>NC_072449.1:10345772-10693272 GCF_027596085.1 Anoplopoma fimbria
TACATAAGAGGATCAGGTACATACACATGTGCACAAACTGCAAAACAGACTGATCCTGCAATATCATAATTAAAATGGGAAAGCAGAGGAAGGGGGAATTAAAGAGGCATATATTAGTGCTTTGCCTGATAATATAGCCAAACTGGAAACATTTCTTCTCAATAGTTCAGACAGAGGTATAAGAAAAAGAAGCCAGAGATAGATTTGTTAAAGTAGCTATGAAAAAGGAGTCTTCATTGATAAGATCATATTACATGTCAATCTTAGATTTAAGTGGGTTGTTCTAGGTTTGGAGTGTTTCGCAATATTACTTTTTATCTATCGCCTTTACTTTCCATCTGTACGTCAGACCTCAAAAGTTCGTCACTAATACCACATAATGATGTGTGAAGATATTCAGAAAAAAAAACATGCATTGAAGGAGGGTTGAGCATTTCTACACACATGTGTGTGTTTGTCAGACCTCATACTGTTTACGTATGTTGTTTTGCATCCCCCATTCATACTTGGAGAGCGGGGTAATGAGGAGGAAGTAATGGCATCTGAGCAGGAAGCCTGCGCTTCTCGCACCGCAACCTCTGTGGTTTTCTGCTGCCGTCATTCACTGTGCCTCTTGTTTGCTCAAACTGTCACCTGCTGACTGTCTGCTCTCATCGTATGTGCTCAGATGATGTTACCTTTTACCCAAATCAGCCGGACCAGGCACCGTAGCAAAGTTAGAATCAAAGGCGTCAAGCTCATCATTTGCACACTGTAGTCATCCTGTTGCAGTGGCCTTAGTCACCAGAGATGGTCGGAGCACAGCGAAGTGGGGTTGAATGACGAGATGCAAAGGAGCCTACAGGGAATATTGTCATGACACCCTGGAAGATGATACACAAACATCCTGCCATTCGCTCCGGTCGACTTCTCCCTCTGGACTCACTTAGTGACGGGGCTGCATTCATTCTTATTCTCTGGTGTCTCCTGCTTAGCAGCCACATCCTGTTTAAGGTGCCTACAGTGTGTTTGTTGACACCTGAAACAGTTGTGAAAAAAGCAGTCGTCCCTGTGTGACACGATCCAAACATGAGGGCAAAGCACCATTCTGAATGAATAAGCAACGCCACTTTAGCAATGCAAAGTGCTGTTTTATACCGATGAGAACATTTCTGTTTGAGAATTGAGAGCTTTGCAGCAATGTCATTTTTAAATAGCGATCTTGATGCTAGATTAAGGCTAAGTCTGACAACTGATAAACTGGAAAATTGTTTTTAATTCTAACCAACTTCATAGCAATATGTATGCCTTCTGTGTCCAATGTTGGTCATGACATAACATAACATAAGACTGTATGATGCAGTGAATGAATCAGTGCTACATCAAGAGGTGATGAATACATTTAAATACACACATACTATGTAATGTGTTTGAATTTAAACTAAAATTCTTAGTCAAAATGAATTAGTAAGCCTTATACAGTAAGGACAACATTTATTTGCATTAGTGGTGTTTAAAGTTTTATTTTGTATTATTCATTAGTGATACCTAGATCTTATTTAAGTAAAAATGTAATCAATGTCTGAGAGGAAGCGAGTAACGATATTGCAATGACATAATATTTGTATCTTTTTATGTGCAATTTTCGTGACGTTTTTAACTTGTTTTTAAAATTTGTAGAAGTTGGTTCACACTGACTGATCAGTCATATATGTTGATAAGTTTGTTTGAAAACCTACGTTGCTTTTGAAATAGTTGTGATTTGTGTGTTCTGTTTTAAGTAAACCTCTTCTTATACTCTGTGCTGTGATATTGCAGACTGTAGAGGTTTGATAGCAATAGCATGTCCACTAAGGCATCTGTTGAACCAACAAGAAATGATTTACCATTTATGAAAGATTTGTTCTAAGATGATCAGTTTGACAGTAACATTTGGAGTAGTGGATTGGTCACTCCCCACCCTCCTGTTTAAATATGTAAATGAATTGTATTTTGTCTTACCATTGCTTCAATTGCTGATTTTCATGTAAATGAACAAATAACTAAAATATTGTTCATGTTGTGTCCGTGCACAGTAAATGTATTAATGGCATCCCTCCCTATTTCTTTGTGACCTCCTCCAGGATAATAGAGTGCCAGGGACTGCCTTTGATCAGTGGGCAGAATTGTGACCCCTATGCCACCGTGTCGCTCGTTGGACCTGCCAGGTAACTTTGCGAATGCCACACGTATAACAAATGGAGCTAAGCTTTACAGCATACACATATGGTGATGTTCTTTCCATGTTTTAAGTAAAGAATAATACTACATAAATTGAGACCAATTTCCTTAGATTAACAGTATACATTTTGGCTTTGTGAGTGAGCCAAAACTTTACTGTTTTGGCTCACTCTCAACACCCTCGTAGTGTCGTTTTTGGCCACAGCAGTCAACTGTTTTCAGTGGGGGAAAAAACTAACCAACAGTTACAGTATCTGGACAGCCCCAAACATCAGACAGACACAGTTAGTGATTAGCTGGGGAACATAGTGGAGCATTTAGTAGCTAAAGAGACAGAGAACAGAGCCAAAAAAGAGAGTGACAGCGGATATTCATCAGCTGAACAGAAACACGACTAACATATCAGTGACAAATTCTCCATATCAGCTTTAATAGTTATTGAAAGGTCAGTCTTTTGTCTGTGTTTCGATTTTCTTTTTTCTTTTTGGCCCCCATGTGACCAAAAACCAGTTATTGCGGGTTTAACAACAATAATATAAAAATACATTGTTAAATAGACAGAGCCAACGGAGGTAGCTAACATCAATGAGATTACCTTAGATCCATTTTGTACCAGACTGCATTTGCTAAAGGAAACTGAGGCAGTAATAGTTTAATGATTTGCAGTGATCTAATCTCCAGAAAGCAGACGGAAGCCATAACAATTTTGTTTAGATCACAAAATAAAAGAGAATTTATTTTACGGATGTTCCTCTATAAAGCTTTTTAAAAATGGCTGTGATCTTGATGCAAAGACTAAAAAATTGAATTTTAAAAAGTAATGAACACATATAGATCATAGTGTTTTTGCTGATGATCAGCATGTAAACTTTTTCAAATATGAGTTTCAGAGTTTCTGTGATGTATCTCCTCAGGTCTGACCAAAAGAAAACGAAGGTAAAGAAGAAAACCAGCAACCCTCAATTTGAAGAGACCTTCTTCTTTGAGGTAGATTCAGTTTGGCCTACTTAACACTACTACGCTATTTGTATAAGTGAACCTTGTGAATAAGCCTCGACATGTTCACCCTCAGGTCACACGGTCCAGCAGTTACGCTAAGAAGTCTCATTTCCAAGTGGAAGAGGAGGACATTGAAAAACTTGAGATCAAGTGAGTTTGTTGATTTTTTTGGATTTTTTTTTTTTCTCTCATCTGTGCGTTTCACTTTCTGTGACTCTGTCTCTCCCTCTCTCTTTCTCTTTCTCTCTCTCCCTCTCTCTCTCTTTGTTGTTTTCCCCTCCATAGTCTTGACAGAAGAAACATTATTTCTTAACAACTTGAGGACAAAAAACGTGAATTTAGATGTGGTGTGTTCTGACTACTGATAGAGAGCCTTGGTTTCTGGTTAAGGATATGTGGGGCTTCCGTCACAGTGGACTCATAGCTCACTTGGTAAGACTAGACAGATTGAAAGGTAAAATCACTCATGCATGGTTTTGAGGTTTGGATTTGAGGTGATGTCATTGCACGGGTCTTGTATTAGCTTTTATGAACCAAGCAGGTAAGCACCACTCTCGTTATGACATTTATTTTGTCCCTTTTTGCCAAAATTGGAATTGGGTGTTGATGTGTTTGTGCTGAACACACACAGCAACAAAAAATGTGTTTTATTCGATGTACATGTCGTTTAATGCCATATATTCATAGATGAAAATACATGTCTCACTTCCCACCCTCTACGTTTTGCAGAGTTGATTTGTGGAACAATGAGAATCTGGCTCAGGATGTGTTTCTGGGGGAGACGCGGGTCCCGGTTAAGATTCTGCGAAATTCCCACATCCACAAAGCCTGGTAAGGACCATTTTCATTCATAACATCATTATCCACTAGGAATCTAAAAAATAATACAAGTGCACTAATGTTCTCTACCATATGTCTGAATTACATTTTTCTTTTCTTCAGTCACACAATTTTATAAACATTTGATACAAATACATGCTGAACTCACACATTTCTATAATTCAAAGAAAAAGGTGTTTCTTATAACTCCAGATCATGGGTCATATATCCGATAGATTCAATGACCTCTTCTGAATTTTATTTTCCCAAACCTCCTATTCTATTTTTACTATTCCTTTCAACTCTGACTGATAACATAAACACCTGTGGAACAACTTTTATTTAGAGTCAATTTACATTTTGTGAGCAGCTGAATTTATACATGTAAATACGACGAGTATAAATGACAGTAGAAAAAACCTTTTAACACAGAAAAGGAAGCAGTCTACACCATTTACAACCCCTTCTTCGGGAGGCCGCACAGAGTCCCAGTATAAATACTAGGGCTGAAAATAAATAGGCCCTTTTTAGGGTTCCAGGGAAGATAATGGAAGACTAGAAGACCTGTGCAGCAAACATACACCAGTTCTGGCTCATGTTTATTAACCAGCAGAGATCCTGTTTTTTCTTTTTTTAGGAATATTTCTTAATTAAGGTATAAGATACTTTTTTATTAATAAAACCAAGCCAGACACAGTCACCGTCTTTGTAACTAGATCAGGTCTTTACACTGGAGGAGCTTCTTGCCTTTGAGTCTTTTAGATCTAAAAACTCCACCCTGATCATCCATTAAGACATCTTGAACTCTTGTGCTATCTGTGCCATCACAAAGTGATTTGACAATCCTTCCTAGATTTTCTCTATCTGTTTTTTCTGTTGTGTGGGTGTTTCCTAGCTCTGTGTCAGTGTCGGTGATATGGGCTTATGCCAGATAGCAATCTGTTAGTACATGAGGGCTGTGAGTTGAGTGCGTGGGTGGCTTTTTGCATGGTGGCAGTACCTCATGTCCTCTGTTTATGCTGGAAACTGTCCATGTCGCACACATAAAGACTGTTCAGCCTCATGAAATCAGTACAGGTGATCTGTTGACTTTTTCTGAAAAGCGTCACTGTGCCTGTGTACCATGATAACAGATCAAGCAGTTTATGGACAAGCATACTGTATATCTACAGCTTTTGAAGCACTGCATTTTAACTTCAATTTAATCATTTTGTGTTTTGCTCTACCTGTTGGCTTTGAGGGAGTGGTGCATGCAGCAGAAATAAAAGCAATATTCTCTTAATCAAAGTCAACTTTTTAACAAATCCTTTGATTTTTAAGTGGAAGTTATTGAGTCCACTAGAATTGTAAAAGCAGCTGGAAAAATAATAAATAAAATGGCACACGACAGCTGTCTGATTTATAGGTAGGCTTTAGCTTTTACGAGGCGTTTGAGCTGCTTTCATCTTGTTGATGCTTCAGAGCAACAGTAGCTACAGTAAAGCATAATTTAGGTGTATTAATGTATCCCTAGTAGTCTATTAAATGGATTTCTGTTTAATCACTTTTCTTGCTCGCTGAGTGAAACATGTTAAAGGTTTGTGCTGCTAATTTCTTTCCAGAGAAAGCATTATCCCAGTTAGAAATAAATGATCTATCAGCCCTAGTATTTCCATAAAGTCTGTCATCTAAATATGGCTATCTACAAGTTTACAAGGTTATTTAATTGTCATTGTAAAAAATGGTTGCACAACAAAACACACACACAAGAAAAATCCTATTATATGTGGATGGTGGAGGATGAATTAAGGAGTCTCTCAGCTAAAGGAAGGAAGTTGTTCTGAAGTCTCGTGGAACAGCAGCTGATACTTGTGTATCTCTTGCCAGATGGCAGCAGGGTGAACAGGTTGTCGCTGGGGTCGGTATTGTCTTTTAATATCCTTTGAGCATGGCATGTGCACAGGTCCTCGGCCGTGCACATGCCATGCCAGTCTGTAAGGTTTCCAGTCAGGATGCTTTCTATTGCTACTCTGTAAAACTACTACTACTGAAATATTTCTCATATCCATTGGCCCTGTAAGGGGCATATGCATTACTGATATGTTTAACAGCTTCACGGTGCTGTTTCCATAAACTATTCACCAACCTGCATGCTCAGCTGTCTTTCCTTCATGTAGAAAGGTAGTTGCATGCCCAACCAGTCCTATATTTTGGTGAGGCATATGGTAAATTAGTTTTCAACACAATTTTGACTGAAGTTCCTTTTTTTTTCTGGACCAATAAAGTTTTTGGAGCATTAATCCAATGTGCAGATACTCTCTATTATTCCTTTTAGCTCTCTTTTTATTGCCAGTAATATTGGTACAATTAGTTTCTACCGTGTTGAGCTGTTGGTCAGCAGGATCAACAATCCCTTCAGCCTCTATTTTCTGAACAGAGTAGTGAATTTAAAATAATTCGGCCCCTGTGTAATTCAATTTAGGTTGTTTTAATGTTTAGTACTTTAGGTTTTCTTAAGAGATTGTATAATCATGACATTGAAAAGTACATGTTTTTCCATACATCACAGCACAGTGATATGGTGTCTGTCTCCTTGTGGTCTAACAGGTATCTCCTCCAGCCCAAAGGGAACGGCAGCAAGTCCAAGTCCGATGATTTGGGATCCTTGCGTTTGAAGCTGACCTACATAGAAGACACGGTGCTGCCATCTGCCTGCTACACACCACTCTGCAACCTGCTGCTCAAATCCCCAGATGTGAAGGTAAAACCTCTGAAAGAACATATGCAATTGTACATTTTCTAGTTTAAGGCAATCACAAAATCTAGGCCAACGTACACGGAAACCATTCAGGGGCTTTTTGTAGATAGTTCATGGTGGTGTAGTTTTCCTTTGTGTGGCCCAATCACCCCAGTTTCTAAAATGCACTGAAATTGATACGTTGCTGATAATGCTGTGATGATGCTGTGAATTTACACATTTCCCTTTTTCACCCTCTCACTTTCCACTCTCTCTCTGCCTCCTTCAGCCCATCTCGGCGTCAGCAGCACACATCTTGGGGGACATCTGCAGAGAGCGATACGAGGCTGTTCTGCCCACGGTTCGACTGCTGCTCCACCACAATCGATTTGTGCCTTTTGTCTCTGCTGTGGCAGCACTAGAGCTGGACAACACTCAGTGAGTAGTTTCACATGCATAAAGTCCGGAGAAAAACCTGGTGTTCGCAGCAAATTGAAACCTTCTAATGGGAGCTACTTGGTTTGTTTTAGTTCTACTCACACATGGAAAGCTATAGCACAGTACAGGTATACACTGGCATGTAGATGACATGTGCATGCACACATATTTTCATTTGAAATACTAAGCAAGGCTGTCAAACCTTTAGATGCTGAAACACAGGGAGTGCTATATTGAGGATTGCTCCCACACACAATTTTTTTTTTTTACTGTGAAATTGTCAAACCTGGTTAAAATGTCTGGTTGATGTTGGTGGCATATGTCTGTGTCCATGCAGGGAGGCTAACACTATATTCCGTGGCAACTCGCTGGCAACGCGCTGCATTGATGACATGATGAAGATTGTGGGAAAGAATTACCTGGCAGTTACCCTGAAGCCTGTAATAGACGAGGTATGAGTAACACTGACACACGCACGCACGCACACACCCACACACACACACCCACACCCATTCAGTATCGATGCCAGAAATGGCACAAGTCACTGAGGTCAGAATGGAAAACTCCCCTTAAACAGCTGCCTTTCCGCTGCAAGCTTGGAGATTTGAGTCCTGCACTGACTGCCTCTTTTTGAAACTCTTTTTAAATAATAAAAAAAAATCTAATTTTAACATAATAGAATTGAATCCACATTTCCACAAAACACTAAAGTCTTTGTTAAATTCTCATTTATACGTTGACTCTAATAGTTTGTTTCTTTTTAACCTTCCATAGATTTGTGAATCCAACAAAACATGCGAGATAGACCCGGTTAAACTGAAGGAAGGTGACAACGTGGAGGTCAACAAGGTGAATGCACTCGTCTCTTACAAACCTGTCCACGGTGGAGAGGAACTTCCTTAAGT
Source organism: Anoplopoma fimbria (assembly GCF_027596085.1). Classification (NCBI taxonomy): domain Eukaryota; kingdom Metazoa; phylum Chordata; class Actinopteri; order Perciformes; family Anoplopomatidae; genus Anoplopoma; species Anoplopoma fimbria. Next base: position 10,353,849 of record NC_072449.1, read on the forward strand.
TCTTTTAATAAATCAAGCTGACTAATCCTGTAATGGAACTATGTATCTGACTTTCCAGTACATCATCCGTATAAATGTTCATTTCTGTGGCCTTTACCTATTAGGATGTTTGATTTCCTGTCTTTTTACTGATGTTTTTGTTGCCTCTGCAGGAGAACCTTCAGGGTTATGTCCAGAAAGTCTTTTCCTCCATCACCCAGTCAAGCTCCAGCTGTCCTCCACTTATGTGTGATGTCTTCGGGTCACTGAGACACCTGGCCTGCAAACGTTTCCCAGGTAAATGCTCGAGCCTTTACTACATTTTTGTAGCCACTTGGTCAGAGAAATTATCATTCAGACATCTTAAAGAAACACAAAAACAGACCCACCACAGACATGTGGCTGGGAAGAAGGTGTTAATCTGTCTGTGTTATTTCTTCCATTCCTCTGACATTGTGAAACTGTTCAGCAGGTCACTGCTTATTGTTCCAAAGAAACTAAATATGATAGCAGTCCCCAGCACCAAACTGATGTTTTCATATCACTGTGTGCTGTAGTTTATTTAATTTCGGAAGCACATGGAGTTCCAAAGTATTCCCCCCATGGAAGATATACAGGATAGCCTCAGAGGAAAAACAAGGACTGTGTGGTCAGAGGACTTCACGCTGATCCTATATAGATCAATATCAGCAGCTTGGTTTAACATAATGAAAACAAGAGCTTGTATTGTGTTATAGATTTGCCTCCACCTTATGGAATACATGCATATTAATCCATAAAGTCCATAAAGAGTTTCATCTCACAGCAGCTATATTCTGTCCACTCCTGGTATGCACATGGTATGAACATTCATGGTCAATTTGTGATGGTTAATTGTCACCCTTGTTGTTTTTCCTGATGCCATGCTCTTTCTCCCTACAGCCGACCCACACGTTCAATACTCGGCCGTTAGCAGCTTTGTTTTCCTGCGATTCTTCGCCGTTGCTGTTCTTTCCCCCCACTCCTTCCAGCTCCGTTCCCACCATCCCGTAAGCGCATGGCCTTGCCACCATTAAATAAATATACTGGAGAGCAAATTCACGTATGGCCTATACAGTACATTGTTGTCATTGTACACTTTTGTTTTAATTCCAGGATCCTGAGATTTCCCGAACACTCACGCTCATCTCAAAGACAATCCAGACGCTGGGCAGCTGGGGTAGTTTGTCAAAAAAAATGGTAAGATCCACAGCAAAGAAGATAAATTCTTATTAGCCAGTTAAACCAAAGTGAGAGGAAGGGTAAATAGATGTTTTATTAACTTAGTAGGATCATGACGTATTAATAAAGGCATTTATCGTTTTACATTAAGAGGAACACTGAACAGTGAATAAATAAAAGTAAATATAGTCTGCTGAATAGTGAATGAAAAGCCAAATGTCTCATTTATGTCTTTGATTGTGTAACTGTCATCAAACATTACCAAATGTCTCATTTATGTCTTTATTTTTTTCTCTTTGTAGTCTAGTTTCAAAGAAACCTACATGTACGACTTCTTCAAATCATTCCAGGAAGACAAGTGTATCGAAAAAGTTAAAAAGGTATTTTGTTCATGCACTCAAAAGTCCGTAGAATGTGAGTTTTTATTTGATTATTTCAAATGGTTAACACTGAAATCATTGTCAATGCTGTTTTCCAGTTCCTTGATGAGATTTCCTCTAACATCAACAAAGAGTCCAGCGGGCTGGAGGACGCCGTGGTACTCAAGGAAGGGTGAGTGTGGATTATGAGCCTTACTGGGACCAGTAGGAAGGAGATAAAGAGTAAAGCTTGTGGCTGTTGGTACAAAACTTAATTTATAGTGTGTGGTCAAAGGAAAGCTTTAACTGTGCAGCAGTGACAGACTTCACTCGAGCCTTGTCGAGTAATATTGACTGAGAACAGTGAGGGGGTCATGCTCAAAAAGACCTTGATCTCACATATCCCACTGTGTGACATGTAGACATGGATTGCCAATTAAACCATCCATATAATTGTATAAAACGTAATTGCTTGGATTACAGTTAAGATTTATTTTTAAATCAGAACAATGGCATTGTATTTTTTGCATTAGAAAATGCTGAAAATAATTAATTTGTTTACCTCCAGTAAAACCTGTTTTTTGTTTTTGAACCTCAATCACGTGTGTGTCCTTTAGGGAAGTACAGAAACGTGCCCAGGGGAAAAAACGCCTTGGCAAGAAAAACTTTAAAAAGAGATGGCTCAGAGTGACTAACAGGGAGCTCTCCTACCACAAACACAAAGGTGAGGCCAGTTTCCATCATCTCATACTACAACCATATATATATATATTATGCTGTACGTTTTGGAGGAATCTATAAAATCAAACTAACAGGAGATGGCCGCATGCAGTGCTGTCTATCATGGTATCATTCTGAATACCACCACCAGGTGGTGCCAAAGTAATATGATTCTACTCTTAGTGGAGGTGCGAATATGTTGGCAGGATTGATTAGCCAAAAGTTGAGATGTTAATTTTATGTTGTACATAAATAACTGTGTTCACTTTGCCTTAATTGATTGATGATGTTCGCTCCTTATCACACAGTTTAGTTTGAAAGAGTTTTAAAGTTAAAAAAGGAGATTTAAGGAAAGGATCAAGAGTTTTATGCTCTAGCTTTATTTATTAGAGAGGGATGATGTGATGATAAACAGTGATTGCCGTCATTGAAACACCTGTGGCACAAAGAACACCAGGCTGAAAATGTGTCACTATTTGAATAGTAACAACAAACTTAACAACAAATTAAAGAGATAAAGAATTTATATAAATGACCAGTTTGTACAATCTTGGCGATTCCGGTTCTCGAGATTTCGTCTGATTTAGAAAGAAGCCTAGGAATAAGTTCCCCACCACATAATACAGAAATATTCAACTGCAGAAACAAATCTCTCAAGTGTCGTCACAATGACAAAATGCCCCCTTTTTAAAATAACAAAAAAAAAAACTCTTTGATATTAAACAAATATCTCTTGGATATTAAGAAAACCGTGTGTAATGGTGTTTCAATTAAAATAAATAAAAAAACTAAATAAAGTAAAGCATACCGCTCTTGCACAAATAGCGCTGAGGTTGGCACTGATTCTGTCTGTTCTTTAATATATTTATTCACTCCAGCTAAGTTTCAGAATGTTCAAAATCATCCTCAATCAGAAAGTTAAAACAGAAAAGGGGCCTAAAGACCAGAGTTTCTGCCTGACAACACCTGCTGAAATGAGGTCTGCATTAAGTCTAGAAAGGATCAGAATGCCTTGAGTGTTCAGTTCCCACCTCTCTTAAGCCCTTAAGAAAGGGCGACATCACACCGTGATTGGCTAAGAGGGGAAATACAGCAAGCTGCTCTTAATTGTTAATTAGGAGCGACTCCTCACACAGTGCACAACAGGTGATCTCAAAGGTGGGTTGACTGATCTTTGCAAAATTTGTGACACTGCACTGCTACAACTAGCACTTGTGTTTAATTATGGATCGTGGAATTAAGATTGTGGGTTTAAGATCCATGTCATATTGCCTGGGTCAAATCTGTATTAACCATCTTGATTTCACCATTCTTGCCGTCTTGAATGGCGCAAAAACAACTATGTGAACATTTTGACAGCGGTGCCCAAATACCTCACTGCCCTCCGTTCTGTCGCCGCTCAGTCAGTTTGGTTGATTTCAGGATACAAATGAAATCTTCACAATACTTGTGTCTTTCCCATCAATGATGAAGATTAGACTTCACCAACCTACCTTTTTTAAAAATGGAAAAAAGTGTTTCTCCTAAATGGGCATCTCAAAATGGTCCCTTGTTTTGTTTATGTTCACTGATGTTCTGTTTACACGTTTCATGCTTTGCTGCCAGCTGCTGTTATTATAAATATATAACATAGGTTGTTGTTGTTTCTCTGACTGTCCCTGTCTATTCTTCTTGACACATATTTGACAGAATGATTTTTTGATTTCCAGGGAAAGAGGCCCTCTGCATCATCAATGTCAAAAATATCCAGGCGGTGGAGAAGCTAGATGAAAGTGCCTTTAACCGCAAAAATGTAAGCACAATTCAGACACTCAGACGCCCAATCATTATTCCTGATGTATGGCCATATTGTGATTATGGTAGATTTAAACAAACAGAATCAAATCTCCTGGCTGGAAATTGTCCAATTTTAATATAAAACAAAATGAACCTCAGGTCGTTAAAAGTGAAATGTTATATGGATGAGAAATCCAAGGTCGGCTGTCATTGAAAGCATAGACACACCTGTTTGTTAGTCTCTTACATAAAACTGCAGGAATTTGAAAGTTTCATGGATATAACCGGGGAAGAATGATAACACTTCATGTTAAACTGCTCTGTTTGTCTTGTTTCAGATGTTTCAGGTGGTCCACTCTGAGAAGCCTCTGTATGTGCAAGCAGGGAACTGTGTAGAGGCCAGCGAGTGGTTGGAGGTCCTGGGCCCGGTGAGTCGGTGCAACGAGGGACGCTTATCCACCTTCCATCCATCAAATTACACCAGTGGAGCCTGGCAGTGCTGCAAAAACCAGAGCAGCAACGCACCGGGCTGCAAGCCCTGCACAACGTGAGTCTTGGACGTGTGTTGCCAATCACGATAAACACTTGATCAAATCACTCACCGCTGCTTTGAAACACTGCCCCTGCTGATGGTAAATTTGACCAACCGTGTAGATGCCACTCAAGAGCTGTATTGGAAACAGTCATGTTGTGTAGAAAGAGTAAGCTTTGAGAAAACACAGATATAAACTCTCTCAAATGACAAAAACAAAACATGGATAATTTAGGTGGCAGCTGCCAAACGCCTGTTGTCTGTTGCCAGAAACTTTTCAGTTTTTCACATATGGATCGACACACATGCAAACAGCGTGCAACACTCTTAAAGTTACAGTCTCAAAGATCTCTGTTTTGTGCACTTTGGTGATGGCGATAACTATGGCGATAATCTCACTTCCCAGAGACACTGATGTGATTTTTTTGCGGATTGTCACTTAAGACATCCAGTTCTTTATACTGTGGGCCATAGGATCAATCACCATTGTTTTACCTAATTCCATGATAGATAGTGACTTAACAGACCTTTATTTTTATAAAAATATTAAAAAAAAAAAAAAGTTTTGAGCTGTCAACAAATTATTTTTGCTTCTTTTTAACAAGCCGAGATCAGAAAAAAGACTCATCACTCTGTCCGACAAAGACGTCTTGACCCAAATATGTAGGAATACCTTTACAATGCTTCACTAACCTACAGCTAATACAATACAAAGTGATTCACAGAATGCACATTACCTAAAACAGGATGTATAAAATGAATTGTTCAGATACATCAGACAATAACTTCCTCTCCACTTGGCTCTGCCCACCACTTCATTACTTCTGGAAACAAGTCACTGACAGGATATCATCCCTCATTACCAGCCTGCTCGGTGACCTCCACAAACACGTATTCACTGCCTTTACCGTCACCAAGAAAACTATTCTGCTAACTGGAAAACAAGAAACACAGTAAACATCAACAATGGTTCAACCTTCTCACAGAACATGTTTCCATGGAAAGAATTTCTCCACCAAAACCACAAGGTTAAAAAAAGAAAAGACCTGGGCCCCTTTCATAATTTCATTACATCTGCCTGTGAACAAATCCAACCCTTCAAACACACACACACAAATAAATGCACTCATACAGAATGCAGTCATACCTTAAAGTAACAGCACTCACAACATAACTCCATATCCCAGAGTTCATAACACGTCAATTCCGGAGCAATTACACAAGTGTCATAAAATGCATTACTTTCCTTTGATTCTGCTCTTTATACTTGTTAATGTACCAAACTTTAACTATGATCATCTGTTATCTACTATTAGAATTTAATATTTTTATTATTGTCTTTTTTCTTTCTTTTTGTCTCTCCTTAAATGAATACTTATAATGAATTACTTTTATTGGTATTCATTTTCTCAATTACCATTATTATTATGTGTATTGTCTTAATTTTTGTCTTATTTCTATACTTGTTAATTTAGCAACCTTTAACTATTATCAACTATTTTTGTTGTTGTTATCATTGTATATCTTCTTTCTTTTTGTCTCTCCTTAAATATATACTACCATCATTACTTTTGTTATATATTTTCTTTATTACGCTGTAATTATTTTTGCTATTACCATTCTAATTATTCAATTTATTTTTGTCACAGTCATTTTCTTCCGTTTTGTTTTTAACTACAACATTTTTTTCCCCATTCTCTTTTGTTTATTTATCTTCCCCTACATTTATTTCCTTTCTATCCGACTCCGTCCAATCTTTTGCTCCATTTGCCTCTCTAATGTTTTTCTGTCTGTCTAGCGTTGTTTCTGTTACCCTCCCTGTCCGTCTGACCTCTTGTAGTCGTTTAACTGCACAATCAACTTCAGCCACATTTCTACTGGATATATTCACAGGTTGCTCACTGCTCAGTTCTACTTTCTCGTTTTCCTCCTTTTAGTATTTGTTGTCAGAGCTTAGAGAAAACACCCCTATGGCTCGGATGGATATCTGTTTTTCAGTCTAAACAAATTATAGTCTGCTTCGCGTCTCTCTGCGATTCCCTGCTGGAAGAGATCATCTTACACTTCTCTTTTCTCCTCTTTCAGCACCGTGCTGGCCAACCTGCAGCTGGACATAGACTGTGACCGGGAAACGGAGAGAATTTTCTCCCTCCTCTCCTCAAACGATACCAAGCTTCAGAACATGGAGGGTTAGTGTTTGTTCTTGAGTTTATTTGACTTACAAGGATTTGATGATAGCACTTGTCAGCTATCAAAAAATGGCCAGAGGGGATGTAGGATTCTTGGAGCATTACGTAACTGTTAGAGATCATGACCTGTCATGATTTATGTATGCACATGAGCGTCGGAGCAAGTTGGGAAATATACATTTTTTTCATTGTTTTGGCTCTTCTCTCCAGCGTGTTTAAAGCAGCATCTAAAAGACTGACTGTGAGGTTGAAGTGCTGACTTTAAGTTTTAAAAGTGTCTGCTATTCTTTTGGAGTCCATTTAGACCAGATTTAAGGCAAACAGTCAACAAAACATGTGAAAAGATGGCTTCATCACAGAGTCTTATGTTTTCTGTCCATTATTTTTTTCAACCCCTAAAAGTGGAGCACTTTGTATGAAGACGACTACAATTTGATACTGTTCAACTGATGTGGATGTTAAAACTCTCAAATTAAAAAAGGCTCAATTTACCAGATTTCCAACATGCAATTTCCAACAACAACCAAGTGCAACATTTTGACTAAAACACATTTTACAATTTTGGTTTTGCCAAAGTAGAACCCAACCCTAGAGCTGCACTGTATAATGATGCGTTTCCTGTCTGCAGATGCATGTGCCAGCATGGCGGTGTATCAGGGCCCTCAGCGGGACCAGGAGGACTACTCCAAGTTCACCATTCAGGAACCCAAAGAGACCTTTCAGACGCTCAAACAGCTCCGAAACGTCATGGAGGAGCTTCAGAAGCAGCACAACATCAGGAGTGACACCACGGCGCAGTACGGGAGCATGTAAGTCTGTTCTAGTTGTTGTATGTGACTTGATCGAAACTTTTATGGTTGACTTTTGTCATATATGTGTATATGAGCTTTGTATCCCAGTGATGCATAACAAAACCAGTATTATTACTGCTGCTCCCACTCACACACGGAGATCAGAAACTCATCTTTGTTTTCCTTTCTGTTTTTCAGGGACAACCCCATAGTAGGGAAAACCTCTTAACCCGGGCGGGAAAGGTGTGGCCTGAAGCAGCCATACCAGCAGGTGTCCGTAGCCTAACCGGTCCTAAAGGAGTCATGGAGTTGTCCCAGTGAGAACGCCACGCTGTGTGTCCAGGAGAAAAAAGCCTGAGCGATACACACCCTGACCTCCAGACCGCATGAGTCCACTACAGCAGTGACCGCCTAAGAAGGGAAAACCAGAACGAGCTTCTCTCCTCTGTCCTTGAAATGAACAAAACCCCCTTAGGTGTTGTCGTTTTTCTTTGGCAGTGCGTCCCCTCATCTCCTCCCCCTCCTCCTCTGGTCCCTTTTCAAAGACACTCTTTTCCTTGTCTTAATTTATGTCCTCTTTGACGTCTACGGCTGTTTTTAAAAAGGCATCATTACAGTAGATGGTGTGTGAATAGGCTGCTAATTTTTTTATTCACCAAATTTTTTTAAACGTCAACAGCTGTGATGATGCTCTCCCAAATCTTTTAAAAGTTTTTCTCTGAGATTTGTCTTTAGAGTTGATGTAATAATCATCATCTTTCCGGAGGATCGTCGTCTATTTGTGCCCCTTTTTAATCTTTCTCTACTCTTCTGAGGGCGGTCCACAGCAAGAACAAGAACAATAACTATAACATTAACGATGTGAGCATCCACACTGATAAACGATAAACTAATGTAAAAAATGGCGCCAAGAATGAGTCACACGCTCCAGCTGTGTCGGATGTGAAACGCTGTAAATTGGGATGGATTTAGTTTGGCTGTCCGTGTTTCTGTCGTGCATCAAATCGCTCTGAAAGCGAATCCAAATACTTTTTCCACTGCTGTTTGTAGTAATAGTTGCGGTTCGGACTCTGCCATCCACTTGTTAGAATGATTTTTAAAAACTATATATATTTATAGTTCTTGTTCTTGGTGTGGACGGCCCGTTGGCGTCCTTTCTCTTCTGAACAATTGTGTGTGTGTATATATTTTCAGAGGACAGTGGAGTAGATGAAACCGATCTGCCTTACTTCGATGGATGTTTCTTTCACGTGAAATGCTTAGGGAATGATGCAGAAGCACTTTAAATATTTGGAACACTCCAAATGGAAATGATTAGATACTTGTTATCAGCTTTCCCCATTTTGATCAGTTACATGATCTTGAGTAATTTTTTTTTTGTGTTTCATTCGTGTATAATAACATTTATAGCCTGTAGATTTTAAGATATTTTTCTTGACCAAAGACAGTTTCATAGTTTTGACTTGAAAAAAAATAATAATGTATTTTGAATACAAAGGTTTTAAAAATGGAGAAAATTATATATATATATATATATATATATATATATATATATATACATATATATATTGTTTTCTGTGTACGTGTTTCGTCAACATATCCTTTTACTTTTGAGTGACTTAAGGCGAGCAGACTGCATGCATTCAGTTTGGAAACCTGATGGCACATGATTGTGGTGTAGAGTTGTATTTCCCTGTGATTGTGAATCGTGTTGGTACAGTGTGCATCAGATTTGTGCTGTCGTGTTGAGAGCATCGCAACATATCTGTAGTGGCTTATGTAGATAAATGATGGAGGAACCGCGGAGAGGAATCAGACAGGATAACATATTACCCCCATCATCCTTGAATTAGTTCAGACAATCACAGCAACCAACAAACACATTGTTCTTTTTTTGTTTTTTGAACCAGCAGCACTCCAGCTGTTGTTCTCAATGGTTTTAGAGAATTTGTTTGAAATGTGGCACTCTGTGTGGCTTAGAGTTAAAGTTATTCTCTCTTTGACTGTTTTGGCAGCACTTTACTGCCAAAACAGTCAAAGAAATGTCTGTGTTGTACACAAGTAAAAGGGAAAAAGATACATTTATCAATAATGAGGCACATTATCATTCTTTCGATGTGAATTGTACTCTGGACACATTTTAAACATAATCATATCTTGTAGAAGTAGGTCTGCATGTAATCAATGCAGTAATAGAAAATATTCTATGAGCTCTCAAGTGTGAGTTATCAGCCCAAATGACACATTGGTTTAACAGAATTCAATTATTTTCATGAAACTGATACCAAATCCTCAAAATCTTAAGATCAAACCAGCAACGTGTTTTTTACTGATTGTTTTTCTGTCATTCGATTAATCAACGAATCATTTTTGCGCTGGAGAAAACTGATAAACAATCAAACTTTGATTCAATCCTGTTTTTTGTCTTTTTGTCCTCCACCATTTGCCCATTTGAACAATGAAGTGTTGAAAAGATACAAAAGAAACTTGAATTTATTTTAACAACAACAGACCATTTAATGCTGATAGAACAGGGTTAATCGTGTACTTTTCTTTTTGCCTGTGGAAATAACTTGTTTTGTCTTTGGTCCGTCACATATTTCTAACATGCATGTCTTGTGTATTTAACAATATATTTTTCTAGGAAAATGTTTTTGTATTATTTTTTTTTTCCTTCTTAAAACACTGATTTAACGTGTTGGTACCATTTTCTTGTTCTGCAGCGCTTATTTGAGGCTTTTGTTTTCGTCTCCGACTTGTTCCCTTTACGGACTGTATGTGGTTGTAGCTGCTGCTGAGCCTCCACTTGTTGATAGCTTAACGCAGTGTTGCTGAAGTGACTTTCATGTTTAATGTCCCACAGAACTGCAGCTGGCACCGACGATGTTCACATGCAGCTTGTAAGTGAAAGGACTGCCTAATGAGAGCAGGATGAACTTTGCCTATGCTTGTGAAAAGTTTTTTTTGTTTGGACAAAAGGTTGGAAAAAAATAAAATCACTGGACCAAATTAGAAAAAAAAATGTAATTACAGCATAAAGTTATTGTTGTAAACTGTAACAGCTTGCATGTCAACTCCATTGCTGGTTTTTAAAAGGGTCAGTAAACTAGCGGTTGATGTCTTCTGGTTGTGTGCTCATTTTCAAATGAAGGTGAACATGTTTTGGGGTTTAAATTGAATTCGCTCAGTCACTGAGTTATGCTTTTGATCTGCTTTTAATAAGGGATATTTTTTTTCCCATTTGTTTTTCCATGTCTCTAAAATACAGCATGTGGAAATGCCTGGAGTGGCGAGGTGGTAATTTACTTTGACTATCTCGTATGATATTGGAATACGGGATCAGATGAATAAAGGCAATCAAGCCAACTACTCATATTATTTACAGAAAAGAGAAAAAGTCCAGGTTTATGCAAGAACAAAAAATTGATTTCAGGGTCTGTAAATGAAGTTTACTCTCAAAGCATGCAACAATATTATATTTTCTTTTCGAATACAGGTGTGACATTTGCAAAAACAATCTTTTCTTTCTGCCGATCAACTTACATCTGCTCTGTAAGAGTCGTAGCTCAGAGCACGAGTACAATGAAAGATCAGTTTGAAGACTTCATGGGATGTTATTTTCTGAGAGCTTCTACCTGTCCAGCCTCTCCTCACATCTCCAGCTCATTTCTTCTGAATGTCTCCATACTGCTTCGATACAATGTCTGTTATTTTTATACACATTAAATATTTTATTTTCCATATGTGGTCTTTTTCTGTGTCCATTTGAAACAATTTACAATAAACACTTTGCCAATGCTTCTTAAACTTGTGGAGTTTATCAAGAATGTGCTCCACAATTTGTTATATTTCATGAAACAGGCTGCTTTATGGAAACATGAGCTTTTAGTGTGATGGGTTCTATGCTGCATGACAATGAAGTTAGTTTCTGTGGAGGAATGCTGAAATTATCAGAATTATAAGAAAAAAACAACCCGTAACATTTGGTCGGTCATCATGCAGCCAGCAGTGATTTCTACAACAGGCTTTGCTTCCGCTCTTATTAACCCCTTTTATTCCGGCTTTATGCCTGAAAACAGCTCTGAATTCCTCCAACATAAACAGAGTTACACTAATTTGTTCAAAACAATTTGATGTAGAAATCACTTTTCTTCAGAAAACTCTTCTGTGTTGAAATAAACCTGCTGCACTTCAAAGCAAAACATCTGTGTACACTGAATCTCAACGTGAAGGAATGTAAGCCACGTTTTACAGATTTCATTGAAATTCAATAACCAGCTGTGAAAATATTGTTTAGTAATTTTTAAACCCTTGAAGCTTTGTGTGGAATTAATTATACTTAATTATTATACTTTGATGAACAATAATTCTTATAAGCATTAGTGGTTGAAGGAAAAAGCTTGTCATTGTCTTTTTTCCCCAGTTTTGGCTCTAGTGCAGGTTGATTGATTGATTTTAGAGTAAACATTTGCAACTTGGTCCCTGATGTTGTACAACATGTACGTAAAATAAAACAAAACCAAGGACAACCTAGAAATGAAAAACTACAAAAATTAGCTTCAAAACCAAGTCCTAGCATTTTCATTTTTTTCATAATTGTACAAAAAGTGCTTGAATATACAATAAAAGCACCATAAGCACATTGTCTGCTTTACACTAAATTTGAAATTCTAAAACAAACACTTTTTGCAAAAAAGGCTACCAATGTCAGACCATCTAAAACTAGAAGCTTTTGTGAGTTTTTTGGCTTAACGCTGCCATTGAAATACCACACTCAATTTTCAATCACCTGCACCCAGAATGCACCTGTGACAACAAATGTCACCAATTAGATCCTTTAGAAATCAGAGCTTGAACTCTAGAAATATGATGCAGGTTTGCTCTTTGGCGTTAACAACAAAGGAGGCCAATTCTGGAGAGAGATTTAGAGGATTGTAATTGCGACATGGTGTATTTTGTTAACAGTACAATACAGCAACTATGCTAATGTCATCTTCAGTTAAAGTAATTGTGCCTTGTACTGTGATGTGTCCATGCTGAAGGACTCTAGATAAGTGTTTTATACTTAACACAGAACAGTTCTGCATACAAACTGCTATTTGACGTTTATGTGTAAAGTTGTGATGCAAAAATACAATTTGAGCAGAGTTTATATTGGTTTGAATGAAGTGTTTGCTTTTGCAAGAGGATATTGTAAGATATATATATTAGCAGTTTGTGTATGTTTTTGTTTTTTGTGTGAAGAGTTTTGACAAAGAAGCCTCTTGTTTAAGATATTACCTTTTAGCAATTGAAAAAAAAGTCATTGAAAACTCACAAATCAGAAATAAACACTTTAAAATACAACAGGTGGTTTCTTTTTTTAACTCCCCAAATGTTTTTGCTGTATTTATATTGTATTTAGTAAATGTTCTGTTCTGATTTTCAATGCAAATGCAACCTTTGGAAATGCTTTTATGTATTAACAGATTTTACAATGTGGTGAGAAATAAATATTTAACAGTGAGCAGTAAGTCCTGGTGTTGTGTGTTGTCAATATATTCATGTACTTTACTATATCATCTCAAACCCAGAATATATAATTATCCATTCCATCCATTTTCCATAACCTGCTTATCCAGTTAAGGGTCGCAGGGGTGCTGGAGCCGATCTCAGCTGTCAATGGGTGAAGGCAGGGTTCACCCTGGACAGGTCGCCAGTCTGTCGCAGGGCTGACATATAGAGACAAACAACCACTCACACTCACATCCACACCTACGGGCAATTTAGAGTCTTCAATGCACCTAAGCTGCATGTCTTTGGACTGTGGGAGGAAGCCGGAGAACCCGGAGAGAACCCACGCTGACACGGGGAGAACATGCAAACTCCACACAGAAGGTTGTCCAGCCCGGGAAATGAACCCGGGCCCCTCTTAGAATATATAATTAGAAAAGTAGAAATGTCAAGTGTTTTAATTGAGCACAGCCAAGACATCATAAAAAAACTAAGCTCTCAAGTGTGCTCATCAGAAACACCTAATAAACGACAGTGGTAAGGCTGTTAATGCAACTCAATATGCTTTATTGGCATGAGTGTAGCAAAGACAATGTAGCCCAAGCCTCAAGTGATAATGAGGTCATGAAGAGAAGAAAAAAGGCACAATATATTAAATCTAGAAAATAGTGTGTGTTTGTGAAAGACTGAACGTTGGTGCTGGTCCATGATTATGTGATTGTATTCCACAGCACCTTTAAAATCTTTGTCCTTGAATCATTCTTCTCCATGCAGGAATAAATAAATAGTTTAAATGTGTGTGTGTGTGTGTGTGTGTGTGTGTGTGTGTGTGTGTGTGTGTGTGTGTGTGTGTGTGTGTGTGTGTGTGTGTGTGTGTGTGTGTGTGTGTGTGTGTGTGTGTGTCAGTACCTTGACAGAGGAGGGGGTTATGTGTTTAACACCTACATTAGACCCTTAATCACCCAGTATCATTGGTTCTAAGAGCAAAACAATATAAAAATAATAATTTATTAATGAATTAATAAATATGAATTAAGCAAAATGTAATTATTAAATTACGTACAGATCAAAGCGACCTCTGGAGCCTTGTGATGCGATACTCAGCAACACCAAAGGGTAAACAGGCATACATCTTAAAAATGTAACAAAGGTTGACATAGTATCTGTGAAAAGAAAAACTTGCAGGCAGATGAACGGAGACTAAAGAAGCTGCAGGAGAACTTGTTGATGTCTTATGTTGAAGATTTTATTGGAGCTTGATCAACCAGCAGTGAGTACAGAAATGTAACCACAGTGTAATGCTCCCATCAGCTCTGTAGTATTTGACGCTAGATTAGAAATATGTTCCTTCTCTACCAATCCATGTATGCGTGAAGATCCCATTCATGTGTGTCCTGTGTCTGTCGCTAGTGTGTGTGTGTACAGTGTGTGTGAAACTTTCCCACCACCCTTGTTTCCTTTGGGAGATGGAGTTCTTATCAGCTAGTTGTTCTTGGCTAGTGAGTGTTTGAACTATTGTTGTGATAAACACATGTGCTGGCGTTAAACCCTAACGTCTCCCATATTGAGATGATGTCCTGCTTTTAATTGATTCTATAGTCAAGCCATTGCTGCACAGACGCTGTTTCTGATGCCAATTTAACTGCCAACATGTGGCTAGAGTGCAGTTTAAGCTGTCACCGCCTCTTCTAAGATGTACGCCAAACGGGGGAAATTGCAAAATACCACAAAGTCACAATCAGTGCAGATTTAGATGGAACATGATGCAAAATACCTCAACTAAAAGGAAATGCAGCAACAACAAAATACTAACTGAATGAAGTCAGTGAAAAATCCGAGAGTTTTGTGGTAAATTAGCAAGAGTTATATTTCAGTATCAGACAAATATACCATATAGGATTGAAATGTTTACGTCTTAAGTTAGATAGACATTATATAACAAAAAATGTCAGGTCAAGTTAACATTGTGCCACACAAACATTATCTTTGTCCCTGTTACATCCCCTTTTTTTAGTCCAGGCAAAACATTGTGACGATAACAAGTCAACCAAAGACTATGAGAGTCAAGAGTAGAAGGAGCAATAAAAGGTGATTTATTCAAAACTGAGGTACGTGCAAAAAGAAGGTTCTCAAACAATGGGACAAAATAGATGTGCCAAAGGAATATAAATCAATATCAACAAACAAGGCCTGACTAACTCCTACCTCTGAAAACAAACAAACAAAATGGCTTTACTTGCTTTTCTAAAAATAGCTTCACCAAAACAAAGACAGGTGTGGCATTTGCCAATAAACTTTAAGGTATCTAGACACATATGAACTACGTATGTGTAAAATGTAAATGGCACCCAAACTCAACTACTGTCCTCAACCTCATACCACAAACCTTAACAAATGATCAACAACAGTATCAAAAGCTCAAGCAGGCAGAGAACAAAATGAAGAGGGTGAACCCCTCAGGCTTCCTCCTTTTCTTCTGGGCCCCATTCAGCTGATTGGCCGACTTGAAGTCTGTGGGAACCAAAGAGCAGCGTGACTGGCCTGCACAGGTGGAAACCAATCCCCCTGTTGGCACCTGGAGAGAAAACACGGGTGGTAGAGAGAGAAAGAAAGGCGGGAGAGGAGAAAGCACATTCACGGGCGCTTTGCCCCCTGACTGACACGTGACACACCCTACTGCAGACTCTTAGTCTTGTTTGATGATGTGAAGCTAAAAAGAAGCTCGGACAAATATGTAGAGACCGCTGCAGCAAGGCTCATCAACACACAACATATTACAGAAATGGAGCTTGTTTTGTTGAACACTAATGAGTTGCTGATGTTGCTGGTTTCTTGACTTGCCTTGCTCACATGACCTTAAAATATATAACGAGTCATGTTCTTCATTTCTCAGATTGATTGACAGAGGTTTTGACATGACTTCAACAGTGTGAGGTTCGTTGGTGTTGGGGATGGAGATGAAACATCAGCACAGAGTGTTCAGGTTTAATGGCGGGCCCCTACAGCTTGTTTGGCATCTGTAAATCGAAGTGTTATTGATGGAAGGGATCAAACCTCTAACATCCACAGATGAAAATATCTCACCTTTTTTGTGTATATGTATTTCATTTCATTTCATTTAATTCCATTTAAATTTCTCTTCGTACTCTCTGAAATGTTGTTTTAATTCATTTGTTTTGCCAAATGCAATGACTTTCAGTCTCTTCTCTATTTAAAAAGGTGCTACACAAATAAACCTGTCTTTCCTTCAGGAAGACACCTGGTTGAGGTCAAACCCAACTATAATGTAATTAAACTGAGGCTCTTTCTTTCTGTGGCATTCCTGCCTCAGGTCTAAAGGAATATTTCGATATTTTGGAAAACGTGCTTATTCAAGAGTTGAATTCGTAGATTCAAATGTACATTCCATAACAAAAAACTGACAATATAAATCCAATATATCCACAGTGCAATATAAATATGTGAAATCCACTGTGCAATTTTAACAATCATTCGTCGGTTTATATAATATTTTGGTTTCTGTTGTTTTTTAACCTTTTTTACTTATTTATACTTGTTTTGATCGTGTTTCTACTATATCTCTTATTTGTTTGTTTGCAAAATCAACTCTGCTGATGTAATCCTGCAAATTTCCCCGCTGTGGGACTAATAAAGGATTATCTTATCTTATCTTATCTTGATACCACTCTCCATGTCTGTATAGAAAGTATGAAGCTTGGTTCCAACTAGCAGCTGTGCTAGCATAAAGCCTGTAAACTGGGAGAAACAGCTATCCAGGGAACACAGTTGTGAAAAGTCTCTATGACAAGAAAATATTGCAAATGTAGTCCGATACCCCAGCATGAGATGTCCTCATGTAACAAGAGTACAAAGCTTTTGTCTGTGAAGGAAAACAGATGCTCAAAAATGTTCTGAACAAGTTTAATGAAGCATACTGAGGCATGCTGGTTTCCATCCCTGAAACTTGCAGCGCTCACTGCGTATTGATGTATGTGCTTCTACTACTAGTTCATGAACTTCCCTGCTCCCTGCGGCTACCTGGCATGGTGTAAAGGGTCTTCAAAGCAAAGCCACACCCACTTTCCCTCCTACCTATGGAAGTGTGTAGTAATGCAGATAGTTGAGATTTTATGTTGGCAGGTTTTGAGACATCTACCTATGGATCTTCTGCCTCTACTGCAAAACAATGGACCATATTTATGGCACTCTGACCCTCCTCATCCTATAGGACTGCTGTCTCAGCACTCCCTTGACTCCCTCTGGTATTTATGTGTTGAATTGAAGCTAAGCTCTCTAATGTCCTCTTTTATCTGTTACTGAAAGTCAGTTGAGATGAGATGAATGTAGGGAAGGTTGAGTGTTCATTGAAAAGTATGTGGTGGTACAGAATACAGAAATAATTAGAAACCAATCCCACTAAGGTCTTCCCAATGAAAATGTCTCTATGATAATGAGGTAATGTGTATAAAGGGGGTTTCAATTAAAATAAATGAATAAAAGAAAAGAAAGCTTGCAGGTTATTGTTAGTTTAGCACAGACTCTTGCACTAATAACACAAAAGTCTGCTCGGACGCAGTTAACCGAGAGGAAAGGTGTTCTTTAATGTTTACTCCAGTTAGGTTTTCTCAATCAGAAAGGTTGAGACAGTAGAGAAGTCTCTAATGGAACTAGAGACCAGAGTTTCTGGCTGACAATATCTGCTGAAATGAGGTCTCTGTATTAAGTCGATGAAGAAGTCGACTATCCTGAGTGTTCGGTGATCACCTCTCTTAATACCCTAAAGAAAGGGCGTCGTCACACCTGATTGGCCAAGAGGTGAAGTGCACCCAGCTGCTCGTAATTCTTAATTAGGAGTTACTCCTCACATTTTGCACAACAGGTGATCTGAATAACCCTCCAATCAACTCCAATCAAGGGAATTGTGACGTTCAGCTAAAATGAATTGGGAAAAGGGAACTGACAGCAAGTACCTAAGAATGAGGAACTGATACAACTATTATTATTATATTCCTTTATTGATCCCCATGGGGGAAATTCGAGTGTTGCAGCAGCTCAACTACACAGACACAGACAATAAATACACATACTATACAACAAAATAAAGATAGAACAAAAATAAGAAATAAGAATAAAAATAAGAATGTACAGTATATCCACATGGGGGGAGGGCCTGGTCAGCACATGTTGACAGACTGTGGTCTCCGCTGTTGTTGTACAGTCTGATGGCAGTGGGCACAAATGAGCGTCTGAAGCGCTCCGTCCTGCTCTTTGGTTGAATGAGCTGATGGCTGAAAGAGCTGCCCAGCTGCCACAGTTCCTCATGGAGAGGGTGAGAGGGATTGTCCAGGATGGCTCCGAGTTTGGCCTTCATCCTCCTCTCACCCACTGACTCCAGACTGTCCAGCTCCAGACCCACCACAGAGCTGGCTTTCCTCACCAGCTTATTAAGTTTGTTGGCATCTCCAGTCCTGATGCCACCACCCCAGCACGCTACAGCGAAGAAGAGCGCGCTGGCTACCACAGACTGGTAGAATGCCTTGAGCAGTTTATTGCACACATTGAAGGACCTCAGCCTCCTTAGGAAGAACAGCCTGCTCTGTCCTTTCCTGTAGAGGGCATCAGTGTTGTGTGTCCAGTCCAGTTTATTGTTTATCTGCACCCCAAGGTACTTGTGGGACTCAACCCTCTCCACTTCCCCTCCCTGAATGAAAACAGGGACAGGGGGGCTTCTGTTCCTCTGGTAGTCCACCACAAGCTCCTTGGTCTTGCTGATGTTGAGCTTCAGGTGGTTGTTGCTGCACCATGTGATGAAGCTCTCAATCAGTCCTCTGTACTCCTCCTCGTTGTCCCTGGTGATACATCCAACAATGGAGGAGTCATCGGAAAACTTTTGGAGGTGGCAGGAACCAGAGTTGAAGCGGAAGTCCGAGGTGTATACAGGCCCTGAACTTTAATGTCAGATGTAGTAAACTTTAAATTGTGTGGCCTTGTGGTTCTCTGACTCTGCTCCTTAGTTTGATTCCACTGTGGGATCATTGCCAATTCCTGTTTGGATTTCTGTAATATGACTGAGTTTGGTATCGACTGGGTTCATACTGTTTAAATTTTACTGCACAGCACAGTTCCCTTTTCTCTTGGTTGTTTTCTTTGCATGCACACCAAAGAGACCAAGTAACAAACCACAGATTCAGGTTTAAATCACTGACGATAATGAAGGTGATTTTAAATGTATAAAGTACCAGAGGGACACTAAGACCTTACAGGAGGCATTTCTCAAATGGAAGAGAAAGTACTTTATCAATCCTTCTTGAGGAAATTACATTTTTTTACACAGTTTTTTAAATCTTTATTACACAAACATAGGAAATACAGTACACGCCCATGTACTTACACATGCCAGAATAATGCCGCTGCCACAAAGTCAATGTATAGTGGATTGCTCAAGTAAAACTCAGCAGTGCCCAGTATTATAACAGAGTCATGGAATTGAAGGGACAACCCTCCAGTTCCCTACGGACAAAGCTACTGCCATCACCCCAACCACAGATTATTATGGAGGCTTTTGGGTTTTAAAGTGGCCCTATTATGCTTTTCCACTTTTTCCCTCTTCTTTAGTGTGTTAAATATATTTTTGTACATGTAAAAGGTCCGTAGAGTGTAAAACCTGAAGTCCACGCCTAAAAGGAGTTACCCTCCCCCTCAGAAGCTCCTGAGGTGCCTGAAACGGCTCCCTTGAATTATCTCCTTCACTTCCATAACATTATGACCTCGTAATGTTACGGAAGTCACGTAAAAAGAGGTGCTGCAGGACAGCCAGGATGAGAAAAACAAGGCGGATTATGAGCATTAACGCATGTAAACATGTTGTAACTGTAATTTGAGATAAAAACATGCACCCGGAAAATAGCATAATAGGGCCTGTTTAAGTCTCAAATTTTTTGTGTTGTTGTATTTTGGGGGATTTTGGTTTAGGATATATTTTTCACGGATAAAATACTCCCAGCGGGTGTTTGGCTTTTATTGTCTGTTCCTCTTATTTTTTTTGTTTTAATAAAACATACTTAATAAATAACCAGTTATGGCAGTTAGCCCCACACAAGCACGCTGTCGCTCAGCTCAAAACTCAAAACACTGCTGTGCCAAAGTCTCACAGGGCAACCAGCTAACATGGCCAAGGACTTCACCGCAGATTGGATGTTTATGGGTTTATCTGTCTGTTTTTGGCAAACACAGCATCATTCATTCTGACAATTTTGCCTAAATTGCTCATCATCATCTTTGACAGGAAGTCAAGACCTCGGTATTTAACAGAGGAAAAGTACCCTGGCGCCCTGTCAGTCCTTATTTTCCCCAACAGCTTGCTGCCAGACCTACCACAGATTCATCAGGCTTTGCCATGTTCTGTTTTGTGCCTGTTTTTGTGCTTCCACATAAACATGAAGCTAACTGGGCTGCAGAAAACACATCAAACAAACAGGTGTGGGTATATTGTTACATTATTAGCAATAAATCAAAATGTTCTGTCCAGAATTGCATAAAACTGTTCCGGTGTTTTATATTGTTTTTAATGATTTAGAGAGATGGCACATGTTTGTTAACCCGGCACTGAAGCCAAATGTAGTGAAACGTGAGCTACGACCTGGCTCGTACAAAAAAATGTCAGAATCAGAAACTGTTTATTGCGAAGGACGTTACACATACAAGGAATTTGGCTTGGTGATTGGTGGGTGACAATAAACAGAGTGTAATTGTAAAACACATAATTCAAAAATAGGGAAGGTGAAAATTTATGATAAAATATGACAGACAAACAAACAAATTAAGAGTACAGTAAAACAAGTATGTTATTGTAAATTTTAAGAAAAGAGTTGTGCAAGGCTGTGTAATTGTGTCTGAGTTGGTGGGAGTCCCGGGTTTGTTGATGAGCGCATGCAAAAGGGAAGAAACTGTTTTTGTGGCATGAGGTCGTGGACACAATGGGCCGCAGCCTCCTGCCTCAGACTGCCTTTTTTAAATGTGAGTAATAAATGTCAAATTATGTATTTATAATAATAAAGGATGAGCGTTTTTCGGGCTATTAAAGGACAGAGTCAATTTAATGTACAACTGCCAGGAAACTGCAGGTCCACTGCAACTCTGTTTTTTTTATTCTTGTATTTTACACCCATCTTATTCTATTTTGGCTTGTTTTTATTTATATAATTGTATTTTAATGACCTTTTATATTGTGTCTAATTTGCACTTTTCTCTTGATGCTTTTGACGTTTTATGGTAGGTGCTTTTGAATTGCCTAAATAAATAAACTTGTCTTGCCTAAATGTGATGCCATTAACATCACTTTGAGTTGAAGTCAACCAAACATTAAATCGGAGTTGTATATAATAAAAGCCATTCAATAATTGACTTTGGTTGGACTTTGGTGCCGCAAAGACATAGTACAACGGCAATAGTACTGCCAAGCCTATCTCGCTCGTCTGATCACCGAAGTGGATGATCTTGTCGTTAACGGTTCTTTGATTATGTCAACAAATTGAGGAAACCGGACGGGCAGCTGGATCCATGTGAAGTGTGATTGTAAATTCCATGTTCACGATCAAAACAAATTTTTCTTTGACTCAAATGTCAACAAGTCCTTTCAAAGAATAAGAAAAAAAATCACCAA
The DNA here is from genome assembly GCF_027596085.1 of Anoplopoma fimbria. NCBI lineage: Eukaryota > Metazoa > Chordata > Actinopteri > Perciformes > Anoplopomatidae > Anoplopoma > Anoplopoma fimbria. The sequence goes on from NC_072449.1 coordinate 10,375,550, forward strand.
TATGGCTACAGATGTCTTTCAGTAACACATTCAGATTTTTCATACAAAAACTGCATTTCTGCGTAATATTCAGACAAACTTCTTTCTTTTATAGTTCCTCCAGTTCTCAAAACAAGGATAACAAAATATCTGTTTATCCCTTTCTGCATTCATTTTCTGCTCATGTTTGGTAAAATGCTGGGTCTCATGCAACGTTGCCGTGGATCCTGTAGGGCAGAAGGTTGGCCAGCGGGTAAAAGGGAGGAGGGTTGGACTCAGGGTGAGGAGCGGACGATGAAGGGAAACTCTGTGAGGCAGCTGTCCCTGCTGCTGGAGGGAAATACATCGTGGCTCCCTGGATGAGCAGGAAAGGACAAAGGAAACAAAGAAAGACGTTGACTGCAGACCCCAAGTCAGCAGCTTTGTGTTAACTAAAAACTGCAATTTTGTGATAATTCATAACAACTGTTAATAGTGATTTCTCAGACAAAAAGCCAAGTTAAAACAAAGTCCTTGTGTTTGACAAGAATCAAACATGAATAGATGAATTTATCTATTTGAAATAATTTACCTATAATTAAAAAAAATCCTAACTCAACAAGTTCACAAGCTTTTTACAAGCCTTCACCCACATCTCACTGTTTTTTATCAAACATGCTGATTTATATTCACTATAAACCTTCAGTTAGGCTCTAATGATGTTAATTGTTAGTAAACAGCCTTGTTAAGGATTTTAAAGTCTGGTTTATTGTTCTGATGAAAAAATAGCATTCCTGGTGCTAAACACATCACACAGATGAAAACTGAAAGGCCACAACAAAATAAATTGATCAGTTCTGGTTGCTTTGGCAACACTCATGGTTACCGTGCTAACAGCCAATGTGGTTTGTCCTTTGAATTAGACATTCCCATTCAAATCAATTGTAGAGCGGCGGCCATTATTATGTCTACTGGTGCCATTGCAACCATTGTAGAGGGCAAACTCCAGTAAAAACCTACTTACGGCGAGTCTTGGACAGAAGTGGCAACTATGTCTCCCATAAAATGTGTTCTCAAACGACTAAACTTTACTCTTAATTACATTTCAAATGAAAGTTTTTTTTCTTCCAATCAAAACAAAAAACTTTAAAAAACTACTTTTTCAGGCAACAAAACTACTTTGGCTTAAAATGACTATGAAATTGAAACAAAACAAAACAAAAATGAACTAAAGTACTTGGTTAGGTTTAGGCAGGAAAGTACTTTGTTCCCACTGGACACGAACAGCCATCTCCTGGGTTAAAGCCCTGTTTTGTGGCTTTCGTAGACTCATTTGAAATTCATCCGTGATACGTCAAAAGGAGACGTAATCAACGACAAAAGGTTTCCCTCAAAAATCTATTCACAATGCAGTTTAGATATTTGAGCAGCAGTATGAAGCAGATTGGGTCTTTTGTGTACTATTTCTGTTGCCTTGCTGCTGCTAATATGAATTGAAGATTTGCTACATAATGAGCATCAAGAGACAGACAAAAGGAAAACGCATGCTTAATGTGGATGTCCGGCCAAAACAGAAAAACAGGGTTCTCAAACTAGTGAGCATGACACACATGACAGCCCCACTGACATGTGTTGTCACCATAACAACTAACAACAGTTGCCATTTTCGCTTGACCTTGCCAAATGACCACGAGAAAACAGTTGTCCGTTCTCATGCTGTTATATATAATCCAGCGTGGGAAAGGCAGCAAGATACAGAAAAATCTCCTTTAAAGTAAGTTAGTAAAATAAATGATTGTTCTGATCATTGTTTAAAACAGTCATTCATAATAAATAGGGTTAGATTTTATGAAAATGTTGGGAATTATAACTTTAAAGGTTTGAAACTTGCATTGTTAACATCAGCTAGTATTCTTCTACTTCTCCTACTCTCTCTCCTCTGCCTTGGCTAGTAAATTCATCGTTAATGTCGAGTGTTGGTCCTGCAGGGAAACACATAAATCTGCTCATCCAAATTATACAATACAGCATAACTATAGTGGTCAAAAACTCCACATGCCACTTCTAAAGAAGAGCTGTGCTACGCTCCGTTTTAGCGAGAGAATGCTTTAAAGGATGGATAAGATAAGATAAAATAAGATAATCCTTTATTAGTCCTGCAGCGGGGGAAATCTGCAGGATTACCTCAGCAGAAAGGATAGTGCAAACAAGAGACATAGTAAAAAAAAAAACAAGATCAAAACAAGTATTATAAATAAGTAATATCACAGTAAAGAATATTAAATAAGTAAAAAAAAAAAAATCCACAATAACTAAAATATTATATATACAGACAGAATAATTGTAGTTTTTTGCACATATTTTTATATTGCACATGTCGGGTGGAGATTAGGAGGTTTGGGTCATTTGCGACTGTAAGATGTCTGGATTTATGTTCAGAGATGAAGACAGAGACAGAGAGAACAAAAGTGAACACAAACCAGACCACACACATGCAGGCGTTTGTTATGGTATCTTTTTGCTGGTGTGTGTGTGTGTGTGTGTGTGTGTGTGTGTGTGACCGTACACTGACCGAGTGTAGCAGGTGAACTCCATGTGTGTTGGCGTCTGTCAGCAGAGGAGCTGTCGGAGAAGACGCTGTGCTCTCAGAGTGCCTGATCACAGGGCCGCTACTCCTCTGACACACACACACACACACACACACACACACACACACACACACACACACACACACACACACACACACACACACACACATACACACATAATATTATTATAAGTAGGCTGCAATGTGCTCTGGTGTACAATAAAAAAATGTAACAGCCATTACAGCTGGAATGATAAAGATGATTTAGAGCTATGAGCAGTCTCCCATTACAACACTGTTTTAGCCATGATCATGGAAAGTCTGCACCCAAATGACCCATTCTTACTCTATTGTTCCCATATAGTGATGCTTTGTCTTAACATATAGCCTCCAGAGTAGTCATAATAACAAAGAAACAACATAGAAACAAAGCAACATGTACTGAAGCTCTGCACAAAATACACAACCTGTGATAAGAACAAGCAACACATTGTATAATAAGCTGAAATGGATAATTATGCAGAGTTATTGTTGGGAAAAACAGGTCCTAGTGAAATTTTCACATACTATTAGGTGCACAGTTAGGTTTTGGGTCATAGTGATGCAGCTCACATTCTTCCCTTCAAAACCCATATAAAACATCGGCAATCTTTAAATTTATGAATAAATAAAAAAAATCGAATCATCTCATAGGTATGTAACAAGCGTCAAATTGTCTAATTTATAGATCTTGATTTATACAGGTATGGAAACCTCTGGGAGTTTGATATCAAGTCTTACATGAACATTTACTGACAGGGGTTGTTTCACAAAGCAGTCAAAGGCTACATCATCAAATACCTGAAAAAGACTTTTCAATGCCGAAGATTCTTCAAATTCTACCGAGGACGGAGTCCTTCTTTCAGAGGATTTTCAAACATGCATGTCTTTTTTTTATCAGCGCTCCTGAAACAACTACAATTCAATGCGCAAGATGCCTTTCCTGTCCCATGATCTGGAAACAACGAAAATATGCGAATGAGCTTTCAGTTATTTCAGCTCAGCAGTCCACCAAAATATATTTCTCAACAGAAATTGGAAGGCCAGTTGCTGAATCTTCACTCTGTAAATTAAGGGATTATTTTAATCAAACCAGGTGATTGTTGGAACAGTGGGAAAAAAAGAAAGGTTTGATGAGTTTTATTTTCTTTCTGTCGCGTTTGAATGAAGTACTGTTGTTAATGTTTCTGTCAATGTGAGTGTGGTAGCTCTGAAAAGAGCATATTAATTGTAGGTTTTGTATGTTTAGAAATTATGATAATTGTCCAAATCCCTGTTGATTTTATGTATCTTTCATAAGGCTACATGTTTTGAATCTGTTTATATTATTTTGAGGAATACAAAAATATGCCTACTAGAACACTATGAAGGAGTCTTGCCTCAGAAGGACCCGTCCTACCAAGGAAGCATCCTCGATTTTGAGAAACACCCAGTATATGAACGCCATACACACAAAAAATAAAGGATGTGGAACGTGGGAGAGATATTTAGTGATCAATGATGAACATAATCATATTAGATTTGAAAACATGAGAAGGAAAACCTGAATACATTCCTTCAATGATAACTATGACTAGTATGGCCAGATAATGTTATTAACAAGAAGAATACATAAAATATTAAAATAGAATAATAGTGGTTTTGGCAGAATGCAGTGATGGATGAAAGCGCTGTGTGGTCTGATGGCTACAAACTCCTGCAGCATTTAGGATCACTCAGAACAGAATAGCTGAATCTCTGACAACATGAAGCTCAATGAGCTCATCATAGACCACAAAAACATTCTCTGGTGTTTCAGTACAGGCAGGGTTGGTGGTGGCAACTTTCAATTTGTCACACCCGTCAGTGGGACTAACGAAGCTGCTCTGGGGTTTGAGGTTGAGATGGGTTTGGTGTCAACTTTGCAGGATCATTGCCAGACGAATCAAGCACGCAACTACGGCTGCAACCAACAATTCATTTCATAATCAAAGTTTTTCACGAGTAATGGTTTGCTCCTTAAAATGTTCAAAGATAGTCCCAAAATACCATCACGGAGCCCGATGCGTTGTCTTTAAATTGCTTGTTTTATCTGACTAACAGTAAAAAACACAAACATATCCACTTCACTGACACAGAAGGATAAGAAAAACAGCAAATATTCATATTTGAGAAGCAATGGAGAGTTTTTGGCTTCATTGCGGGAAGGACAGAGGATGTCGCATGTGTACAGATTGTAAAGCCCTCTGAGGCAAATTTGTAATTTGTGATTCTGGGCTATACAAAATAAACTGAATTGAATTGAATTGAATTGAAATTGCTTTAAAACTGATATGAATGATTAATGTTTTTTTCTTTTCCCTCTGTTCTCTGAACAATAACATGTCCAGACTGGTTAGATTTTATTTTGAAAGGAGCAGCAAACAGAGACAGTGACCCTTGCAAAAGTATGTATGTATTGCCAGATTTAAGTAATTTCCCCAAAACTGTCATAACTGATCATTTGAAATCAAACACCACATATCTCGTCGAGTGGAAAGCTCAGTTTTCGTCTGTTTCACCTCTTTTCTCCATCTGTTATCTGAGTCGTGATATTGAAGCTAAGCTCTTAGCGGACACTAAATACACAGTAAAATAGCCTGGAGCCTCCTGCTACCAAATATATGACTTATATGTCAACTAAATTGCTGACCATGCTAAGATATGCAGTCAGATTAGGGTTAAGCACGTGTTTCTTTTTACAGATAAATAAAGTAGAGGGATATGCTGTTGACCTGAAAACTTAACGTAATGGATCAGACATGAAGTTATTTTCTTTAAGAATAGAGAATAAAGGATTTATTGTTGTGTCTCCACCTCTGAAATCTGAACTCCAGGACTCTCAGGAACCCACCGCTCCACTTATCGTTTCATTTCATCAGCTGATCATTTACGTTGTGGTAGGCTAGTATGAATTTTCACTTCCATGGAGGGCTTCGTGCATATGATCTGCCATTTGGGCGTCACTTTCAGTTTAATCCTCTTTTCACAAAGTGCAGAGTTCAATCTGACTGAAAGTTGACCTGTGATTTTTCATTCAGGAAGTATTAATTATTGGCTTTCTTACTGGTAAAGTAAAGTGAAAGACAACAACATTGCAGAACAGAAAGGAGGCTGCATAGAGGATAAAAAACCCTCGCCAATTCTGGTCTGACCTCAGCATAAAGCTGCAGTCACGCATGTTCACATACGATTCTGTATTGAAGCTTTTGCTCAAGTTTGTTTTAAAGTCAATGAGTACAGCTTTAAAGTTCGTGAAACTTAAAAATAATGCAACTTTTGAAATTGTCGTTTTTTTTGCCTCAGAGCCACTGAGTGGGAGTTTGTTGCTTTTAACTACCAAATGTACCACATCCACACAATAAAGGACCTTTATAAATGTGTGTCTGTGCGTCTTACCAGGTCTTTGATGCTGCCCAGCACCGCTGTGGTGAGGATGCCTGTGAAGAAGGCCACGAGGTTCAGGCCGGCGAGGGTCCAAATTAAAATGTACAGAGTGAAAACTTCCTCACAGCTTCGTACTCCAACAAACTCGTAGTAGTTGCTGAGGTATCCTCCACTGCAGAACAAAACAACAGCTACGTTCAGTACGAATTATTTTTTATTTGTTGGGCAAGAGCATTAATTGAAGGCAAGATAAATCTTGTGATGACATGGCAGTGGGAGCGATATACTGAGATAATATTGTAGTAATATCATTGTCTCACTTGGCACAGTCGTACAGGTCGCAGCAGTAGCAGGTCCCACTTCGTATTGTCATGCTGCAAGACTCCTTTGGACTCCAACACGGCACCTGAAAAAGGTACACAAGTTAAAACTTTGTCAATGTTTACCTGCAAATACATACAAAGTCTCGACAAACTTTTCCTTGGAGACATATTTCTTTTTATAATTAACATTAAAGGCACTTGCAAATGACAAGGTAGCAAAACATTTAAAAATATATATATATATTTTTAGAAAATGAACCAAAACATTGACATTGAGGAAGATCTTGGGTAAATAATAATGAGAATAAATTTGAAACTAAATTTAAATCATACCATCTAAACTCAAAAGAAATCTGGTTTATATTAAAATCAAACACCTAATAAGCTTATTTGCAAGATATTTAGTCAATTCTGATCTATAGAGGAAACCATAAAGGTCATCTTTGGATGGATGGGAAAAACAACACTGAATGGAAATGTTATTGGCTCTTCCTGTACAGTACATGTTTACTCACAGAGGTGTAGAAGTTCTCATAGATGTAGCTGCCACCGCTGCTGTAGTACTGGCATCTCTGTGCTTTCAGTGGACGCATGTCCTGGCAAAAGTTAATACATGAAGAAATATAATCCACAGGATGTCAAACCTACACCAAATTATCTTTATTGAGGATAATTATTTAAAAACAAATGTATAAAAGATAATACAGATGACCGTGAAAATAAATTCAAATTCAACGTCAAACCTTCGTTTAGAATTAGCAGCAATCCCAGCCTGGAATGATTTGACAGTTTGGTAAGAATAAAAATTAAAAGGGAGATCTTCGAAACAAAACAGACAGACTTGTATAATGTTTTGTAGTCACCGTATTTTGACCATACCAAGTTTGCATATTGAGTTTGCATGAAAATGGAGGTAATTTTACCTTGACATGATGTCACTGTGCAATGCATCGAGGGCTTTATTTAATTGTGACTACGAGTGTGCGACTATTTTTCTTCACACTGATCCAGGAAGAACCCACCAATTAGAAAAAGGAAGCAGCAACAAATATCGTTCTCTCTCTCATTTCTATACTGTCCTCTGTCAATGAAAGGCAAACTATCATAAAAAACAATGTGTCCAAAAAGGAACCAAGCCTAATTCAATAGTTTCACATTTTATGAAATACGCTGAGAGTTAGAAGAGAACATTAATACCACTCCGTCTTTGTGCTAATCATGAAGCTGTCGCCTTTACAATGTGTACATTTTTTCTTAAAAGAGAGGAAGTCTTTCTTATCGAGCAGATCTACATTAAATTTGTTTCTTTACTTTACAGGTAGAAAACAGGAATGTGGCTTTGCTTATTTAACCTGTAAAAAAGGTTATTTTAGGGAGGCAGCTCGCTGTCTAGTTCAGCAGCATCAATCACATTCAGTGAAGGCATCATGTTCTCAGGCAAAGATAACTTAGCTTCCAACAACACTTCTGCACTGATGGTGCCTATCGGTCCGATCCACTTTGTTTTCTCACATCAGGCCTTCGCAACCGCTAATTTATGTGGTCAACAAACTAAAAAACACAGCTGGTCCGTGCTGTAAAAGCTGAGCTGACTCGTTTCGAGAAAAAAATCGTGTCAATATTGCCAATAAAAATGCGGGGCCAAGAGGCTCATAGTCAACAGGCACAGTGGTTCTGTTATTGCTTCATAGCAATCTATTGCTGCTCTGTGTCATCACTCAGCACATTCATATCGGGTGTCACGGCATTCGCATGCAAGTGCAGGGTAACTCACCATGTTTAGGACAATACCGACTCCATCGATTACCAGGCACAGAAAAGAGGTGATGATCCCAAAACTGAGGAATACGATTGCAGCCGTCAGCTGGAATTGGAACAAAGAAAAAAAAAAGCTTAAATGAAAGAGTTTCCATACAAAGACAAATAACTCTGTTAATTTGACAGTAATAGGAGAACAATTTGACAAGAATGCAGATTATAGCTGGGAAAAGTTACTTTTTTCTTTCCAACTGCCAAAAAGTGTGATGCTATTTGGTTTCAGGTGGTTTGCACAAAAAGTAACTTTAAAGGGTTTCTGTTTTTTTGCAGCATTCATAAACTGTTTTACTGAAGAGAATATTGCTTTGATTGTTAAATGATACGTTTAAAGCTTGTGCTCCCCTCTAAACACTTCAAAGACACATTTGAACTAGAAGGGCAGTCGGAGATGGTAGCGAAAGTGAAAAAATATTTGTGAATCGGATCCGATCCAAAATTTTGTGGGTTCTTCCTTGGCTCATGCTACACCCTTTCACCACCCCTGTGATTGCCTCCCTTCACAGGCTCCCTGTTTAAAATGTTCTATTTGTGAAAGCTTGAAAATGTTTAATATATGTTTTTATTTTTACTTTTCTTATTCCTATTTATCTGATCTAATTCATTTTATTGTCTTTACTTCCTCTGTGCTCATGTCCTTCTCACTTTATCTGCCTTGTTTGGTTTTCTTTTCTTTTTTCCTACAGATACACGCTGCTGAAGGCCTGATATCAATCCAGAAATATGATAGTCTTCTTTGTTTAAACTTTGACTCTTCTAAATCATGATATTATTCCTGCCTGTGAGAGCAAACAAACCAAGACATATGCGTTAGCACGCTGAAGGTACAGACTGTGGAAAGTCCAAAGAGTCTCAGGGTATCTTCCACTCACTCCTGCGCTTCATTAATCATAATCTTGATTTACCAAATCCTTGAAAAAATATAATTCGTGGAATAAATTGACTATGAAAAATTTGAAATTCAACTTTTCAAACATTATTTTGCACTGAATCTGTTTCTTGCCATCTCCGATATTTTGGATTTGTATAACAATGACATATCTCAACAGTGAAATGGATAAAAAAACATGATACAAAATCCAAGAAAAACCAGCCCTATTCAAGAAGCAACCTTCCTTTATGTCCCTTTTGAACAGGATGATCTGCTGTTTTTAACGTTTCTGGTATGAAGCAGCTTCTGGCTTGATGCTGGTGATGGATGAAAGTTCATGGGAGTAAAGGAATATATATCAGGAATGGTGCTCTGCGGGTCATGAACAGTCAACCTAAGAACTAGTTTTTGACACAATGCCCATAAAAAGTTTAACGTTAAATTACATAGGCGTGGACCTGTTCATGTTTTCCTGCCTTCCCATTCGCAACAGTAAAACTAAGATTTAAAAAACGATGTACTGATCAACAGAAAATGTGCAAGTTTTGCCAGAATACTGACTCAACAAAAGTTAATCCTTCTAGTAACTTTTTATTACTTAATTTGACTTCTAAAACCAATTGGCCACACCAGTAATGATTAGGTAATAAATGTCCTACTAAAGAGGGGTGATTACCTGCAACATGCAAACATGTATTTTGCGGAGATGTTCAGATACCTATACTGATATTGGATATTGGTTCAATTCTGACTCTCTATCTGAATAGTTGGATCATTAATTGATGACAAATGGGCAATCTGGTGTTGGATGGTGTTATGTTCAAAAATTAAAAATTCAGTATTTGTTATATTTTGTTTTTAAAGGTTGAGAAGCCAATATTTAAGTGAAGCCTGATGTTTGCTTCCACATAAAATAATTGTCCCAGTCACTTCCATACAGTGAGGCATACAATGTTTTTATTAAACTACGGTCCTCTGATCGTACTGATAATAATGGCCGTTACCCAAAGCCGAGGAATCAATATCAGTATTGGGACTGAAAAGATAGGATCGGTGCATCCCTAGTATTATATATTGCATACTTGGAATAAGTTTTGTCGACCTTGTAGAAATCTGTCTTTTACACTGTGGATCAGGTTTCTAGAAAAGGTATGTGAAACACATAACATCTATAAATATTTGACCCAGACATGATCTGATACGTGGAGGAAGAGCTAATTAACTTCTGGAGAGTTTATTGAGAGGGAACAGTTTAGGAACACGCCCTTACTAGAGCAACATACAAGGTCTTTGTTAAACAAATCAAATTACCTAACAGCCTAAACTACGTTTACTACCTAAACATTAGTTTATCGCTATGAATTAGCTAATGCACTTTATTATTGTTAGTAACAGGCCGTATTGCTGCCCGATTGAGGGTAGGGAGGCACGGAGAACCAGAACCTGGACTGAGCCAGGAAGACTGTCGGACCCTGCTCCAGTAAAATGAGTGGTTTCCTAAAGGGACTCTGGTTCTCGGAAACACAACCATTTTTGTCCAAAGGGACCACCAAAATCAACTCAAAATTCCTTGTAGCTTTAATGAAAGGAATGTGTGTTGAAAGACAACCCAGTAACACCTAGTACTGGTTTTCTATTTATTTCTAAAGTTATTCAGTGGTTTACTACATGCAACATGCATCAAATCAGTCATTGGTCTGTTACAAGCAAGTTTAATGTAATCTTTACTGTATATAAACCTGTTTTAGTTTTTTCTTTAAATAGGGCCAGAAAGTCTTACGGCTACATCCAACTGAGGTGGAGCATTTTTGCACTACATGTGAATTAAAACTGTAAAAATGCATTTTATTCTTTCTCAACATCATTTAGAAACAAGGATCACACAGACAAAACAGAAAGCAACGAATCAGCTGAATGAGTAGGTCTACTGGGTAACTCTCTGGTTTTCTCTAGAGTTCAGAAATGCTATTGAGTGAAAAAAAATACAGATACTTTTCTTGAGGCCAAACAAAAAAAATCATGTAACCAGTTAGTGCTGCAGTTAGTTAAAAAAATGACACAAATCCTTACAATCTATATAGTGAATAACAGAGGTAAGATTAGCTGGCTTGTTTGTGGGACAGCTGTCTGTCTGGTATTGAGAAACTGTACATTTTTAAATCAAGAACAGATCTTTGCCTGTAAAGATGATCGCACGGCACACGTGCAGTTTATGACGACACAGGGAAAGATTTCAAACCCATTCACCCATTCAAAACTAAATAAGTTCTGACTTCAGACAGAGATAGAGCCAGGGATTGTCTGTTGTGTCATCTGAAATGAAAACGGTCTCTGGCAGATTCAGTTAGCTGTAGTTATCATCAGTTGTAGCTAGTTTGTTGTAAACACTGTGTCTGCCTGACCATTCAATGTTTCAGACTCATTTACAAACGAGAACCCTGTAACAGCTTCATCAAATCTGACCTTGATGGCTATAAACTTGACATTTTGCTAACAAGGCTGCTTAACTATACTTATAATTGTATTTTCAAACAGTTTGTTTCACTTTGAATGGTGCGAGAAGACTGACTTCTTGGCAAACGTTAAGCTATTTCAGGTAATGTTGGCTGGGGTTGCTGGAGTGTCACTTATCTAATTCAATCTAATAAAGAGCAGAAAATAGTGACTAATGTTTAAGAAGTTTATGTACTGTATGTTCCCCAGCTTAATATCTTCTTAATATGACACATTGAGGTGACTTCACTTACTGATGTTATACTCCTTAAAACCTTTGCCTTCCAATTTGCAGACATTCATATATCTCCACAGTGGCTGAATGGATTTTTACCTTTCAGACTGCATTTGAAACATCCATCTACCTTTGTTATTTTGCAATTTGAACTGCAGGAAAAGCTGCAGTTCAAATTGCAAAACAATGAGGACCCTAGGAACTCATGGACGGCCCCCTAACATTAGTCTAATCACCAAAAGCTGGCTTCCACTCAGTGAGGAAATGTCAGAATGTGCTCACAAAATAATGAAGTTAGTAATGTTGAGTGGGAAGTAACTGCCAACCAGGATAAATAGTGACGTTTCCCACAAAAGTCTGCCCATTTAAAATTATCTGAGAAGATAAGTATAGGATAATTGCATCCTACTCATTGATATAACTGCTGGTTAGCATGCTTACATACATACTCTTGGCCAAAACACACTACTCTGGGGATTTGGGTCTGGGTGTGCACAGGGAAAACATAAAGAAGAATTATGACACGGGATGTATAGGTTTGAGAATATACCAGCTGTTTGCGATTTTCTTCCAGGAGGAGTCCCAAAAGTCCCAGGAATGATCCAAGGGTGAGCTGTAAGGAACATAATATAATGACCACAGTAAGTTTTATGCAAAATAAAGAAATATGGTTCATTTTCATAAGGATTTTGACACTTTGTTTTGATTTAGTTATCATCCAAGGAAAGAATATTAGCACTTAACAGCTTGAAAATGGCTCTTGTGGTACAATTTCAATAACATACATTACGTTTTATGTTACATACTGTTGAAAAGGGTGGTCGAAAGATATAAAATGAATCAGTAACAGCATGGCCTAAATATCCCCATAGATATATCCAGAAACTGATTCTGACGGATACAATTTGGGCAGATTTACAATTTACTTCCTGTTATGTTCTTCCAGTTTAAAGACCATAAGAAAAGTTTAATTTTAGCCATTGAAGGAAGCGTCCATATGGATGTCTGACTGAAGCACAGAACTGTCAATCATTAATTTCACAGCCCACCTAATATTATTTCTGTCTCAAGAATATCAAGCGAAACATTTGGCCGGCGCTGCGAGGCTAAAGGATTGCAGCTGAAATTCCATAATGTAGATCACACGCTGCAGGAAGTTTTTAAACTCCCAGGTCATTTACTGGTCGCTGCAAAGTTCAAACCCAATCTGTCATCTTGATGTATCGCAGCGAATAAACCATGACTGGGAATCATCGAGAGACAAATTATCGACTTACAATAACTCCAGAGGTGTAGCCCGTCACATTCAGGCTCTCTGTTCGAGTCGTTGTGTAGACTCCCAGCACCACCAGCAGCAGGGAGAGACTGAGCATGCCCAGTACCAGCCAAAGAGCCCTCCTGACCCTCACCATCATCTCTGCCACCCACAGAGGAGAGAGACATGTGTTATGTGAGACAGTGCTTGGTAAATAAAATCCAGAAAACAAGACTTGGCAGCTTGCTACTGGCATATTTTTAGTTTGATGTCAAGATCAACAAGACAAATCTAATTTAATTTGATTTAATTTCATTTCATTTAATTTAACTTAATTAAATTCTAAAAAACTGTGATCCAGAACTATATGTCTCCGTCTTGTTCACTTCAAATATCATGAATGTTTAAGACCCAGCATATTGAAGCAAAGTATTGGGATGAATGACTTTGGTCAAACGTATTTTACAAACAAACTTCAACTTTTAAGGCTCAGGCTATTTAAATCCCATTATTGTTTCTGTCTTGCGCTAACTAAAGACAGGATACATAAGTCCCTATGTGTATTTTTTTTAAATGTACATCTAAGCTTTAATAACATTGAAAAATCCACAACGCCAACATATTTGCTGTAAAGTGTAAACTGAGAAACATTGCAAACACTGGTGGAGTAATCCTCAATTTAGAAGAACTAATTGAGGAAAAACATCAAAGTATGCTTCTTTATGTGGCGGAATATTGCTCAAATATTCTAGTAGTACTGTAGAAGATGAAATGCCAAAATGTACACTAGCATCACTATTTCCTAATTTAAATAAATTAAAAATTGATTATCAAAGACACACTTTAGTCTTATAGGAGTCAAACCAAATCCGACCCTCTAACACACAAACACAGTTATAAGTTAAAAAATAAGTGGATAAATTACAATAGTTTATACGTTAGTTAGGAAATGATACCAACACCATGTAAAAATACTCTGTTACAGTACAAGACCAGCATTAAAAATATGATTTAAGTAAAGTAACCTATTAGCAACAAATCAAAGAAAGTAAAAGCAGAAATTATGCAAATAGACTAATTTCAGCTAAATGTTACTGGGTTACAATTAGTGATGCATTTATATAAACTTCAGTAATGTTGCTGCTGGTAAAGCTGGGGATAATTTCAACTACTATAACGATATATCAAAATACATTAGTTAATTAGAATTTTGTATGCAATGCTCTCTCAAAAGTACAATATTTGCCTCTGAAATGTAGTGTAGAAGTATACAAGTTATACATAAGTACAGTACTTGAATAAATGTCCCTCATTCCACCCCTGCTGGTTTAGTTTAGTGTGTTTGTTTATACAATGTAGATCAGTTACAATGTAAACTGAATGTGAAATTAACGACTCTTAACGATTAGTCTCTTTCTGATTATTTGGCCAAAAAAAGATGAAAATAATTTAAATTTACTGCAATAATATCAACTGTCCCGAACAGTAATATGGTAAGTAAGGTAACACATAATATTCAGCTGCCAGTGTCACTTTTTAATATACCCAATCACTTCAACATCTCCTCTCTCTGTGGTTTATTAAGTACCTGTTGCTCGGCTCTTTGGCACTGGTTTGTCCCGGCCCGTCGCTCCCAGGATCCTTGCAGTCATGATAGATCCGATCTCCAGTTTAAGTCTCAGTTCAGGCTTACAAACCTTCTCTCAAGGCTTTCACAATCCTATGTGGCACAGGTATCCACTGCGTGTCAGTCTACTTCACCGCAGCTCTGTGCGCACAGTCCTGTCTGTGCGTAATGCTCCGGCCTCTGCTGCATTCAAGGACGGTGGGACACTTGTGAATACTGCTGTCAAAGTACTCCTTACAATTCAGGATGCAATCTTTTCAAATAGTAAGCATTTAAACCTGTGATTATAAATTAAGGAAACCCCACATACATTGGTCATGGGCTACAGCGGATTGAGAAGGTGATCACATGCGTGGCAAGTGAACACATCTCCTGTTTAAAACAGATGTTGATCAGTGGAAGTTGTCTGTGGATGGATTGAGTGAAAGTGGGAAGAAAGACACACTGGTGGGCCCCAAAAACTGGGCCCCACTTGACCTTTTCTCCAGGAAATGTCATTCAATGCTACAGCTCTCTTTGCTCCCATATGTGCTCTGCTGTAATTCATTAAACCCGTTAATGTGGAT
The DNA here is from genome assembly GCF_027596085.1 of Anoplopoma fimbria. Lineage (NCBI taxonomy): Eukaryota > Metazoa > Chordata > Actinopteri > Perciformes > Anoplopomatidae > Anoplopoma > Anoplopoma fimbria. Next base: position 10,390,724 of record NC_072449.1, read on the forward strand.
ATATACAACATGTAAGCACAGAAGTTCATTAATAAAAACCTTAAACTAGAGTTTAGAGGTTCCTGGGCCGAAAGATTAAATACCAAGGCAGCAGCAATGTTAAACACCCTTGTCTTGTCAATTGATGCTGTGTTTTTGGTGCATATTTTCAAACACATTTTCAATTAAATTTGCACAAACCAGATGACTGAAATAAGCATTTTGGGCCACTTGAGATCTGGAGCCTCAGGTCAGTTGCCTACTTTGCCCAGTTGTTAATTTAGCCTCGTCTGTATGAATAAAGGAAATGCACCAGGCAGCTAAAAATCATTTGTTATGATAATAAATCATAATCCAAGTAGACCACACAACAATAACAATAAAAATCTGTGCAATATAAATAATCTGTGCAATACAATTATTATTCTGTCTGTATATATAATATTTTAGTTATTGTGGATTTTTAAAACTTTTTTTACTTATTTAATATTATTTACTGTGTGATTACTTATTTACTTACTTATAATACTTGTTTTGATCTTGTTTCTTTCTTATGTCTCTTGTTTGCACTATCCGCTCTGCTGCTGTAATCGTGTAAATTTCCCCGCTGTGGGACTAAGAAATTATCAATGGTCACATAGCCTCTACGTAAGGGATAAGTCTAAATCATACATACAACCCAATCCTCAAGGTAATCAATCAAATCCCAACAGCCAGATGGACATAGTTCCAAGAAACTGGGAAGAGCTGAGAAAATATATTGTGCAATAAAAATAAGTCTTCCAGGAGGGTCAGTAACTCAAAAACCTTTGATTTTCCATTTTCTGGTGCACTCCTGGGACTGCTCATTGATTGATTGAAAAATAATGCCATGAACAAATAGTGCATATAATTGAATAAGTGTGTAAAAGATATAACACAGACGCATCTCCAGACTCAAATCACTCAATGTCAAGACTGACAGGGACTTGTTGATCTTAACTTTGGACTTGTCTGTCTTGATGCGAAAACGTTGAAGAATCAGCAATCTCGAGTTCAGGCCTTGTTTCTTCTACAAACAAGAGGTACTGGCTTGGTCCATTCGAGTACCCAAATGGACTGATGACAGTGACTCTGATCAGGACAAAGATCCCTACTTGCTGCAGGATTGGAAATCTCTAAAACCATTTGCGCCTAGAATGGTAAGTATTCATCTGACTTGCAAAGAAAGTTACCAATTTACCAGCTCATCATCAAAGACATAATAGCTATATGAACTATCTCACACACAACATACTTGTTTTTCTTTTTAATATTTTATATCACTTGTTAAATTATCCAAATAATTGTTTGTAAACTAAGCTGTAGATGTTTTTACCAGAGTTATGATAACTATAATGACAGCATTAACAACATCCATCCATCCATTTTCCGTAACCTGCTTATCCAGTTAAGGGTCGCAGGGGTGCTGGAGCCGACCTCAGCTGTCAATGGGTGAAGGCAGGGTTCACCCTGGACAGGCCGCCAGTCTGTCGCAGGGCTGACATATAGAGACAAACAACCACTCACATTCACACCTACGGGCAATTTAGAGTCTTCAATGCACCTAAGCTGCATGTCTTTGGACTGTGGGAGGAACCCGGAGAACCCGGAGAGAACCCACGCTGACACGGGGAGAACATGCAAACTCCACACAGAAGGTTGTCCAGCCCGGGAAATGAACCCAGGCCCCTCTTGCTGTGAGGCGACAGTGCTAATTAATTGACAGTGCTAAATTAATTTACTGGTAATTCAAAGATGATTTATTTTACTCACTCTGTTGCATCATCCCCGGGCGCTTCATTGCAGCCCACTGCTCCTCCGGGATGGGTCAAATGCAGAGAATTGTAATTTCCCCATTGTGGGACTAATAAAGGATTAATTATCATTATTATTATTATTATTATTATTATATATCATATAAGTGTGGGTGCCTGTAACAGACGGAGAAAAGGTAATAATTATACTAGCATTAAGAAATGTCTCCAGTGAATCGCATTATCAGTTTTAGGTGATTATTTATTTTACTCACTCTCCCACCATTCAGGATTATACAGACTGCATCAACCTTCCAACGAGAAGAAAGACGACTGACACTCATGAGTAGGATGGACGACTACGGGACCAGCTGGCAAACGGTGGTTGACTTTATTTCAGTCAAAAAATAAGTAATCCACTCACTTAGACTGCAAAAGTATCAGTAGGGACTGAAACTGGTGATATCTGTTTAATTTTACATATGTGGATTATATTTATTGCATGAACCTTCTTAAATATTAATCCATTATTCATAATATAATTTCCATTATTCGAGACCAAATTTAACACAATAGCTATAACCACTGTATGGTTGTGTCCAAAATGATTGATTACTTGATTTTCTGTTTCCTAGGTCAGGACTCCTCTACATTTTTAGCATTCCTTGGGCATGAAGTGTGGACAAAAAGCCATTAACACCCCGTTAACATCTGGCTTTTGTCTCTAGAGGGAACGGTTACAGTCAATAGTCAAAATTATTGCTGCAGTCTCTGGTATTTAGAAGCTCAAAGGTCATACTCGGCTGTATGTATTCACAGTATGAAGTGTTTTGCTGACCCCTCTTATCACACCTTACAAGAAGTTCTTGAGCTGTGACCTGAACTAATCCATGCGACCAGTTATCTAAGCCTGTACGTCTACATTTTACTCTTTGGCATAGCATGACTTTTTCTTGATCACCGGCAATCTCTTTCTCCCTCTCAATATCAGGCTCTCTGGGCGATTCATTATGGCAGGGTTATACTTTCCACAAGGACAGTGGCACGGACATGAGCTGATGCAGAATTGTGACCATGAAACATTTGGATCCATGGTACTTTGTGGCGGTTTCCTCAAACCGTCATTCTAAAAGCTCCTCAAAGTTCTCCATGTTCTCCACCCATCCTTGTTGGCATGGCTAGAAAATGATGGATGTGCACAGACAGGCGAAAACCTGCCGCACAGTATCCCCACAAAGGGCCATGCATGATGGTGTTACGTCATTTTGGCCATGCGTACACTTATAATACCTCATAAACTGAATGAACATAAAAAAAGATGTAAAGAACATCTGGATGAGCTGACACATTACACGGGTGAAGGGGGAGAGCAAGGGCGCTGTAATTCATCCAAACAATGTTCACATCCTTTATCAGGGTTACCACTCTTTTCTAAAGATCCTTTTCCAGGTGTTTTCCAAGACATTTCCAGTGATGATCAAGCTGGTATGACAGACAGGGATCGCACCGTATCCCTTCTATCTTATGAATTACATCAACCATTGCTGCCTGAACACCAATAACAAAAATAATAACCTACAATTTCATTTTTATTTTTCTATTTCTGACAAATGTAGGATGAACTTAACATGCCTATATGTACGATTCAAAGTTAGAATCAAGTTTGTTGGGATTATTAACAGCCACTGACTCCTGTCAGTTTATCAAACCATACTTTAGCCCCAAGCTAACCTTGCACGGCAGGCCCAACACACATTTGAAACCATCGCTCTTAGCCAGTGTTGAATCATAAACCTAATACCTTTGCAAGCAAAGAAAGTGAACCAATCATGATAACCAATTTAACAGAATTCAAACTTTTAAAACAAGTTTGGAAGTAAGGAACTTGCATATGGGCCTAGTTTTAAGTCAAAACCTTCAAATTCTTATGGGAGAGAACGCCAAAACCCCATATTTCCTATTATCGTTTATTTATTGTGGAAATCCACAATATAATGATTGCCGTGCCATACAACATGTGAATAAGATCATTACTTGTTTCCACTTCAAGCACTGGAATCAAAATCTCCTTAAAGCTGCACCAAAGAGGACAAAAAAGGCCCTTCAGCGTGTTGTGAAAACAGCTCAGGACACTGTTAGCAATGATCTGCATGACTAGAACATCTTCTCTGCACCTTGCTGAGAACATCATAAAAGGACATCACAAAAGACATTACTTACCCTGGACATCATCTGCATATCATATCATAATTTGCTAAATGTTTCAAGTACATTTGTTCTCCCTATGTGATCATGGAAAAGGAACACACACAGTGATACAAGTATTACTAATTATTGAAAACGGTGATGAAAGTTTGCTTCATACATCCCACAGGTGGTCATATTATTATTCTTTAATGTTTGTAACATTCAAGAAAATAAGCTAAATCAGCCCGAAATTAGGAAAGCCATTGCTTCTTCTCTTTGTAGATTATTATTTTTATTATTTTTTGTCTTCGTATGTTTGTATTTCATTTAATTGTGTTGGTGATGTGAATATATTAACAGGTAAGATTATTCCTCTGTCTGTATATTCAATATTTTTTAGTTATTGTGGAATTTTATTTTATTTTAATTTGTTTTTACGTATTTAATAATTCTTTCCTGTTTAGTACTTTTATTACTTATTTATAATAAAACATTTTTATCTCTATGCTGCTGTAATCCTGTGAATAATAAAGGATTATTTTATTTAATTTTATCTCATCACAGACTTCAATTCCTAGAAAACAGCGCCATCTTTGGTCGCCATGGAGACATGACGTTCATTAAATTTAATAAAAAATGTTGTCTTCGTATGTTTGTATTTTATTTAAGTGTGTTGGTGATGTGAATATATTGAAAGGTCAGATTATTAATCTGTCTGTATATTCAATATTTTTTAGTTATTGTGGAATTTCTTTTTCTTTTAATTTGTTTTTACTTATTTAATAATTCTTTCCTGTTTAGTACTTTTATTACATATTTATAATAGTTTTGTTTTTTTTATCTCTATGCTGCTGTAATCCTGTGAATAATAAAGGATTATTTTATTTTATTTTATCTTATCACAGACTTCAATTCCTAGAAAACAGCGCCATCTTTGGTCGCCATGGAGACATGACGTTCGTCAAACTTAATTGACAATTAATAATTATTTCCTGTTTAGTACTTTTATTACTTATTTATAATAATAAAAAATGTTATCTCTATGCTGCTGTAATCCTGTGAATAATAAAGGATTATCTTATTTTATTTTATCTCATCACAGACTTCAATTCCTAGAAAACAGCGCCATCTTTGGTCGCCATGGAGACATGACGTTCGACCGACACAGCTAGCATTAGCTCGTCCATTAGCCTGTAGCGTGTTCGTCCATTTTGTTTAGCCTAGCTAGCCCGGCTAACGTGCCTGCAGCAGAGATGGATGACGGTGATGAGCCGGGGATAGTCCTCTCTCACAACACCTCCTCGGGCTCCTCTAAGTCGAGCGGGGACAAGATGTTCTCCCTGAAGAAGTGGAACGCGGTGGCCATGTGGAGCTGGGACGTGGAGTGTGATACGTGCGCCATTTGTCGGGTACAAGTGATGGGTGAGTCCGGGGGACAGACGCTGTTAGACGGCTAGCTTGATGCTAATGATGCTAACGTTAGCAGCACTGTAACATGTGTTTTCTTCACTTGTAGATGCCTGTCTGCGGTGCCAGGCGGAAAACAAACAGGAGGACTGTGTTGGTAAGACAACGTCGGCCATTAAACACGTGGTAGCAGTGTTTTAATGAGGAAACACACACTGAGCAGGTCAACCCAGCGAGCTAACATCAGCTGGTGTGGAGGAGCTGTCACACAAAGCTAGCAAGGCCAGTTCATCACAGTGAGAGGGTCCAAGTGAAGTCAGAGAGGTGTGCTGTCATTGTATGTATGCAGAAAACACACAAAACGTGACATCAGATTATCTATCTATGTTTGATAAGAGCACACTGCTGAACACATAGTTATAATAGTAAACATGTCAAAGTAATGTTAGTGTAGAATAACATATAAAGATAGGCTCAGCCAATTAACAGAGCAACACCTCAGTAAATGACTATATACTATGTGTATATATATATATATATATATATATACTATATTAATGCATATTTAGTGTTGCTGCTTTTTTAAGAAACTATTACAACGAGTTTAGCCGATTGCATAGACATCTTTTGTGTAGTCTGTGTGAGCTCCCTCATTGGTCATAGATTGAAAACCATTAAATGTCACTCTACCTTTTTCGACTCTACTGCAGCACGACATAGATGGATAGGATGTTTCTTTAGGAAAGAATTATATAAATTACATAGCTATGTTTGATAAGAGCACACTGCTGAACACACGTTATAATAGTAAACATGTCAAAGTAAAGTAATGTTAGTGTAGAATAACATATAAAGATAGGCTCAACCAATTAACAGAGCAACACCTCAGTAAATGACTATATACTATATATAGCCACACTGTCAGGTAATGTGACAGGAGATTTACAATGCTGGATACTTAAGATAAGATAAGATAAAATAAGATAATCCCTTATTAGTCCAGCAGCGGGGACATTTACAGGGTTACAGCAGCATAGAGGATAGTGCAAACAAGAGACATAGTAGAAATAAAAAAAAAAACTATTAAACTATTGTATTGCATTAATGTCATGTGGTCTATTCATTTAGATTAATTTAGTGTTGCTGCTTTTTTAAGAAACTATTACAACGAGTTTAGCCGATTGCATAGACATCTTTTGTGTAGTCTGTGTGAGCTCCCTCATTTGTCATAGATTGAAAACCATTAAATGTCACTCTACCTTTTTCGACTCTACTGCAGCACAACATAGATGGATGGGATGTTTCTTTAGGAAAGAATGAAATAAAAACACTTAGTAATTAGAATTACACTCCATTCAAATTTACACGGTTGTACTTTAATGTTCTGTGTAACCTAACCTCTTCCCTTTTAATCCTCTCCCCGTGTCCTCTGTCTTCATCTTCTTTCAGTTGTATGGGGCGAGTGCAACCACTCCTTCCATAACTGCTGCATGTCCCTTTGGGTGAAGCAGAACAATCGGTGCCCCCTCTGCCAGCAGGACTGGGTGGTTCAGAGAATCGGCAAATAAGCTCAAAATCCAGACGCCCCGAGACTCAAACGAAACCTGTGTGCAGGCAAAAACTGGTGACAGACCTGACAATGATCACTGCAGCGTCCTGTGCAGAGAGCCACTGACCCCGACAACTGTCGTCCTACTTATGAATGCATGTTCCAGTAGTCCTGTGTCTAAGGAGGACGATGGACTACATTAAATCAGACTGGATGGTCACTGATTTGTTGATGTGACTGGAGGCATCATGAAGAGAAGGATGAACCTTGTTACAGTGTTTGGTCACATGTTAGCTTTACGTTATTGTCTGTGGTGGTGTTCAGGACATCTTGAATATGTGACTTTCTTTTTAAAAATAAAAATCTGTATATAGCTGTAAACATGTTTTCTTTCATCTACTGAATTGAATAGTTGCGGTATATATTTCCTATAAACTATGCCATTAAGGAAATTGGTATAAATGCAGTTCTACAACATTGTTTTTTCTTTTTGCTACTGACAAAAATTTGTCATCACCACTCTTATTTCTTTTATATAATCTGACTAATTTTTCTCATTAAGATAATAATTTCAACACTTTTAGACAGATTTCTTGAACAGCTACCTGTGTTTAGACAGCATTTATTATTAGAAGGTTGGCCAAATCTAAAAAGGGTTTGTGGGAAAACCTTTTTCTTTCTGAAGTTCATATTCTTTAATGGATTCATTTATTATCAGCTCAAAAACTCAGGCAGTGCAGAGCTTAGATGGTTTAAGGTAATGTGTATCCACTTTTTAAACAGATGCCCGTTTAAATAATAAACATCATCTATGGAGTTTTCAGTAATTGAGTAATCAAACATGAGTGTCCAATTAAAGGATGCAGTCTAAAGTCCTCAAGTCACCTCAATGCCGTGAGTACCTTGGCAGTCTACCTGAACTACCTGGAAGGGGGCCATGCTAACCGCTAAACCACTAGCACTTGTTACACATGTATGGAGAGGTTGGCCTTGTTCCAGTTTACCTCAAATCAAGTGTGGTAAAATATAACTAAGAACATCTACTCAAGTACTCGTACTTAGCTGCTAAGTGATGAATTAGGAATAGATTCAAATAATAAATATATGATAAGTAATACTTTCAATGGAGCCATTCCTGCAAGTACTTTTGCTTTAATTGAACAGTTTGCTGCTAATACTTATAAGTATACATTGTTCAAATGCGTCTTTATTTAAATAAAATATCTAAGTACTTCTTCCACTACTGCAAACAGTTATTACATCCAGCCAGTGTTTGGATCTACAAAACCTGATGTGTAAAATGATTAACTACCATATGGGTTTAAAGTTTTCTAATCCTTTTTCTTGCATATAGAAAAACATCAACATGAGAGTAATGTTTTGTGGATTTTTTGCATTCACATTTAAGCAGAACATCTCAGTTCACCTGTCGATTATATCATAATCATGTGATCTATAAAACTTTAAACAATTTGCTAGAGCCACAGGTGATGTAACCAAATACCTTGTTTTGTCTAAAACACAAAGATATTCAATTTAATATAACGTGAGACAAGGAAAAGCAGAACATTTTCACATTTGAGAATGTGTAACCATCGAATGTGTGATGCTTTTCCTTGAAAATGTACTTCAACGATTTATTGATCATCAATAGTTGCTGGAACATTTCTTGACGACTAACCAATCGATGAATCCACCAATCACTGTAGCTATAATTTGTATTAATAATCTGCTGTTAATGAAATATAAATACCTGCCTGTTTATGGTCAAACCCAGTTAATTGACCCTGCAATAAATCCTACATTACTACATACGTAAAGCGTATAATATTAAATATTATAACACAACAGAAAGTTGTTTATTTACCTTCATGATAACTTTAAGGCTGCAGAGGTACACTGTACCATGTAATGCATTCTCTCACATAACCTCGGAATTCATTGACTCATTTCAGCTTTGCAAGTGTAATATCTAAAGCAGGTTTTTTTGGTAATCAATTAAATTATTTGTGCAGGTGTTCATGTTATTTTGTCCACATTCTCTAAAGGTGTGAAATCAGAAAATCCATTGTCTTTTGTGATTGTCTTTTTTTAAATGTCAGGGTGTTTCATGACACTGATGCAGTTAAAGCGATGCGACTAAAGATGAAAAGGTACTTTTCAAAACTGCTCCAGCTACAAACAAACAAGTTTTTGTGCTGAGCCTCATGTATGAGTGTTCAGGCTACTTACTTAACCAATTAGGGGTAATTTAGTGATGCCCTCACTCAATTTTACTAGAATAAGCAATGAAGTGTGCATACATATACTTAAAATATTATACTCAAACAGCTCTCTCAGGACCTTTTTTATCTTCCAACAAGCTACAATCAGCCACAACTTGTGAGGGCCAGGATCTGCCACCTCATCATGTCATGTTGCCAGCCCCATTACTGCGCACAGGCACTTTGCGTCTCCTTAAAATAGACCAGCCCAAAGCCTCTTAAGTTCAAACCACATAAGTTGCTGTCCCTTAGTTCTGTCTACGTAAAAGCATGCAAAGACACTTACCCAACAACAAATCCCAGAGGACATTTGTACTTGTAATGCTGCTGGAGGCGTGGTACAAGAGGTGGAGGGTGATCTGGATGCAGGTGCTTCAGGGGCTCAGTTGTGCCTGGAACCTGCAGATGAGATGTTGATCAGGCCCGGCTGCCTTTGACACAGGATACATCCAACATGGGTGACCTGCTGGGACTGAACAGCCTGGTGGCCAACACTGCCTACCTGAGTGCTCAGCATGTAAATCATGAATATCTGAGGAAACAGAGGCGCTCTCTCATGCTGCCCAAACCAAAGATGTCCTCTGCTCTCCAGGCAGCAGTGGGGAGGAAGTACGAGTCCCTGTGTGAGCGACAGCCTATTGGGAAGAGGTTGTTCCATCAGTTTCTCCGGGCCTCTAACCCCCAGTACAGGGTCGCCACTGAGTTCCTGGAGGAGCTGAGTGACTGGAGCTTTGCTGAAGATGAAGCCAGAGAGAAAGCCAAACAGAGCATCCTCGCAAAGTTCTGTCAACCCGAGTCCAGGAGCTTTCTCTCATATATTACAGGAGAGGCGGCTGAAAGATGCAAGAGTTTATCAGGCAAAAACTTTGATGTGATGTTGACCCAGATAAGAGAAGCCACAAGAGACTTCCTGAGGGGGAGACCTTTCTCGGAGTATCTGAATAGCCCCTTTTTTTATAAGTTCTTGCAGTGGAAGGAGTACGAGAAGCAGAAGATCAGTGACAGATACTTTTATGAGTTTAGGACTTTGGGAAAAGGTGGCTTTGGCGAGGTAGGTGACAAATCCCAGCATCTGAATAAAAGTGTAAATTTCAGATTGCTTCATGGAATTACAACTAATATGTTTGAGTTTAAGTGAGACAGTCCTAAGTTTTGACAGAAGAAATAACATTATTTTTCTTACAAATGAAAAGCTGAATTCATGATCAATTAAAAGCATCCTTATTCAATTAAATACACTCAGGTGTTTTGCTGGAATAGCCTCACCTGGTCTCGTGTGACTTGTAGGTTATTTTAGCACACTGCATTTCTTCTACTTGTGACACTATTATTATTACATTATGTTTGAGCATTTATCATCATCCTGTAGTTGTTACACACAGCGGCTACTGTCCAGTAAATGTTATATGGTCCCAGCAAAAAGTATCAGAAATATATTTCAGGATGACAAAGTAACAACAGTCACTAAACCAAAACAAGCACTGAATAAAGCTGTTATAAAATCTACAGTAAAGTTATTCTATCTTGCAGGTGTGTGCGGTGCAGGTGAAACACACAGGCCAGATGTACGCCTGCAAGAAGCTGGCAAAGAGGCGCTTGAAGAAGAAATGTGGCGAGAAGCTGGCCCTTCTGGAGAAGCACATCCTGGAGAGGGTCAACAGCCTCTTCATCGTAAACCTGGCTTACGCTTACGACAACAAGACCCACCTGTGCCTGGTCATGGACCTCATGAACGGTGGAGACCTCAAGCTCCACATCTACGGGCTCGGGGAGCGGGGTATCCGTATGGAGCGCGTTGTCTATTACTTGGCACAGATAACCACTGGGATGCTCCACCTGCACTCCATGGACATTGTGTACCGGGATATGAAGCCTGAGAACGTGCTGCTGGATGCTAGAGGTCAGTGTCGGCTGTCGGACCTGGGATTGGCTGTGGAGCTGCCAAAGGGCAAAACGATCTGCCAGACGGTTAGTGTGCTGACCCTTTCCTAGATTAACCACAGTGCTCACTGTCAGACGGCTGCACTGCAATGCACTTTGCAGAGTCACTCCGTGGTTTGTATTACGCAGCAAAGTCTCTTCACTCCTGATCATATTATTCACACATAGAAAAACAGACTTTTTAATGCCACTACACTGTATGTTCGTTCACCCACACCTACAAGCAGCTTACCAGGAATAGGTCTGGTGGCTCTTAGTGCTGCTCGGACAGAACACATAAGAAAGCATAACCCTCTCTGACTTAAATTAATCTCATTAAAAGGTGCTTGACCTCATCCCCACTTGGACACTACCCTGGATGAGAAATGTATGAAAGACCAAGAAGAGCCTGTTAGCTTTAGCTGGTTAATCTTTGCTCGGCTAATACCAGTTATGGCCTCCCCGTGTCTGTCCTAGGAGGATCAGTCAGGAGATTCACTGCAGAACTCCACTCACTAGAGACGGGAGAAAGACTGAACGATTGCTGTCACAGTGTCTCAGTGTTTCACATTGCTTTCTTGTTTTTTTATCTGTATTTTAGTTTTTGATTTATTATTTGATTTAGTTTGTAATCATGTGGTGAAAGCTGGTCAAGCAAGTTTGCTGCAATTAAATTAAATAGTCTTTAAAAAGATTAATTATTAAGCAGATTGAGATGCGTCAAATACCTAGTTCCAAAAAAAATGAATAGTCATACTTTATATCTATATCAATGGTAGCAGCGTCATGAGTATTTTGAAGTCACAAGAATACAATTTAGATATAATGATCTAATGTATTGTATCAAAGTGAGCTTTAAGCTAAGTGTCATCTTCACACAGCTGTGTGTAACCTTGCATTGACTCTTTGACTTTCAGTGTCTTAACGATCCTACAGGTTACAGCAGTGGTTATATTAAATACTTACTTTATATGCTAATGGAATAATAGCATATTAATACATTATTTATTTATTTTCATTTCATTATCTAGTATATAATATAAATCTCCCTCTCTCCTCTCTGTGTGCTATCAGGCTGGTACGACCGGCTACATGGCCCCCGAGATTCTGAGGCAGGAGAACTACCACACGTCTGTGGACTGGTGGGCTCTGGGCTGCAGCATCTATGAGATGGTGGCCGCCCGTTTGCCTTTCAAAGACTTCAGAGAGAAGGTGCAGAATGAGGAGGTGACACGTCGCACTCTGGAGGACGAGTGCAAGTTTGAACACAAACACTTTGATGCTCCCACCCGAGACATCATCAACCGCTTTCTCAGGAAGAAGCAGACCAATCGCCTTGGGTGCCGGTTAGTAAAAAGCACAAATTGGTCAGATGAGGATGAAGAAATCATTTATCAAGAAAATGTATAACTTATTTTTTACCCCTGAAAACATACTGTCATCCTTGGTATGATACAGTCCTTAAAGAAACAGGCCCAGGGGTACAATGTTATGTTTAAAGGACCAAGGTGTCATATTAAGGGGACTTATTGGCAGAAATGGAATATAATACACATGCTTTCATAACCTAATTTTCTATCGCAGTCCATTCATTAAATGTCTTTTGTGTCTTTCTTACAGTAGCGGTGATGACCCACGAAACCACGCATTTTTCAAGAGCATCAACTTTCGTCGTCTGGAGGCCGGACTGGTGGAGCCCCCCTGGGTGCCAAAATCCAACGTGGTGTACGCCAAGGACATGGACCAGTTCACGGACATCTCCCAGGTCGAGGACGTCAAGTTCGATGCCAAGGATGAGAAATTCTACAAGCAGTTCAGCACAGGCGCGGTCTCCATCCGCTGGCAGAAGGAGATGATCGACAGTGGAGTGTTCGACCAACTGAACGAACCCCAAGTGAACGGCCACGGCTGTGAGAGCGCCTGGGAATCCAAGATGTGCATTGTTTTGTAAGCATTTTTATATTTATATCTGGGTAAAACAAAAACACATAAATATCCTTTTTATTTAATTACTTTCACACTACCAAAGTGCCTTGTATTATACAAAAAGGAGCAGCTCAGGAACCTTTTTAAAACATTTCATTGCATTTATCTGAATTAATTCTTCTTACTAAAGACATCTGCCTTAGTGTTATTCCCGGATGGAAACACACACTGACATCCCAACTGCTGCTTTATAGTTTGCCCTCTATTGTGAGTGGGCAGATCGCAGTGCATGCATACTTTCCATTACATCACTCAGCCATTTTGGCAGGCAAGTGTTTACATGTGTTTGTAAACAAGCTTACATAATAGTTGTGTTGTGTGTCACTAAATGGCGGCAGGATTATAATCAGTATTTACAAGAATGTGCCACATTTGTTAGACACACATAAATCCCATGAATGCCTTTCGCTCACGTGAGTGGACAGTGAAACTCGACCTCAGAGAAGTCTCTCAGTAGCAGACGTTCACCACTACGTGCCGCCAGACTCCCATGAAGTGCGTTTAGAACTCCCGCAGCACTCTTCGTCATCCCCTTTATCCCGGTTGTGCTGCTCAGGTATTTACAAGCACTGGATGACTCGTTCAGCTTTAACAAGGGAATGAAGGAGACAAATTGTCGTTGTTTTTCCGCACAGAAAACATCAAATTTGTGGCTTTAACAAGGCAATACCAACCCCATTTATTACCCCCCAAATGTGTATACAAGCCATTAACAACCTAAGAAAGAGCTGTTTACTACTTAAAGCATAGCAACGACAAACATCTATTTAGCTTTTATAGATTCTTAGTTCCCAGTATCCAACTGCATGACGCTTCTGGTTGCAGGAGTTCCATGTCTTATGTTGTTTATAAATATATTGTTTAATTTAAGTTTTAATCCCTAGATGACCCCTTTTTTTAGGTGATTTTCAGGTATTTTGGACTTTATTTTATATTGAGCATAGAGATTAAATGAGGGAGTAATATGTGACAAAGGTCCCTGGCAAGACTCATCATCTCAGCATCTTACACCTTTGGGCAACCAGGAGGACCCAGGTGTCTTATTTCTGACTCCAATCATAATATTTGACCTTAGTTTTACTTTGTTCCATTCCTCAACTCTTAAATGAACGTGTACAATGTCAAACATGTCCTTTTATTTTTACTCACACAAAGAGCTGCATTGTCAGTATGTAACAGTGCCAATAAGATATATATATATATTTTTTGTAAATGTGAAATTTTCTTTTATAATGGTGACTCAACAATTTCTAATATTTGATGTGACCTCTTTGGCTTGTAATGATTTTTATATGTAGCTTTCTGATACTTTCTTGCCTCATTGCATGTGATTTTCACAAGAATGTTTTGTTCTCCTTTTATTAAACGATCAAGCCGATGACAATTTTTTTTACGAGATGTGATGGAAAACAAATAAAGCAATTCCTTATGCTTCGCTGCTGTAATGATTTTTGGTAACAAATTCATCTTCATAGTGATGACATTCAAAGTTATTTTCATAATCCTCTTGTTGCTCATCTCAAGGCAGAGATATGATCAAATATCCAAACAGCCAGGGTCTGTCTGAAAGTGTTAGGTGGTTATCTCTTTATAGTAACCACAGTTCATTCATAATCACAACATGACATCACCTTTAATATTTGATTCACATCTGTCACTCAGTGCATCACTCCAAACCTCAGACACATTTAGGTAATGAGGGACAGATAAACATGTGTTGTGCTAACTCCTGTGAGGGGGTGACCTTACAGGGCCGAGAAGTGGCTCCGTTCACGCTCAACTGTCATAAGATTAGCGTGGTTCAGATGGAAATCCAAGACGCAACCTGATCATCGTCCGCCGCGAAGGCAGGAGTGGGGAGTCCACTGTGGACGACGTGACGACAAGACAAACTCGGCAGAAGGTCTCCAGGAACATGTTTTTACCAGGTGCCTACAAGCCTCTGCCAGGGTTTAGTTCCCCACGGGCTCGACGCTGTAACTCCTGCCCTCTAACACACACATTGCACGAGCCACTCTGCAACACACACACACACACACACACACACACACACACACACACACACACACACACACACACACACACACACACACACACACACACACACAAGCCGTCCATATCACTTGCACATTTGCACGTTTGCACTCATGCATGCAGATGCACAGGCATGCATGCACATTTATGCATCCCCACAAACTTGTGTTAACACTGATCATGCAGGCAAAGATGTACACACATATCTAAATAAACACTCTCACTTGCAGTACACACTCTGACACACACACACACTCTCACACACACACACACACACACACACACACACACACACACACACACACACACACACACACACACACACACACACACACACACCCACACACAATCTTATTACCTCTGTAGAAGCAGGCATGGGGTTTTAGAGATCAAAGCAGGACAGGGTGTAATTTGGTATCTGCGTTTGTTACATGCCCATGCTCTGGATTCACATCAAAGGCATGTGCCACACTTCAGCTCAGCCCTGGCATCCTCAGGAAGGTATCACACCAGCAATATTGCTGCTTTTTGCTTCCTTTGGCTGTGAGTGTGTGTCTGTATCTCTGCGTACATATGCGTGATTATGTTTTAGATGTACACATAAAAATTGATTTGTGTCTATATATGCATTTGTTTGTGCAGAGGGTGTGTGTGTCTGAGCATTTAGCGTAGGTGATAAAGTGGTTAAACAGTTGAAACAGAGAGGTCATTGTCTGCTGAGGGAAAGTGAGAGCCGGCCACGTCGGGGAAAGACGGTTGTGTATCGCTGTTTTTTGGGTTTAAAATCTGTTTTTCAACAGTTGAAAACAGTTGAAATCTTTTCCCCTTTGTGCCATTTTATGTGACAAAAATGTTGCAAAATTTTAATCAAAAAGAGTCTTGTGTACTGAGCTCTACTGTGGTAACCTCACTGCCGCTGAGGAAATGTTTAGTTTTTTGGTTAACGTTCAATTTTCTAAGCTTCATTGCTTGAATTCTTAACATTTCCACAAATAAGTGAATTCCTGCAGGGCGGTCCAACAGAAACAGAGCGTGTGTGTGTGTGTGTGTGTGTGTGTGTGTGTGTGTGTGTGTGTGTGTGTGTGTGTGTGTGTGTGTGTGTGTGTGTGTGTGTGTGTGTGTGTGTGTGTGTGCATGATGTTCTTCCCCACTGAGGCCCGATGGGCAGTTTCCATGGCGCCGAGACCTCAGACCCCTTCCACTGCCAGGGGCTGGACAACGTCATGGATGGAGCCTGATCAAACACACACATAGAAACACACACATAGAAACACACACACACACACACACACACACACACACACACACACACACACACACACACACACACACACACACACACACACACACACAAACACACACACACACACACACACACACACACACACACACACACACACACACACACACACACACACACACACACACACACACACACACACGTGTAAACAGTCCCACACTCTTAGACCTCGTCCTATCACTGCACCATGTTTGGTCCCTTTACTGCAACATTCATCTGTCTGTCACTTATTCTCATGTTCAGACTTCAACATTTATTTTTCTTTCAACAATAAAAAAATGCTGCCAGTGGGGCCAAATAATAAATAGTTCCCTGTATAAACACACATTTTGGTATTTTTATAGAAAAGAGTATTAATGTCTTGAACCATAACTGCACGGCATGGCAATCAAGAAAATGACAGGTTTGCACAGAATTCCTGACACAAGTACATTTGTTATTGAAGTAGAGGAAAGGATCTTTTCACATTAACAGATTGTTTTAGGATTTAGGAAAATAACTTAAACTGGATTTTTTTGCAGGAGATTTTCCACATCATCAGGAAAAAAAACGACTAAAGATGCCGACAAAAATTCCTTTCTTAATTCACTCGCAAGGCTGGATAACCAACTAAGCAAAGCAGGTAATTACCGAAAGGTCCCAGGTTTACTTCATATCAGTTTGTTGTTAGTTTCTTAACTAATTGCAGTTTTTCTGAGGCATTTACACCTTTAAAGGTCAACATAAACGAAGACTGTTCCTCCTCGTCTCATGGCCCTAGTAATTTAGAAAATAGATTTGTCAAAATCTAGTAAATTATTTCACTTTATGTTGTGCTCACATGTTGCATATTCCTAAATAAAGTTTCCTTAATTCCTGAAAGTGTTGAATCAAATTGGACACAGTAAAACCTGAAGCAGGTAATATTATTATGGCACAGGATAATGGTGTTTCTATAGTAGGTGTCTGGAGAAATAATAATGCCCAAGGTGCAGAGGAGGTTGATAAGGGGCCTGATAACATATTATGAGATCTGGAAACTAAAAGTAGTTCCAGATCTCGCGAGAGTGTGTTTGTCAGGAAGAGAAACCTCTTAAACAAAGTTAATTTTCCTCCATATTTGTCTGCTAGAAAAATGCCATTTTAGTGTCATAATGTGTGGTGTGGCTTGTCTGTTCTCTATATTCTGTCAGAATCTGTGTTCACAATCACATCTGCTACTGGAGTTAATAGACACAGGACCTGCCGATAGTCTCCTAGAGGGCAGCGGCAAGACCCGTTTGATACAGATAGATGAAACTGACTCTCAGTGGGGGGGTCTTTGTTCTGAACTGTCTGTGGTATAACCAAGGCTTTACAGTTTTTTATACCTAAAGAGTAAAACCTGGCTTGCCATCCTTTGTCTTTGGCCCCAGAACATGTACCACTTGGTAACCCTTCACCCGTGTCACTGTGAGTTCTACCAGAACCGACTTATCTGCTGTGGACCAAAGAACAATTTCTGGACATAGTTAACATAACAAAATGTGAGATACCGTGCCTTAACTCTTTCAGTTGGGGCAGCTGCTTCTCCCTCACCTGAGGCAAATTTCTACAACTTAAGATAAGATAAGATAAGATAATCCTTTATTAGTCCCGCAGCGGGGAAATTTGCAGGCTTACAGCAGCAGAGAGTAAAGTGCACACAAGAGACACAGCAAAGAAAGACAAGATAAAAAGAAAAAAAGAAAAAAAAAAAAAAAAAAAAAAGAAAAAACTTGTGAAGCCATAAACATGACATCACATCGGAAAACAGTTCCAATGCCAGGCTGCTGTCACCAAAGTGGACACTCTCAAGACCTTTTCGGAATGAAAAAAGGTATAAGGTGCATCCTTTTAGAGTCTACATTTTTTTTTCTGCCAGGAATCTGAATATACCTCTTCCTCCTCTTCCTGCTAGTGTGCAGGGGCCAAATGAGTCATGGTATGTGGCGTACCTGTGAGGAAATACCAAATCGTTTGGTCATAGTATTTGTCTCTCTCAGTGTTAAACTGACCCAACTCTTTCACACACATCCTGCACTTTTCTTTATTACAGAAACAGCCTAGCAGATGTGTCTGTAGTTTTTATCCGTTAGCAGCAGTCTATTGACAAACCCCAGATGTCCAAAGATATTGAGAGTTTGAAACAGCAGTGCAAGACTAGAAGAGGCAGGTTACAGAGTCTGGAAACACACACACACACACACACACACACACACACACACACACACACACACACACACACACACACACACACACACACACACACACACACACACACACACACACACACACACACTAACAGCAGAGATGGTCTTGGATTCAGTCCAGACTGCCCGCCTCGCCAACTGTCAGTCATATTACACCGCTAACAAAGAATGCAATAAGTACCAGCTAATTAAATCAAACTGGATAGACTCTTAGAAACTAACACCACCTCCAAGGTTATATTTCTGTTTTTGTGTGACACTGTGGAATCGATTGGTTTTAAACCTGCTTCTGAGAGCTTCTCTGATTCACTGACACACATACTAATGCAGACAGAGACGTCCACACAAACACAGAGGTCAAAACCCGCTCGGTCAGTGACCCCTGAGGCAATATGGTGTACTGAAATCAAAGTACATTAACACATGCACCACAACTGTTTTTTTCCCACTCGCAGTTCAGTACGAAGGGTTGTAAAGTGTTTCCCCTCATACAGTATTCTGTATCATTACATCCCTCTCCCTTCGTTTGATGTGCTGATCCTCAATCACCCTGCAGTGGAGGGGTGAGGAACATCAGAAAGCTTTGCACTCCAGCTAACTCAGGTTTCAGGATACAGTAACTTTTTGAACTTTAAGCCGTTTTTATGGGATTTTCTACTTGTGGGAGAGAACTTTATTCCTAGCGACAGGTGACCAGAGAGATGTGACAGAGTGCTGATCGTGGAAATGGGTAAATTGAAAGTTAAGAAGTAGAGTTGCAGTTTAAAAAGTTTGGTGCAGTCCAACCACGTATACAGCAGTTGCCAGGAGGCATGTGGACATATTTGTAGAGTGGTTAAATTTATTTGAAAAAAAAATTTAATAAAAAAGAAATTGCAACTTGATCAAACACCCTAGCTTACTACTACTATTTTCTTAGTGCTAAATATGGCAAAAGAAAGTATAAATACATTGTGCAAATACAACCCAATCTGCTGGAGAGGGGATCATATCATAGGAGACAGCAAGTGTATACCATTTCAAATCATTGGGGGAGTTTGTAATACGGCCTCTTTGTTATAGAGTGTCTTTGGTTACACTTTCCGCAAGATGGGCTGCATGGACCTTAGCTGACGAGTTATTGTGACAAGGAAAAACAAGGAAACATTTGGTTTCTTTTCACTGCAAACAGACTTTCTCAAAGCTCCTCAAATTAGTTAGAAAATGTTGGATGTGCACAGACAGGTGAGAACCTGCCGCACAGAACGCTGGTGACGAGCTGCGTCCAATGGTGTGACGTCGAAATAGTGGCGTGTGCATGTAGCCAAACTCAATATCAAATCATTGTCAAATTTATTGTCTGTGTAGTTGTATAGTATGTGTATTTATTGTCTGTGTCTGTGTAGTTGTATAGTATGTGTATTTATTGTCTGTGTCTGTGTAGTTGTATAGTATGTGTATTTATTGTCTGTGTCTGTGTAGTTGTATAGTATGTGTATTTATTGTCTGTGTCTGTGTAGTTGTATAGTATGTGTATTTATTGTCTGTGTAGTTGTATAGTATGTGTATTTATTGTCTGTCTGTGTAGTTGAGCTGCTGCAACACTTGAATTTCCCCCATGGGGATCAATAAAGGAATATAATAGTTCCTTGGGAAAAAATGCCCTCATACTGACAAAAAAGAGGCTCTTCAGATGCAAAACATAATCAATATTTCAGTGTAATCCGTGCGCAAAAAGTGACTAAAATTGTTAGAGAGTGTTAGAGAGAGAACCAATCAGTGTTTGTTATAATCAAACAAGATGTTGTTGCTGCTTTCAAGCATAAGTGATGAATGAATGAGTGGAAAAGGATAATGTGACAAATTATATTTTGTTGTAGCATTGCAGTATGTAGTCCAGTGAAATACCCACCAAAACTGCAATTGAGCATTTTTATCTATTCAGGTTCAAACTCTGTGTGTTTGTGAGAAAAAAGATTGATAATATTGGTTCTAAAATGGGAAAAAACATGCTGCATGAGGTACATTTTGTTGTGACAGGCAGTGCTACTTCAGGCTGATTCTTGTTGCAGGCCATCTCTTGGCATTTATTACCCAACTGAGCTCAAGTAACGGCATCCATAACATATCTGTTGAGAATGCTTCCAATGGTAACACGCCTCAAATCTAAAAACTCCACTCTGTAACCTTATCTGTCTTATTTTTATCTTTGGTGAACAACGTTTTATACTCACTAGTATGATGGATTAATATCTTGTGATGATCATGAGGATGTGGTCTGCGGGCTCCCACACGCACATGCATGCGCGCACACACATATGCCAGCATAAATACATGCACACGCTGCCCCCAGATGTTACTTGACATGGTCTGCTGTGACTCCAGTACATTTGTTTATCCCTGCATGCATAGTTAACTCTCCATGCCCTGCACCACAGAGCGCTGCATGTTTCCACTGCCGCTTTTTTCCACTCACCTCTAAACCACCACAGAAACACAAATAAATATCTATTAGTGCAGCTAAAACGCTGATCACAGCTTTTTCTTGTATACTTTGAAATAAAATGATTATTGTCTCATTGGTGGACAATCACAAATAACAATGCTTTGCCAAAAGATGCCACTGTGCTTGTCACACATCTGCTCTGTTGCATGAAACACCACTAGCAAACCCATATTTCCAGGATCAGACATGTCACGGTAGGTGTCCCCAAACTGCCATCCAAATGAGCACTCAGTAAAGCTCTTACAAATTGGGATATTTTATTATACTCTTTAATCAGCACTAATAAAAACTCTGGTTAGGTTGAAGTTGGATACTAATGTAATAATAATGATAACAAGGTAACTTGTCCTGCTCTAACAGGTGCAACGGAGCCAATAGGAGAATGAGGGAGCTGTCAATCAACCCCACAAAGTCCTGTAATCAGGGGAACATGAGTGAAAACACCTGGGTGGACTGTAGGTGTGTGGTGGCTTTGACCAATCGTAGGCTTGCTATCAGACTTCAAAGTTCCCTCTAGGGTTCCCTCCAGTAGAGAAAACACATTGCAGTGCCCTACATGCCTACATGCCCTACATGCTAGAAAACTTTCCGGCCTTTGGTGCCAAAATGCAGCTGGTGCCTTTTTTTTTTTTTTTCACCCTTGCCCCTCAAGACAGAACTAATGGAGTGAGCTTCACAAATAAAACAGTTCTGATAAACCCATCTCTAGATCTTTTAGTTCCTACTCTGGTGTCATGGTATAGTACATTTATTAAGGGGTCTAATGGACTTAAAAGACTCCTTCTAAACCTCCTCAGAACTGATTTTGCCATTAAAATCACAACTACTCTTCTCGTGTTTCTTTCTTAATCTCGTCCTTGCTCTTATAGGTGAGAGATCTGCAAACAGCTGCTCTGGGTCACATGCTTTGTCGCATTGTTAACACATAATAAGCCCACGCACTCTGGTTAACATCAAAGTCTGTCTGTTTTAAAATTTTTTGTGTCCATGCAACGTCCCCTGTTTTTGCTTTGAACACATACTGTATACCATTATTGCCCTGCTGGTGTGAAGAGAAGGAGAATTTCTTGGAAGATGTGTACACACAGAATACACATGCAAATGGTCACGCATAACACACATACACACTTTTACACACACACACACACACACACACACACACACACACACACACACACACACATACGGCCGAGGCACTGGCATGTCTGAAAAGAGCCCTTTGATGGTGCGGCCCTCACTCCTCATTTGCCGTTTGAGTTGGCATTGGAAGAGTTCTCCTGAGGTGCCCTGGCCCCTGCACATACACACACATACACACACACACACACACACACACACACACACACACACACACACACACACACACACACACACACACACACACACACACACACAGCCCTGAAAGCTTCGTGGAGCCTGCAGGGAGTCAAACTGCTCTCACCTGTTGTCTCTGGCAGCCTAAGAGGGGACGATTAGCGCCCAGCACTGACAATATGCTCTTTGTTCCCCTCTTTCCCTCGCTCTCCCTTTCTGCCATCTCATACTTGCAGTCTGTCACTTCTGCCACTGCTCATTTCTCCCTCTGCCCCGGCCTTCTGTCTTCCTCTGTTTCAACCTCTCAATGTCTCTCTGTCACTCTTTGTCTATGCGTCCATCTTGCTCGCTTACTATTTCGGTCTCCCTCCCCTCTTTCTCTCGCTCCCTCTGTTTCTATGCCCTTGTGGCCGTGAGAGCAGTGTGTGGAAAACAGTTGAGCACTTTATCGCAGATCATCGAGGTAATCCCTCACAAATACGCTCCGTGATGGCGCTGCTCACATGCTGCAGAGGTCTCGTCACTGGGCCAATCACAGCGACCGATGCCAGATTTAACTCATTTTGATTTGCAATGATATCAGGACTTGGAGGTCAAATTATTTAAACATTTGTATCTACATACAGGGTGAATCAAGCTCCAGAGAAACGCGCAGTTCACAGCACATGTTCCACTCTGAATGCATTAGCATGTATTAGTGAGGTCCGGTCATCCTTGGCTGGCATCTGAGGGTGAGAGGGTGTAACAGTGGTGCATGTGTCCCAGCACAGAGGCCGTAAACAGCCCTGGTGTGACATTTCCACAGGCTGGGTCACAGATGTACAGCTGTATAAAGTGGCCTTTATGATCGGAGGGGAAGACCTCAGTGAGAT
The DNA here is from genome assembly GCF_027596085.1 of Anoplopoma fimbria. Taxonomy (NCBI): domain Eukaryota; kingdom Metazoa; phylum Chordata; class Actinopteri; order Perciformes; family Anoplopomatidae; genus Anoplopoma; species Anoplopoma fimbria. The sequence continues at coordinate 10,414,006 of NC_072449.1, forward strand.
GTGGGGAAGTCAAGCTAGCATTCCTCCGTTCATTGAAAACATAGTGGACAGTGTTGGTGGGGGTGGCTGCAGAGGAAAGGCGTGTCTGTCAGATCAGTATCAGCTACACTTAAACATGGAAATAGCATTCATAGGAGGCTCCTTGGTTTCAGTCTTTCTCAGTTGGTGTTAAAGAGACATATGCTAATTTTCAGGCTCATACTGGGTTTCTTCTCAAAGATATTAACGTGCTTTTAATGTTCAAAATACTGTCTATCCAGAGCAACCATCTGAAACGGTTAGTTTTAGCGCCTGTCACTTTAAGCCCCGCTACTAAAAAAGCCCAGTCTGCTCTGATTGGCTTGCAACTAAAATACGGTGCACCTTTGCAAAGGTAGTTATCAAGCCGTGGGTTGTGATACTCAGACGTGGGCCAATATATTCTAATGAGCCTATGTGACATAGGAAGGGGAGCCAAATCTAAATTGGCTTGTTGAATCACATGTTTTCTGATCTATTCAGGCCACAAAATAACTGACTGTGTTGTCTAGTTCACAGTTTGTGGGTCTGTAGGCACTCCAAATACCCAAATGTATGTGCACAAGCACATATGTCCCCAAATGTAGGATGATATTTCCAGAGCAAATACAACAGTTTTAACAGCAGAAGCTTTAACATTAATGTTGATGATTTTTCAAACAGAGAGAAAATGTACATGCAATTCAACTTCTTTCCCTTAGTAGTTGAAATACTGAGAGAAGTTGAAGTGGTAGTTGAAAGGGAGGGGTGAAAGTAGTTAAAGTGTCCATTTAGGTGTAAGTCTAAGCAAATTTTAAGTCTCAATTTCAGAGTGAGTGCTGATGAAGATGAAATCAAAGTGCTGAAGATTTAGTTGAACTTTAAGCACTAAAAGCAGCTGAAATGTCAGTCAAATTGTAGGTGAAATTTGACCTGGATGTGGAAGTTGAAGTGTAGGTCCTGAAAATTAATTTGTGCCAGTACAGCTGTATAAACTGTAAGAATATGTCGAAGTGCTGGCTGAAGCGTAGGCGATGAAAGCAGCTGGATTAAATTGTTTATGAATAGACCTTTATGTGCAAATGTATAGGCCATGACATAAATGGAGACATTCAAATTATTGAAGACATTATTAATTATGTGAACAAAATCTCAATTTTGCCTCACAGGGATTTATTGTCTGTACATCATTTAGACCCTTTTAGTGCTAACGTCATGATTACGTCACAGTGTTAGCTGGCAAACAAAGAAAAGACTGGAAGCAAACATGAATCACCACAGAGTATCGTTATCACACTCTCTGATACTGTGTTTCCGTTCAGCTGACCAAGGTGCAAACACAACAGGCTTTACATGCACAATATACACACAACTGAACAATGACTTGATTGGAAGATTTGGAAGAGGAAGTTAAAACAGTAAAGATGTGTTGCAGATACTCTAACCACAAGTAGCATTCATAACAAAAACAATTTATAGTCAAGTCAAGTAAATCTTTATATAGTGCACATTCAAAAACATAAAGTCTTGACCAAAATGCTTTACAGAGAAATTAAAATCACATTTAGGTAATTCAAAAGAAAACAGAAAGCAAAATGTATCAGATATAATAACCCAACATTATTCAACAGAAAAAACTTACTTGCCTAACTGCCCTCTTGTTTCTGTTGGCCCCTCTGAAATTGCAGCACAGTGACATGGTTTGAGTTGGCACCGGTGAGCAGCTGGAGCACAAACACTACCTGTCAGCTCCTGGAGACTCGTATCGTCTCCGGAAAAAGCAGTGGCAGCCTTAGTCTGCCTTCTACTCTGCTACAGTTCATATATCCATATGAACTATCCCTGACAAAAGGTATAAATGTGAAGTAGGATGTCGTTTGAGCTGACCAAGATGCCTTTTTCAACCCTGAGCTGAAGTGATGACCAGAACCCTGGCAGAGAAAAGAAAGTCACATCTAAGGCAAACTCTCTCTCTCTGTAGTTCTTCCACAATTCATTGAAGTCAAAACTCATTAGGAGATGACAGAAGTAACTCGGCTGCTTCAGCTGGCTGCACGGAGCATTGGCAAGTATTGTAGAAGATACAGACCTGCTAACACTATGATTATACATAGAAATAAAGTTCAAAATCTGTCAAATGTTCCTTTAAATGAGGCATGTCTCAGGCCTGCAGGGCTGTGGGATCATCAAAATGTTGTAGGTGTGGGGACAGTAGGGGACAGTAGGGGACATATCAACAGGGTCACTTCAAGAAGCCATTCAAACCACCTGTAGAGCTTTCAGAGTAAATTATCGGAAGGCCGAGGAAACGCAACAAAATCTTTGAGTAGTTTGAGTAGTGGTGGTATGACACTTGGGCATTAGTACGCTCAGAAATTCCAACAATAGTGCAAACACTGTAGTATCAGTAGCATTTAGGCATCTGCTTAAAATCCTACAGTGCAATACTTCAGCTTTGATAGATTTGAAAATGGTCATATAAAAACACACCAGCACTGTGGAGAAAAGCTGAAACAATTAGTTAATCAATTGGTTTGTCAATCAACAGAAAAGGTATTCACAGTTTTATTAATCAGTCAATCAGTTATTTTTCCGGCCTAAATTTCAAAGATTAGTTTATTTCAGCTTTTCAAAAGTATGGATTTGTTGTGTTCTTTGTCTTATTTGTAAATTGAATATCTTTGGGTTTTGGACACAAAACTAGCAATTTAAAAAATGTATTGTGTGTAGTCAAAACCAGATATAGCTATTCCTCTGAGCCATAGAGCTCAATTGTTGTTTGAAAACTATTGAAAACACATCCAAAGAGTCACAAAGACCCATGTCACATGACTACTTCACTAATATAAACATGGGCACATTTTGTGGGTTTCCGCCTGCGCCGAAAGATGGGCAGCGACCTGACGTCAGTGGGGAGTTCATTCCACCACTGTGGGGCCAGGACAGAAAAAAGCTGTGACCGGGTCGATCGGCCGCAGGGACCTCTGAGTGACGGGGCAACCAGTCGCACCGAGGCAGCAGAGCGAAGTGGTCGGGCGGGAGTGTAGGGCTTGACCATGGCCTGGAGATAGGAAGGAGCTGTTCCTTTCACTGCCCTGTAGGCTAGCACCAGAGTCTTAAACTGGATGCGAGCTCTTACAGGGAGCCAGTGTAGAGAACGGAGAAGGGAAGTTGTGTGGGAGAACTTGGGGCGATTGAACACCAGACGAGCTGCAGCTTTCTGGACGAGCTCCAGAGGTCTGAAGGCCGACGCCGGGGCCCGGCAATTAATGGAAAACAATACGTATTTCTAAAAAGAAAGCCAAATTTCAATCCAAGCTTTGGTAACAACATATCAACATGAACTGTAACATGTGTTTTTCATAGACCCAAATAAGAATGAACCCTCTATTATATCTTTGCACAGCTTAAGAACAGTTTCAAACCATTAAGATATTTTTGAAGGAGTTTAAATGATAGCTGTGGATTTATGGCGGCATGAATAGAATCGGCACAGGAATACAGGACTGTGTCATCTGCGTAAAGATGGAAGTTACAATTTTACAATGAAATGGTAATATGGACAGAACTAAAGGGAACTGCCTTTGTAATGGAGAGAAAAGAGGACTCGATTTCACCTATCTTGACACACTGCAACCAGGGAGAGAGAGGGAAGGAAGGGAAATTGGTGTAGTAAAGTATAAAGAGAGGGACTTTTAATCAGAACATTTTTTTAAATACTGCCCCCATTATCCATTAAATCATGACTTAGTTATTTAAATCCAACAAAAACAATTTTCTTCGCCAACAACAGTCTTGTTTATATGAAGTTTAGGAGTCTACTGTATGTGCTACTTTCTTTACAAACTGCAACCCTGTGTTTGTCAGTCAACATCAGTTGTCTCATACAGTTTAGGGCTAAGCCATGTCAGCCATCACAGAGCAGGCGTATCGGTCATTACTGTGTCTAGTATTTGTGGGATGGACTGTGGAGTGGAGACAGCAGTAGAGGTAGTAGCAGCTCAGACCTGATCAGTAACAAACACCGCCCCAGTGAGCTGTTAGGAACACAGCCATTGCTGTGCTTTAGGGCTTCACTGATGGGCCATGACAGATTGAGCCCCCCCTACGGATCGAGGCCTCTCTGCTCTCAGACACATTGGAGCTTTATTAGACTTCAGCATCGCCCAGCGTGGATCCACAGGGTCCCCCCCCCGCTCCGGCCCCTGATTGGCCCAAGAGCCCCCCAGCCGTGGGCCAGGTCTCTCTCAGACACGTGCTGTAAATCAGCAAGCCAAACCATTCAGACATGTGCTGTAAATCAACAGGCCAGAACAATGACACCATAGAAAGCCAAAACTCTCCTGTCGGTGAACATGCATCATAACTTACATCTGCTTAACAAGGTGAGAAACAGTGCTTCATCTGAAGAGGAGCGAGTACTCAACTATTGGATGAAAATCTTGAGCTAAACTGAAAAGTTACATTACCTTATATGCACTAACTCAGTCTTTTATGACCCTGCTCTCTATGTGAATAATGCTGCAACATTTATGTTTTTCTCAATCCTGGAGACACATGGTTTCTCCATCCAACAGCTGTGATAGAGGAAACATTCTTGTTAACAGGATTTGGAGAAGTGAGAGCAATCAATAATTTAGCTCATCCGCCATTCCACAGCTGAGTCTGAGGGAGGTTACTATGCTGGCTGGAGCTTTATAGGATCAAGAACACAGTGAGGTACATTATTGAATGTTGACAGGCTAAGCTCTGGCTGATTAATGCACTGCACGGTGGCAGCTTTCCCCAAATCACATCACTACATTGACATGCTGAAGCAACGTATGTACAGAGGGAGAATATATCCACCCATATGCTTAAGGGAGTGCAAATATTGTATTGCTCTTGCCCGGATTTATCCAGATTTAGTTAATATCACCAACTTTGCACAAAAGTCAGAAAGTCATGAAAATAAAATGTGAATTAAGCCTGCTTTGTATATATATATATGAGGAGGATGAGGAGAATTGAGGCAAGTTTCCAAACAAAAATGCAGTTTAAGATTCTTTTGCCATAATAGGAATATAATCTCTCGTCTTTTCTGTGTCTTTCTAGAAAAATGCACTTGCTCCTGGAGTTTACTGTCCATATCCTCAAAAAAATCAGCATGCACTACAAGGGTTGCTATTACAGGTTGAAACATTCGTGATTTTGTCCAAGATTAATGAATAATCCATTTACTAAACCGATAAAAAGCTTGTTATGTCGCACTGAGCCCTAGGCTACATCTGAAAAATAACCATTCATTTATCTTCTCCGTTCTCGGTTTTCGTTGTAAGTTCTTATATTTTTGGATTGGGCCCTTTGGCGGGCTGGTTCTGACCCTTGGGCCGTATGTTTGACACCCAAGGTTTACAGTGCTCGTTCCTCTCAGTCCTGCTGTTATTTAAGCATGGCTGAGCTAGCTGTGACCCCCAAACTCATCCATGGACTCTTCTGTGGAACCTTGACATTTAGTCAGCAAAGGTCAAGAGCTTTTCGGAATTGGTGTTTCCCCCCCAAAAAATGTTTCATTGTTTGTACAATTTGTATTAGGCTTGTGTGTAGGCTGTATTTTAAGTTATAAGTGTTGTTAAAAATGGTTTAACCACCTACAACCCTCTGCAATTTCTTAGAAATACTTATATAAAGGCTTTTGCCAGGCAATTTAGCATGTTGATTAAGAAAACATTTTATTTGGAACTCTCATAGTCTTTAGTGATTAAAGTGGCACAACTGTGAAAAAGTACTTTACATAAGGTAAATATTTCTCTACATTAGACCTTCTATCAAACATAAAATTCTTGACGAAAACTGGAAAATCCTGGTGCGTTTGCTTCCTGCCTTTTTCCGCTGACCCTATCTCTCACCCCTCCACACGTCAAAACCGTTCAAGGCTTTTCTTTCATGCCCGCTGCACCGAGGAGGTTGTTATGAGTCAGAGTTACCAACTGGAAACCTCAACATCAATGTTTTAGATCTTTATTATCTCGGAGATCAGTTTTCTGGTGCACAGTTTGGCATAGGGGCACTTTATCTCACATCACCCTCCCTCCAGTGCGTCAGTGTTGATGAGGGCATGAGGTGACCCAACACACACACACACACACACACACACACACACACACACACACACACACACACACACACACACACACACACACACACACACACACACACACACACACACACACACACACACACACACACACACACACACACACACACACACATTCATATACAGTTGAGGTAAAAAGTATAAACCTCTTTTCTCTGCATAGGACTGGTGTAATTACAACCAGATTAAATGTGAATTTCTTTAAAACACTACAAAGGGTCACTGCTCGGACAAGCCACCCCAGATTAAGTCCCCTTCTGCTACTTTGGACTTGTTTACAGAACAATAAACCTCACAGCGTAGCCACTTTGTGTCAGTGCACATGCAGCTTCTTCTTCTCTGATGCGCACCGCTTGTTATTTGTTTCAACAGCATGAAAGATGAATGAAACATGGTCACTGGCAGATAGTGAGCTTTTACTCTGTAAAAATAAGCAGACCGTCCAGAGTCGAAATGAATGGAAATGACTGCTCTGTTTCATAAAATCTGGAGTTTTATCTGGTTGGAAATCTTGCACAAGGATCCAACTGTAGATGTGATTGTCAATAGTTCCCTTTTTGAGTATTTATCCACCATTTGATGTGGATTATTTTTACTTATTCCACAAAAATACAAACATTCTCATTGGAACAAGTCAAAATGGAAAGGGTTTAGCCAAATATAAACTTAATGTGTTGTCTCTCAAGATTTTTTGGGAGCATTTTTCAAAGACGGCGGTAAGGTGAGAATGGATTAAAATATCAAATAGGCTTTTGGGACGATGACAAAAGAAACAGGACTTTTATACGTCCTCTTCAGCAGAGTAGACTGTGTCCGCTGGCGGGTTGTGAATGTGCGCTCTATGTCCTGACAGACAGAAGAATGAACTGCTCTATTACCTCTGTGCAGGGCTGCCAATCATTATAGGTATTCATCACACTGCAGCTAAAACAGCCAGAATTTATTAAGATATATAGTTCCATGTGCACATGTATTCCTTGACGTACTTCTACAATAGTGCATACAGTATTCCTGCAATGAACAATAAAGCCCCTGTGCACGGAGAGGATTTTGTAATGTCATCATGCACTGCTGTCATTTTATCTCTAAGAGTAAAATCCGAATCCTCCCATGTTTTTCACCTCTTTAGTGAGAGTTCAACCATCTCCACTCTCCACCTACGCCCATTGTCACAGTCCCAATCCAACTCAAATCCCAGCTGATCCTGTTTTATCACCAGGATCGGACCAGAAAGAATCCTGGAGCCAGCTCCTATCTGATGGTTTTGGGCGCTGCCTTTCCTCTGACTTTCCTTTTCAGCATTGATAGCATTAAATATTATATCTACTTCATAGCTACACAGCAAAATAGATTGTTTGTCAGTGCAATCTAAAATGACCTAAACTTATCTCAGCGTCTTAAGCAGCTAAGGGAGTTTGCTCAGTTGGATCTGTTGACCTGTGAACTAAGTAGCTGTTATGATTCAGTACTTTTAGGACTTTTCGCCCATGTTGGCTTATACATTAAGCATAAAAGTATATAATTCACCTTAAATATTTTAGATTGACAAAACAATCTCAACTTGAAGTCCACATAGTAGCTAGTAAGTTCCGGAAAAAGATAATAATTAGATTATTTGCCAAGTGTTTTGGCTAAATTCAAGAATTGAATGTTGTGCTTGATACCTTCACATTTTGCTTATATAGAACAAAGATACACCAAACTATTGGGGTGATATTGACTGTTGGTGGGACATCTGTCTCAAGTCACATGCTTTGCTCAGCCAATCATCCACCACCTTGCCCCTAATGAGGTGCAGGAGAGTTTTATTGTATTTGAAAAAGATATTGCCTTTTCAAGCTTTAGTTTTATGAGGAATGATTCAAGATCTCAACATGTGGGACCACAGAATTACATTACCCGCATGTTGTGTTGGCAAACATGAAATATCATATAAGTATATGCATACTATTGAAGTAGTTTATTATTTGTAACTATTGCATTATTAACGGTTTATAGTTAATGCCGTTAAACTTTATAGGTAATGAATAGATACAACATATGGGTTGCCAGTTGTTTCAAATATATAACTGCAGGGCTAATGGTTTATTATAACATGGAAAATACTTTAAATGACTTACTCATTTTCTAGTAAGCCAACAAGTCTGCAGTTATAAATGTTAGCAAATCATTTCTAAATGGGAATTTCTCATTTTATAATACACCATCTAGATAAAGAAGTACTACCCTGAGCCTTCCTCGTAGCACTTATTGCACTCGTATTAGTTGTTGCACTTACTGTATTCGTATCAGTTCGCTGCACTTATTGAATTTGTATTTGTTTACTGCACTTATCCTATTCGTAGTAGTTTGTAGCACTTACTATATTCGGATTAGTCTGTTGCAATTATTGTTTTCGTAGTAACTTGCCTCTGCACTATACTTTTGCTCTGGCTTATGCTTTGAGATGCTTGTTTAAGAAAGGAGATGCACTTATGACTTCTGGTGACTAGTAGTTCTCTTGAATACCTATGTTGAATACACTTCCTGTAAGTCGCTTTGGATAAAAGCGTCTGCTAAATGACTGTAATGTAATGTAATGTAATGTAATAAATAAACAAGTGTCAAAAGAAATAGGACACACTCTTTATTAAGGATGCCATGAATATATTGAAATAACCAACAACTCTTGTTGCAGCCTGCAACTACTTTGTCTTATTACTTGACGCCTCTAAAGCATCCACGGAGGGTAACATCACTCTCATCAGAGGCCTGTACTTGTCTTGCTGTACTCATGTTGGCACTGGGGCAGTAAGGTGATCTACAGGCTATCATCAATATCATCCAGGGTATATGTGTGATCTCTGGCATGTTCCAACCCAGGAGCCAGATTCTGTCAGTCCTTCCATTCGCATAATCAGAGATGAAAGATAGCGCCCAGCCCACTGTCGGAGAGGCAAAGTGACTTCCTTCCTATGAGTTTTGCAATTAAGTCCTTGTTTAATCTTTGGCTTGGCAGTTTGTATCCACATGCCACCCAAATTCCATACCAGGGCTGCTTTATGCTGCGACATACCCTGCCAACACTTATCATATCAGCACATGCAACTGGCGGGAGTTTGTTAAAACCTCACATTTTCAGGCACGCTCAAACACAAACTGCTGCTCAGTCACTCTGTCACTCTGTCAGATGGCATTGGCCCGGTCTTGCATAAAACAAAAACCCTTGAAATCTTAGACAAGTATCAGAACAAGGCATAACTCTGTCTAGCCTGCACCCCCCCCCAACCCCTCTCTTATACACACACACACACCCCACCCGCTGACCCCCACCGCCATATGCCAAAAATTATCATACAAGTTTCTCTTTGTATCCATATTTAAACATGATGGAGAAGAATTGAGCCTTTATATGAGGGGGAGGTTGTGTGTTTATCCAGCAGCGCCAGCACCAGGAAACAAGAGAAAGCCCCCATTGCTGCTGGTGGAAGCAGGAAAGGGTCGGAGACTGCGGGGCTGGCGGGAGGGGAGGTGAGTCGAGACGGGGAGAGAGAGAGAGAAGAGGAGAAAGAAACTCTTTGAGTGACAGTAATTTAGGAACCTGGACTTTTTTATGATTTTCCTGCATTTGGGAAAACATACACTTCTGGGTAAAACACTTGGGGCAAAAATCAAAGACGTCTTTTACCATCAAAAGGTGTGTGTGTGTGCGTGTGTGTGTGTGTGAGCGTGTTTTACCTGTGTTGTCGGGACATAATTCTGTTTACACGATCACATTATAAGGACTTGTTTTATCTTATGGTGACAAAATGCCTTCGTCCCCATAACATCATTCAATTTTAGGGTGAAGACTTAGAGGTGAAGGTTTAAGATTAGGGTTATGGTTAGGTTAAGGTTAAGGTTAGGCTGTGGGCGGTAATGGTAAGGGTCAAGGTAAGTCTCCAGGAAATTAATGTAATTCAATGTTATGTCGCCAAAAATCATAAAAACACGACATTGTGTGTGTGTGTGTGTGTGTGTGTGTGTGTGTGTGTGTGTGTGTGTGTGTGTGTGTGTGTGTGTGTGTGTGTGTGTGTGTGTGTGTGTGTGTGTGTGTGTGTGGGTGTGTGTAACCTGCACATTTGCATATGTACATAAAGTATAACAATCACCAAACAAATCCCAAAAAGGAACAGAATTTTTGAATTCTTCTTATTTGCGTAAGGAAATTATAATTATACTGCAGCTATTGGGCATATTTTTCCTTTTAAAAAATAATAATTTTGTGGACACAGTTTCTAGGCTTCAGCCCTCCGAGGGGATGTTTCCCATGGAATCAATTGAATGACAGTCAAGAATGGTGTTGCTAGGAGACCCGCTGTTAACTTTTATGGTGCGCAACTGACTTAAGCACGTAGTAGTCTAATATTTCCTCCAAACATTTCCCACATTGAGCTGGTTATATATCGTTTGTGCTTTGAGACATCTGTCTTTTATACAACATTTGGGAGGAATCATTGTGATATTTCTATTCTGCTCTGAAAGTGGAAGCTAGCGAGCTCTAGCTTGCTAATGTTAGCACTGATTTACACTTGACCTACAACTACTTTCAGTGACACCTAGATTGACAGGTAAGTTGTATGTTCTACAACTCAAGGTAATAATTGACTGAGACTAAGACACATTTATATTTTCTACATTGTGGTGAATACCTGAAGTCCGCCCGTTAAAGAAGAGGATGTCCAAATATAGATCTGAATGGCTGACAGACCACGACTGAGTCAGTTATGTCTGTGGGCACGAGTACAAGGTTAAGTTAAGTACAAGTACAAGTGTATTTTCTGTCGCCCTTGCGCTGATCAGATGTACTACGTCATCTGAGCAGTGCAAGGGCAGATGTCACAGTGTGGAATTGCTCAATTAAATGATACCCCAAACTACTCAGATTTGATAAGTTGTTATTAGATCATGCAGGGTTTATGGTTATCACATGATAGTAAGCAGTGCCGTGCCAAGATACACAAGTGGACAGAAGACCCGTCCCCTCACCATGCATGAGTTTGTGTGGATGTGTGAGAGAGAAATTCAACCAATTACCCACTTGGTGGAAATTAATCAGAAGACAAGGCTACCCCATCATATATATGAGCTTTTAGACTGAAGACAGATTTATTTTATAACGCTATTTCCAAGTTTATCATTGGGTTATTGCTTCTTCCAAATAAACAAAACGTTTTATTTTGCTTATGATCTCATGTTCTAATCGTTAATATATAATTGATTAACTCTGCATAAAAATTCCCCATTAAGCAGGAAATGTATGAAGTTTCTGACAATTAAAATCTCCAGTATCCACAAACAGAAAATGTATGCCCCCCTAACACAAGGCTGTCACTGCAGAAAAAACAACTTAAATTCCTTGTTTTTGCTAACTACAATTTTTACTAAATGCATTTAGTTAACGAAACAAACATTCAGGATTTACAAACTGATTCCTTAAACAAATTAGCTGAACATCCCAAACTGTTCCTTTTTTTTTTTTTTTTATGTGTACCACATGAGACTCACACTAAAGCTGTTAACATGTTTTACTGGACCCTGTGTCCTCAGGCACCCTAAGTTCTGGAGCCCCAGTTAAAGTTTTAGTGTCATCAGTTGCCGTGAAGAAGTTTAATTAAGATGCCATCCGTCAAATATGCTGAACATTTCCTTTCACACCGTGTTGAGAAAATATATCTTCAAGATGTTTCAGTGTCGGAGCCTCTCAAAGCTGAGAATATTAAAAAACTACGGGCCAGAAAAAAATATTGAGAAGGGAACAAAGTGCAGGAATGCGAGGTTTCGTAAATGGTGCTTCTGATGGATCTGTGTTTTTGCCCATGTCAACACAGAGCCAGGACTGAACGGGCCTCCTCATGACCCCCTGGCCTCGGCTCCACGTTCAGGAAGGCCTGAGGTTTGGAGGTTTCTAACCACAACGGCCTTCTCGCTCCTTTCGCTTCATTTTTTTTAGCTTTTTTATTCCGAAATGAGACACTGGATAAATTATGTTGACTATGAAGGGCCCCCTTGTTCACGTAGAATAATAAAGAAAGGATACCCTGGTGGAGAACTTTGCAGTAATTTTCGCCTGAAAGTATGTCTGGGCTCAAGAGTTGGCTGAGAGAGGAGAGAGAGTGAGGCAGAGCCTGTCTCATTTCCTCCATGATGGATGAACCTATTAGCTGTCGGGTGTTAGCGCAGGTTTAGCCTTACACCTCTGCCTGACACACACATACATTCATTATAGCAAGAGCAACTGCCGAGGAAGAGATGACGAGATCAAGTTTGAAAAATGTTTAAATCCTACGAACGCAAAAATCTACTCCTGTACTTATTTATACATTTCAGTCAGGCAACCTTCATCAGGTGTTTAAACAGCAAAGCTGCATTAATGCTGCAGATATATATTCACAAAGAACAACCAATCTAATCCATGAGAAGAAGTGAAAGCATCTTCACACCTGTTTCTCTTTACATGTTTGTAGAAGTTGCTTCCTATAAAGGTTTGACAAAAAGTTTATTCAGGTCACTCTGCTCTCGATCAACCTTTTATTTTTCTTCATTAACTTTTGCATAATATTTGTGATTGTATTTGAGTATTTAAGTTTACTTTCACCAATCTTTGTAATGTCTGAGTAAAATCCAATGTTTTAATGTGGTTAGGCTTCTTCTTAAACAACAAGACATATTGTCCTAAGACATAATCAAAAGTCAGCATATTTTCATGTAATGCTTTGTGGTTTTCTAGAGTGTAATGCACCACCCGAGCAGTAAGATCTTATTTCACAGAGAAAAATTCACTTGCATGCTGCGGCAGAAAGCAGCTGTAAACTACACGGCTTATCACACATAAACTATTGTCATGTCACAAACTGGCTCAGAGAACGTGACAAGGGAGTGTACACGCAAGGCTACACTTCAAAACATAATTTGTTAAACTCAGCCAACAATGGAGTCGGCAGATCAGCAATGTCAGTATTAACAGAATGCATGTGAGGCATGTGGAAGGTGGTGAAGTGCAAAAGAAGGTGATACAGGGTGGATGCCTGATGTAGGAAGCATGAGAGACAGGTGCTTCTCATTACACTAACTTACACAGCTCAAGGGCCCAGGTGAGTCTAATCGACTGTGGACCCTCCTTTGTCAGACAATACACTGCTGAAGTTGGTCAGGACGGCCTCTAAGACAATGGGAGGGGCTTCACAACAAGGTTCCCCCTTGACATCTGAAAACAAATCAGTCAATATCAAATCAAACCAAGTCTAAGACAATAACATAAGTTAATGTTAAATCAGAAATATCATACATCTTCTCACAGTAAACTTAAAGCGTTTTACAAATACACTTATTTACCATATGAATAGTAAGCATCCATCTTGGTAAATCCAATCACCCACCTGGCCACCGTGAATCCAGACGAGAAATGAAAGGATGATAATTGCAACTAGCAACGAGAAGCTGGTGAATTGGGAAGTTAAGCACTACAAAGCTGGTGCTTATTATTGGGATGAGACAGTTTCTGAAATCTTCTGAAGGTCTCCAAAAGTGTGAAGCAGTTCACGTGAAAGCAATGAACAGTGAGGTGTATCGTCAGCAGGAAATGAGGTTCAACCACTGACCCAAAGTACAAATCAAATGTTGATCTCCGCTGCTCATGTTCAAACATAGTTGAAGATTCTCACAAAACTGGAATCAACAAATAATTGCTAAATTGAAACCAAAAGGTTACTCTAAAATAAAATGCAAACAAGTTGTCCCAAGACGCATAACACAGAAAGGAAACCTAGCTTCAACAAAGCTCACACCAACCAAACAAAGCAGGAGCTGTAGCGTTACCAAAGCTAGCAGGCCAACCAACCAACTTACTACCAAAATGACAACTTCCTGGTCGGTCGTGTGGCAAATACTTTTTTTTTCTCCATAGACTTACATTGTTAAACAAACCTTGTTATATTTTTTTTTAGGTACGATGCTACTGTAATGTTTTAAAAGAACATTATTCAATCCTAATTTAAAACATCTTGAATCTCTGAATAACTGTCACTGCTCTCTGTATTGATAAATAAAATACATAAAAAAAGTTTAAAAAAATAAAATCAGGAACATAATAACAGACAGGATCCTACTGCAACAAACAAAACAGAAAGATGAAAGAAAATACAATTTTAAAATAAAAAAATAAAAAAAAAAAAAATGGATTAAATAAAATAATTAATAAAAAGTCACATTTACAACATTAGCACATCCATAGGGACAAATGCACACACACACACACACACACGTCTCCATTAACACACACACAGACCCTTCAGACGCAGACGCTTTCCAGAGAAGAGTCCACCTGATTCCCTCATCCATCCACAAGTTATAAATAGGACTCGTTTGACGTCCCAGTGCCGAGGCTTTCAGGGTGGGCAGATGGAGGAGGGGGTGGGGGGTTAGAAGGCGATGGAGGGTCAAAGATAGTTGATATCCCTGTGCTTGTCCTCTAACCGCTCTCCCTCTCTATATAACCCCCCTCTCTCTCCACTGCCAGCTCTCTCTCACATGCAACTCTGTCCTCGCTTTCTTTCTGTCCCTCTCTATCTCGCCATGTGTCCCCCCTCACTCACTCTGTGTAACATGTGTCACCCGTACTCTCTCTGGCATGCGCTCTATCCCTCATGCACTCTCTCTCTTACTCTCTCTCTCTCTCTCTCTCTACAGCTGACAGCGTGTAATTGAAATGGTCAAACACATGAAAACATGACAAATGGCAAGAGGTATTTGTGCTTCATCATCATCATCATCATCGTAGTCTTTGCAGCCTCTCTCTCTCTCTCTCTCTCTGTCTCTCTTCAGCTGGAGCTCGGCTGACAGCTTGTAATCTAACTGCTCAGACACATGACAAATGGTAGGAGATATTTGTGCTTCATCATCATAATTATGGCCGACCCCCTAGCCCCCCCGCCCTCTGAACATATCTACACAACTGGCTGCAGCACAGAGTGAGTCGACATGTGTTAAATTATGGTTCTTTGGCCTGCACATTTCCCAACAGAGAGTCCCTGAGAAACGGGATATGCAGATTAACAAGATTAAAGAAAGATCAGTCAGATTAAATGCAGAGGCAAAGTGAGTGGACAACAACAAATTGATTTTAAACCCTGTTTTATCATTTTTGGCTCACATTGTGTGATCACTGCTGATCTGCCTCTGAAGAGCTCTAAAGCCAAACAAGCCTAATCAAACTTCCTGGTGCCATGTTGGAGGCTTCTTCTGGTAAGAAAACAGAGATAAAACAGTAATGAAGATAAAACAACCGGACCCATGCTGGGCTGCTGACCCGGGTTTGAACATACCGATAAAAAATGTGGTTGGGTCACTCGATGTCACGTAGATTATCGACAAAGTTACAGAGAAACATTTTAAAAATACATTAACATGTTTAAGCTTCTCTTCCTTTTTTTCCATTCATCAATTGCAGAAGTATTCGAAACTAACTGCATGACACACTAATGTTTTCGGACGAGAGTCCAAACTTATGGTCCACTTTCAAACATTTTTCCAAATTTTTCCAAAAGTCCAAACCTCCACGCTCAACTGATATCTTTTAACTTTTGGTTTTATGATTTGTCAAATGTTTGTTGTTTTGTCTCAGCACCTACTGCAAATGAAAATCTTATGTTCTATTTTCTCATTATCAACAAATCTGACTTATAAGAAACTTGTTTTATGAGATAACAAAATAAATATTTCCTTGTTTGCCTTAGTTGAATATGGGAAAGGTGGCTGCAATAACATGGTCAGCATCTTATACCCAAAGTAGGTACAATTGTTTTTTTAGTTGTAGTTTTTGTTATATATATATATATATATTATATATTATTATTTTATAATAATGAGAAAATTAAACATGAGAAAGAAATTACACAGATGTCCTTTTGTAACACAACACCCTCCATAAATAGGCCCGTTTTTTTCTCTTAATGGTGTGTTTAAAAGTTTTTCAGGCTTCACCGACGGTCTTAAAAGTGGAGGAGGAAAGGCGTTACAGAAAATGTATAGCTTGGTACACATACGGACATGATTCTGATAACATGAGTCATATTTTGCCTTGACTTTAACAGCTGAAGAGGTGGACAAAATAACAGTTAGAGTATAACGCAGTCCAGCACAACAAACAAAACGAAACTAAAAGCTTTTAACAACACGGAGCATTTTAAATTTCATATTTACTGCAGAGATATTTCGGTTTATTGGACTGCTATAAACTGTGAGGTGTTTCTGTTATGTTATGTTCATCACGTTGCACTGTCTATTTGTGCCGTGAAGTCTTTTTTTGATCGAGGTATCAGTTGAATCAGGATCCAAATAAAGAACAGTGGTTAAAGAATGATTTGCATCTTTTTATTTGTAGAACAAAGCACCGCACGCAGAGTTAAACCATGCCGTCGCGCTGTTTTATCGTAGCAAACGCATGTTGATAATGATTGAACGCCTCACTGCAGTCAAATACATGCACAGGAATTTCGTCAGGGAAGGCAACGTCTGGAATATCAACAACTGCTCCCCGCTGAGAAACACATAATCAAGTTGTTTTGGTATCTCCAGCTATCTAAAGCAGCCATCGTTCAGCTATCCTAAGCAGCTATCTTATGTCTCCGTCCCGTCCGACATCAGACAGGGACAGAACAGTGAGAGGCAGACAACACTGGATACACTGATAGTGCCGGGGTCTTGTTTTCCCATGTGCGTTGCCAGGATGTGATGTATAAATAGGCACCGAGCTGTTTGTGTGTGAGTGCAGGCCTAAGTTATGTGGCTATAGCTTGATAGCGGCTGTACGTGGCTGCGAGGCCGCGGCTGGGCGGGCGGCTACGGTGGGGCGGGCTGTCGGTGTCTTCTCATGTCCCGAGATCTGAGAGGCCTCTCCCAGGAGGTGGTGATGGGCAGCAGAAGGGCACGGATTCAGAGTATTTTGGTGTTAATTGAGCTTATTGGCCTGCTATTCACAGCCTTGACATGTGATTGATTTAAGGGATAGTGTGAGACTTCGACAGGGCTGACCTCTCCGCCGGCGGCTCCTTAGATATGGCCTCAGGACTGCACAGCTGTGAGGAATAATCCTAACCCTTCATTTTTTTTTTTTTCGAAGCAATCCGCCCTCCCTCAGTATTTTATGAGTTTTCCGACAGTACGGAGATGAAGGAGAGGAGAAGGGAAAGAGAGTAGGGAGAAATTTGAGGGGGCTGACACTTGAACCTGTGTACCTTTTTCCAGACTGCTTCAGTTCCACCAACAGATATGACACATAACATTTACCGTGGGCCTGTCTACTATAAAAGGGTTATAACCAGCTATTTTCTACTATTAGACTGGATTTTGTATTTTGTATTTATTTTTTTCTATTGTAAATGTTTTTACTCGATTGCTTTAAAACAATGATGTATTAATGTAAAGGAATATACATTCTGGGAAATACACATATTCTAGTTACATGAATCATCTGTCAGTCGCTAGTTGCGGGAGTTGTTAGTCACTTGGTAGTCACGTGAGTCGCCAGTAAGTCGAGTTAAAGTCTACCAAGCTCTTTTCCTAAACCTTAATCCTAAACTTAACTTCCTGTTAAGACATAAGTTTATTTTGAAAATCACTATGAATGTAATGAGTGTATTTTGACACGACGGCCGGACACGTTAAAAACTAATGCCAGAGGGGTACCTAGTGCGTCGATTTTTTGATATTTGACAAGTTGGGATTGAGAATGAGTTGACCAGCATCTTATAAAGCTCACTAATAAATATGTCATAGCTTATATTTAATACGTATATAAACCAAAGCGTAGAAAGGACAATTTACAATTTCACGGCCAAGAAACTTGTTTCCTTTGGACATATCTAGGCTAGCCGTTTCCCCATTTCCAGTCGTAATGCTAACCTAACTCGGCAAGAGAGCCAATAGTTTCTCATAATGTTGAACTATTGATATAGATAATTGACCCTCAAAATTCCAATTTCTTCACCCCCTTCTCTCAGTATAATTTAAAAATGCCAATAAAGCAGCAGATTTACTGAGCATAATTGAAATTCAACCGTCCTTTATGTTTTTTTCATTCTGTAAGTACAGTTTCCCAAACTGATTGACATCCCTTGACAAAATAAACGGCGACTGCAAGTGTTATTTCAAGTCAGATATGCTACTTGTTCCTTTAACCTTGCTCGAATCCACCAACCCCCCTCAGTCCATTTTTAGTCCTTCCCGGCCGGCCTGGCTGACAGTCTAAAGTCGTTCACTAGCTGCACTGCGACTCATAGTGAAATACAATCAATCTCCACACTTACCAGTACAGGAGGCCTTTGGGGAATTCATATTCTGGGAAAGAATATTATAACATCTCCAGTTATACAACCTTTCAGGCATTGTGTCTTCTCATTATCCTCCCACAGACATTCTAATAATTTAAACAACTCTATGTCCTTGTTTAGGCTTCCCTCCCTTAAAAACTTTATCTTTAAATATATTTCTAAATCCTCTGACCCCATGTTCCCTCTGTGCAAAGCCTCAGCCATTCAAAACACCCCCACCTCTCTCCACTACGGTTGTATGACCGCGCAGTAGTATTGCTTTCAACTGCATTGCTCCCCAAGGACATCGCAGAGTGGCCCTGAGTGTGCCCAGAAACTTCAGCCTTTAAAAACAAAGCAGAGACATTTAACTGTTGCAAATTGAGCCATACAGCAGTAGCCTTCCAATGCAAACACCCACAAATACATAAACACACATGCATCAATAGTCTATTGCATTTTTGACCTCTTTATTTTTCTGAGCATTATCCGCTTATACAAATGTTTAGGACACTGTGGATACTTTCATAAATTCCTCTGACAGGAAGAGAGCCCATTTATTTCAGAAAATCCTTTAAAACCCTTTGCTCTTGTTGGCACCTCTCATTCAGGACATATTTACTGCATGTGGACACTGATGAATATTAAATATGCTTTAGCTATGTCTACTGTGAGAAAACATCATCACAAAACTTTCAGTCAAACACTTATTTTTGTTATTTGCCCTACAGTGCTGCAGTAAACATCTGTAACTCTATTTTTGTGTTTCTCTGTTTGCTTTTTTTAGTTGATGATTCAGCTGCAGGAATGAAACCCTATAGACCTCTTTCCCACAGGAGCCATTTTAAACTTATGTCACAGTCCGGGATGGGATAGTTCAGAGTGAGGCCAGCTGTTGTTAACCAACTGTTTGCCTACAATCTATTATTATTCTCTCTTAAACATATTATGTGTAGTGATGAATCCATGTATTATTCTTAGCAATTTGTCTTTTTTAAATTCAGGTAAATCATTAATGAAGTAAAGCAAACAGTAACAAACCCAGTTGCAGAGTTTTTTTTTAGCTTTGAGGTATTTAAGATGTAGATTTTGCAAAAGAGGCTGCAACTTCATATCAGAAATATGTCCATTGATTGTTGCACATGCAATCAAGACTCACTTTTAATGAATATATGTGGCATACTTTTTCCCCAGAATCCAGTGTTGCTAACTTAAAACTAGTTCTTGCATTTTCAGTTTGTTGAAACCAACTACAGACAAATCTGGAACCTTTTCACATATTTAGATTCCTGTGCTTATGATGCAAGAGGCAGACGCAGAGCTCATAAAGTTAAAAGGCAGGTCAATTCTTGATTGAAATATGAGGTCAACCACCGGTAAACAGTCAGCTAAGACAAAACCAACCCAAAAGGGAGCAGAGGATCAAACATAAACAATGTGGCAATTACAAACTGCTGGTGGAGCAGTATATGAAGCCGGTGGCTGATTAGGGGAATGAGGGGCAGGTGTGCAGGCAGGTGATGATCAGGTGATCGGAGGACGGCAAGTAAAGCTGGTGACAATAAGCCTTTTTCTCAGAAGACATAACCGATGTTAATCTTATACCCACAACCCATAACCCTGGTGGGATCATACACCTTCTGCTACTGTGCAACCACGCTCACTTATAAATATATCCTATTTATACAAACCATCATCTGGCAACTTATTGGAACCCTTTTAGCAACAAGTATAGCCACTGTCCTTGAGAGAGGGCTGGCAACACTGCTGAAATGTTGCCCGTAGCCAGTTGGTAGCTAAGAAAGACCACTGAAAAACATGTAGCAGTGACTGTGCCCTCATTTTATTATACATGTTTGGACTATAACGTATACACTGTAGGTTGACATACCACTGTTTGGCGTTACAACAACAACAAATTAGTGTACAAAAGTGATGTTTTGTTATTAATAAAATATCTCCACCGATTGACATGCCTGTATGGAACACAACAACCAATTTAAAATCTGAAAACTTCACAAATAGCTTTCAGAAATACCTTCCAAGGATTTATTGCTCTAATTTCTGTGTTTTGAGCTGCTGTTCCCATCGCACCACCATTCGCAGTATTTTCACCTTTATTCCAGCTGTGAGTAGCTCCTCCATTTCCTCTGTGTATTGAACTGTGGCGCCAACGACAGCACAATCATAAATCAAGTGATTATAGTATCCATGCAGGTCATTTTAAGCATATTTTGTAAGTTTTTAAGTAAGGACATACCACCAAAACAGTGAGGATGTTTAGTAGCTAGGTTGGGTTATATGAATCAATATTCAAAACTTATTGGTAATCAGTTATCTGTATAGAAATGCACATCTAAATAACTTTTGGTGGCTAGATTATCCAGTTGTTTAATTCCAGTAATGCTGACATCTTGAGTTTATGACAGCAGAGTCATTCTTGCTACCTGCCACAGGCTGTAAAGGACATTATCATTTCAAAACACTGGAGGATGAGGAACACAGATGGACTGAGGTGATGAATCAGGCCCATTCACTCAGTCACCTAATAGGACTACATAAAAAAATTACATAAGAGTGAAACTGAGACATTTTATGCACACTGTCCTCTCATTACAGCAAATAACCATTTCAACTTGTGGATTTGGAAAGAAGTGAACGCTTAAAGAGACATCATAACGCTGCAGTCGTGATTAGAAAACAAGGAAACTAAACTGCTGTTAGCTTTCACTCGTCTCCGGTGTCCGCTGGTTCCCCTGGCACTGCATAAATAACCAATTATTACTACACAATATGAACAAAGAGATAATTACATGATCCAAGCCTCAACAATTTACCCTTATTATCCCTGTCAAAGGCAGTACACTGGTCCAGATGTATTGCTTTAAGTGTGAGGTGTCTCTTATTTCACCCATAACAATCTCAGACAGCCCGCGTCTCTGGATAGTAATGTCATGCCGGGCTGTGGCAAGGCTCACCCATTGTTCTCCGCAGGATGTTTATAGCTTTGTGCCTGATATATGATAACCAATAAGTAAGAAGTAGTAATTACAAGGCCCCACACTCCAGCGGATCGCCTGATGAATGTGTGAAATAAAAGACGGGGGGTTCTTTGTGGAGGCTAGTTATTACAAAGCCATTTGGCGGTTTGACATACAGCAGTGTTATGAGCGGGAGAGCCCGAGCAGTGGGAGAGATAAATAGCAAATATCCATTTCCTCAACCAAATGGCAAAGTAAATAGCACTGACCTTCTTAAAATAAATGTGCTGCAAGCCAGCAAATGTCCAAATCAAAATACTTAGCTGCACATACTTCTTCCCAACTCTTCGCTCAGGTCAAAAAAGAAATAACACGATTAAGTTAAATAAAAATACACAAAGACAGCACAATGGTATCCTATTGTAGAGTCCAGGAGTCAGAGCAGTGGTGCGGTCAGACCGTGTGTCTCCTAAACTGATCAGCGGATCTGCACCATTTATTCTTTATGGATGACACCCCAGGAGTACAGAAGAGAATCAAAAGCCCCCTGGACTTAATGTGCTCAATTGTTTATTTCGAAATCAAGTCAGTTTGTTGTATCATAATGGATTACAGGAAAAGTTGGACATTTTGGAAAATGTGCTTTTTTGAGGGGTTTTTTCCAAGAGAAAATCGATTACCCTCTCATACTGTATCTCTCTGTTCAGGCTCGAGCCAGCAGCTAGTTAGCTTAGCTTAGCATATTGACTGAAAATGGGGGAAACAGCTAGCCTGGCTCTGTCTGCACACTGAAAGCTCATGAATGAACACATTAAATATCTTTTGTTCAATTTGTTTGAAAACAAAGTGTAAATACTACACAGCATAAGTGTTAGCTGGAGCCAGACACCCAGTATGAATGCTAAACTAAAGTGCAGGTGGTAGCTTCATTTTCAGAGTGCATATACCAAAAGTGGGCTTTTCATCTAGCTCTCTGCAAGAAAGCAAATACTGATATGTTCCTACATGTAAAACTATACATTTTAATTACACAAATAAAAAAAAATTGCACATATAAAACCAAAATCAGTTTGCTATATTGTTCTTAGATAAACCTCAATGACAGTTAACTTTAATCCAAACTGCCTTGGGGATCAAACCTTGATCCTGCAGCGCTCCCACCTTAAGGGGCTTTGTGACTTGGATGCTAATGAATCCTGATATGTGCTGCTTACCTTGGAGAAAGATATCTGTCTGATAAAAATCTGAGGCCTTCTTAGGGCACACTCAGGCTTCTCCAGGCCTTCTCCAATGACCCTTGGTCTTTGAAGTGTGAACTTGAAAACGTTTAAGTGAAGAGGCTGCTAAGTAGTAATGGAACTTTAGTAGATTTGATTCACCAAAAGCCTCGACGCTGACGTAAAATAAGATATCATCTCAGAGTCTGGAATGTATTTCCTCCCCTGCTCGATCAGGCTTAATTTGAAGTTGAAGGCTTTTTCTTCTCTACCTGACGCCAGATCTGATAAAGCAGCACACAGTGCCTTCATCAGGCTCTATTTGTCATCTAGAGGAGGAGCTTTCCTTTCATAAGGCACAGGCAAATTTATAGCCCCGATTATACAAAGTGCAGTATTTAAACACCAGTATTTTCACACCTCATTGGACAAGTGCTTACTATTGTGGGATACAGTTGTCTAAAAGGATAGTTGGGAGGAATTTGGTTATTTGCTTTCCTAAATATGAAGCTTGAGTCAGCAGTTAGTTAGCTTAGCTTAGCTTAGCTGAAAGACTGGAAACCGGGCTAAAGGAAGCGCAATGCATTCTGAATTAACAAGATTATTATCTTGGTAATATTAAGAAAAGTATCATTGGAATACAGAATTCTCAGTTTTTCTGAATTGAAGAGATACTTCGAAATCCCAAGAAAAGTTCAAATTTTTGAGAGCTTGATTTCATTGAGGCAAACAAGTCCCGTCTGTGTAGTTTAGACCATATCTATTTTGGTTTGGGTTTGAGACATTGACATTCAGGCCAGCTTCGTGGTGACTCAAGAGACAATTTGGGCAATTGGGTCTCAGTTGCACTCAGGTCATTCTTCATAGTATCTTAGTGCTGAATTTGCTATGCGTTGCTGCTGTGCGTCGCTGCTGTGCGTCACTGCTATGCGTCACTGCTATGCGTTGCTGCTAATCTTAGTTGTTTATTAACTGAGGGCACATGCTGTACACAGCCCAAAATAAAAAAGTACAGAAGCCCTAATTCATAGACTGCAGACATAACAGTGCCCAATTGTGGGCAACACCAAACATGTTTAAAAATGTTCAGTATTTCACTGTTATTTAAGTCAAAACTTCAAAGTACTTTTGCATATTGGTAAAACTGCTTTTAAATTAGGACTCTCCTGACTTTTCAAAAACATAAACCAGCGACTATGAACGTGGCTTTTGATATTTAGCCCTGTCAATTTTATTATTTAGGGTGTCATGGAGGGTTAATCCAAGAGGTTAGGTGGTGTAGAAATGCAAGATGTTTTAAATCACAATTTTCTTTCTTTTATGTATTTGTCCTCAATTTGAAAACATTTCTAGGAGCCCATGCTGGTAGCTAGTCAAGTTTGGGTAGAGCCAGGCTAGCTCTTTCAGGCTTGCTAAACTTGGTTTAGGATTATTTGGTTACAGCCTTATATTTAGCATACAGACAAGAGTGTGGCATTAATCTTCTCAACTCACTTTCGACAGATAAGAGAATATCATTTCCCATAATGTTCAGCTATTCCTTCAATTAATTGGCTGTTTTCTGCGTTTTAGCATCATACCTATTTCTCAACACATTCAACATGTTGCCAGCGTTCATCTAAATGTAACAAAGTCACATGTCACTTTCAGACCTGACAAGTGCCTTCAGCAGAGTTTTAACAGGGGGGGCTAATAGAGACAGTATGCAGTTGACAGCCAGTTCAGTCCTGCAGGGCGAGAGGCCAAAATCCTTGAGTTCCAGCCCCGTTTGAGAAAAGATCAAATGCTCAGTACAACAGCTGTTGAGCTGGAGGCTCTCCCCACTCAGCCACTAGATGGAAACAATAGTCCTCTGCAACGCACAATCACTGTTGCATCCATTTGTTGCATGTTATGCCTGATTCTGTGCCCTGTTTTGTCTTTTGCCATCATGCCAATTCAAATCATTCCTATCTACGTATTCATTGTGTCTTTGTGTTTTTAGACGGACCAATGAAGCACCTGCCCCAAGCTGAAGTGTCCTTAAGCAAGGCAATGAAACCCCTACCAGCTGCAGGAGAGCTTTGTTTAACAGAAGAAAACTGACCTGCAGGGCTTAATAAAGTTTCATGTTATACTGCATGAAAACATTAGCAGAAAATGGTGAATGGAGTAATTATGAGGCAGCAACAGTGAAACGCCATTGGGACTATCGTTTTACAGGAGGAGCAGGCTTTTTTACTGGAGAAAAACTACACTGGTGTTGGAGCATTATAGATAAAGTCTTATGGAACCAGAGGACAGTTTTTCGATCACATTTAAAATTTTCAACATAAATGTTGTAAATATGTTGATAACTGACTGTACAGGCTGCTCCTGACGTTGTCCCCCACCAGTGTACTAAAGTCACTTAGAGTATTGAGTAAATACTCAAATGCTGTACTTGAGTCCAATTCAGAGGTACTATAATATTTAAAATTGCTTTGTACTTTTACTTCAATGCATTTTTGAGGCAAAAGAGGTACATTTTGTACTTTTTTCACTACATTTACATGACTGCTGTTGTTCCTTTGCCGTTTAAGATTTAAAATCCGTACAATAGCGTATGCAATAAGTTTTAAATTTGTGGTGTTTTTGCTTTATTAGTATTATTTCTACTTTTTATACTTTTACTTGAGTAAAAGAGATACCCTGCATTCCAAGTGTTGCCTAAGCTAAATGGACTGAAAGTAGTCATCATACAGAGAAATTGGCCCCTGTTAGTGCAGTACAATTATATGACTCAATTATTAACACTGATGCATCGATGTCAAAGGAGCATTTGTATTGTTGTAGTTTGTTGCTAATTTGAACAACTGTTTGGTAGCCTAAGTAAAATGTTAATTTATTGTTCAACATTTGTCTCTGCAGTGGATTTTTGAAAGTGTAAGCCAAGTAAAAATGCAAGTACCTCAAATGTGTCCCTTGCCTACTGGGTGAGTGTATCAGGCCTACTTGAAAGCAGGCCATATTTAATCACTTTTCCCTGCACATTTGCAAATTCATTGCTATGTTTCTCAAATTAAGTTGAGTCTGCATGCAATCCAAAGCAGAAATGTCAGAGGTATTTGACCATCCTCCAGCATCTGTCTGATAATTTTCCTTGTGTGGTGCTGCTGGCTGAAATGTGAGCGTCACGGAGCGCACTCCTCCTCCTCCTCCTCCTCCTCCTCCTCCCCTCGGTCTCTCCCCGACTGAAGTCCCACTGAGCGGCTCTCAAACTTCAGTGTCGAGCCTGAAAGCGAGGGGGACGAAGAGCTGCGAGCCGACAGACAGAAACACAGAAACACAGACAGACGGACACAGTCGCCGCTATTCAGCCTTTTTTTGGAGCCCGCAACAAACGGCGCAAACGTCCCGCTTTGATAAATGCTTTTTTTGGGTTGTTTTTTTTGGAGGATTTACGCACAGCTCTCTGTGGTTGATTTAGATGATTTTTCCTCCATTGTTTGTCGAAGTTTCCCGACTGTCACGTCTTAAATACGGACCTTAATCTCGACTGGCTGTGTGGGGTTTTAATTCAACACTAAATAATTGAACATTTTGCTACTTAAGAGCGCTTTTTGGAGTCGGGCTTTTTCTTCTCTTTCTGGCGGTGGAGGCAACATTTGGACCTGCCTTCGCCATGGGGAAATAGCGGAGGGATCTCTCTCTCTCTCTCTGTAAGCGAGTGTGTGAGTGTGTGTTTTTTTTTTTTTAAATCTTTCATGATCATCATCAGTTTTTTCTGGGACAGAAACAATGGTTATGGACGGGTGTCCGCTGAAGGTGGGGATCTTTCTGTGGTGCCTGCTGGTGATTTCGGGCTCCAGCTTCGAGATAGGCTCCTACGACCTGGAGCGAGGCAGACCGGCCAAGTGTGAGCCCATCGTGATCCCCATGTGCGAGGGGATCGGCTACAACCTGACCCGGATGCCCAACTTCATGGACCACGACGACCAGAGGGAGGCCGCCATCAAGCTGAACGAGTTTGCTCCTCTGGTGGCTTATGGCTGCGACGTGCACCTCCGCTTCTTCCTCTGCTCCCTCTACGCCCCCATGTGCACGGACAAAGTGTCCACCTCCATCCCCGCCTGCAGACCCATGTGCGAGCAGGCCAGGGAGAGGTGTGCCCCCATCATGAAGAAGTTCAGCTACACCTGGCCGGACTCGCTGGACTGCTCCAAGCTGCCCACCAGAAACGACCCCAACGCCCTGTGCATGGAGGCCCCCGAGAACGAAACCAGGACGGAGGGGAAGAAGGGCGAGGGTATGCTTCCTGTGCCCCCTCGCCCCAGGCAGCCGGGCGGCGGGCGCTCTCAGGGCGGCGTGGGTTCCTGCGAGAACCCGGACAAGTTCCAGTTCGTGGAGAAGAGCCAGTCGTGTGCCCCGCGCTGCTCCCCCGCCGTGGACGTCTTCTGGTCCAGGCAGGACAAGGACTTCGCCTTCATTTGGATGACGGTGTGGTCCATCCTCTGCTTCGTCTCCACCGCTTTCACCGTCCTCACCTTCCTCCTGGAGCCCCATCGCTTCCAGTACCCGGAGCGCCCCATCATCTTCCTCTCCATGTGCTACAACGTCTACTCCGTGGCCTTCATCATCCGCTCGGTGGCCGGCGCTGAGAACATCGCCTGCGACCGGGAGCACGGGGAGCTGTACATCATCCAGGAAGGGCTGGAGTCCACCGGCTGCACCATCGTCTTCCTCATCCTCTACTACTTCGGCATGGCCTCGTCCATCTGGTGGGTCATCCTCACCCTCACCTGGTTCCTGGCTGCGGGGAAGAAGTGGGGCCACGAGGCCATCGAAGCCCACAGCAACTACTTCCACATGGCTGCGTGGGGCATCCCAGCTCTGAAGACCATCATCATCCTCACCATGAGGAAGGTGGCTGGAGACGAGCTGACGGGACTCTGCTACGTGGGGAGCATGGACCCCGGGGCGCTCACGGGCTTCGTCCTCATCCCCCTGTCCTGCTACCTGATCATCGGCACCTCCTTCATCCTCACGGGCTTCGTGGCTCTCTTCCACATCCGTAAAGTGATGAAGACGGAGGGCACCAACACGGAGAAGCTGGAGAAGCTCATGGTGAAGATCGGCATCTACTCCATCCTCTACACGGTGCCGGCCACCTGCGTCATAGTCTGCTACTTCTACGAGAGGCTGAACATGGACTACTGGAAGCTGAGGGGCTTGCAGATGAAGTGCGGGTCGTTCAACGGTCCGAGCGGCGACTGCTCGCTGCAGACGTCGGTGCCCACGGTGGCCGTGTTCATGCTGAAGATCTTCATGTCGCTGGTGGTGGGCATCACCAGCGGCGTGTGGGTGTGGAGCTCTAAGACGCTGCAGACCTGGCAGGGACTCTGCAGCCGGAAGCTGACGGACAGGACTAGAAGTAGGAAACCCTGCAGCGGGGTCAGCTGTGGAGGCACACACTGCCACTACAAATCTCCTGCTGTGGTTCTGCACATGGCCAAGACTGACCTGCACTCGGACAACCCCACACATGTCTGAGAGGGAGCATGACACACACACACACACACACACACACACACACTGCCAAATGCAACCACATACACACACACACACACACACACACACACACACACACACACACACACACACACACACACACACACACGCCTATTCCCTGAATAAGGAGCTGCTAAAGACTTTGTAAGAAGATGAGTGGTTGAATTGAACTGTTCGTTGCTGCTCTGCTGCTGCTGCTGCTGCTGCCGAGAGACAGGGACACACACAGGCCTCACTATGAGAAAACTAATCTATCAACAGTATTCAATGCATAAAGGGAAATGTTCAGTATTGTTACGCATATTGTTTCATAGTGTTCTGTGCAGTAGACATGCCCAGTGTTTCAAAGCAAAAACAAAAAATGGGAGAGTTATGGGAGAGGTATGTTGGGAAATATTCTCCTCCCCCCAAAAGTGGCATGATTAACTGTATAAATGTGTATAAATGTTTTATTTATTGTAAATATATTTAATATAAAGTTGGCTCTACTCAGATTTGTTGTTTAGATGCATTTATTAAAGGTAAAGGGAAGTGAAGTGCCTTTTTTAAGAACTCTGGTTCTGGCCTTTTTGGAGGATAATAAATTTGTGGAATTCATGTTCAACTTCCTCGCTGCGTGGTGTTATTGTTTGTTTCTATCTCACACTAGCTTCCAATGAATGTTTAACCATTTTAACAGTCTTAAAGTGATTCAGATTTAATAGTCACAAATTATTGCTCATTTCAGTCTTGTTTTTCATGATTTCTCCTGCCATTCTTCTCCAGGGATTTTTTATATATTTTTTTTACAGCGGGGCTCTGTGCCAAATGTGTTGTCTTCTAAGTGCATGATGCTCCACATCCCAGAGGCGTCCCCAACAATAATCCTCAAAGAGAATCACTGATGAATAGAGTGGCAAACCGTGGCAAGTATTAATGTTTGCATCATCGTCTTAAAAATGCAGGAGCGGAGGAATATATTTAATTAATGTCTGTTTTAATTCTTCCACCGAATCATTGTTGTTGCCCTTCTCGCCGCTCCATTTGATCCCCGTGCAAACACTCAGCACTTTGATCTGAGAGGAAGAGTCGGGAGTGGATTTCAGCCTCATTGCATGGTTTCACTGGTAGATTTAAGTTTAGCACAGGCACTCAAAATTGTGGTTGCTCATTGAGTAGACGGATTTTTCACTTAATATTTAAGTTTATATGTGGGCTGTGGCTCTTGGAAGCTGTATTGCTGGTATAAAATAAAGGAGTTACATGTGTAAATGTTTGAATTTTATATATAGGCCTTTTTGTTTGGCAGAAGAAACAATGCAACTACTATCAAGTATAAATAATCACTGACTGATTCAGAGGAAAAAGTATGCCTAACATTGTTTTTATTAAATAAATACCCTAAGTTGGGTCCTGCAACTAACATTTCAGTAATAAAGTCCATTTTATTAAGCACAAGAGCCACCGTGTTCTCACATGGTCCATAAAAAAAAAGTGAAAATAAATAGCTTTTACATTACGGGACTTTAACAATTTAAGTGCCAACGTAAATTACAGCCACACACAGCAAGTCGTTTCACAGCTAAACACGGTGGAAATTACTGTGTTTGACAGCAGTGGGATTGATTATTATGTCTGTGGGTGATTGTGTGCTGTGTCACCAGCACCAGCAGCAGCAGCGCATGGGAGTGATAGCATGGAAAAAAATGTGATGACCAGGAGCTTGTTTTTATTACGTTATTGGAACCTCGGCAGTGTGAGGCAGGCGTGTGCTGGCTGACATCTCCAGAGGTTAAAAGTTGTTCTGCTTTCGTTTGCATTCCAGCAGAGGCATTATAAGATTCATGTACTACAGCACATGTTAGTATTCATTTACTAAAGACACATCAGTCTAAATCAAAGCTGCATTATGTCTCTGTAGCAAATTAACCACATTTTCCACTAGGTGCAGTGTTGTGTGGATCTGTGCAACGCACCAGTTAACTTAAATTACTTATTCCTTCCTTCTGCAGAACAAGATGCGGGTTAACTACCAGCATCCTCCCCCTTTTTTTTGTTTTGTTTTCATTACTCAGCCATTGTAGACGTTGTCCGTGGCTTTGGCAGGCGAGCGCTGGCGATCACATTTAACTATTTAAAAAAAAATAAAAGGGTCTGTTTTGCTTGGAGCCCTCGCTCGTAGACAGAGAAGCCCGGCTGCTGGTGTTTCAGCCACATGTTCCAGTTCATGGGCGCCTGAACGAGGGCGCGTGCTTCCTCCCCAGTTTACACTCCAGTGACATGACCCAGAGAGGCCAAACACTTGCTGTGTGAGACACAAACCAGCTTGTCCCACCTGTGCTGAGCTGCACTGATTAGATAGGAAGGAGGTGGCTGCAGAGGGTTAAGGACACAGGGGTAGAACAGAGGGCAAGTTTGCCTTCTGCAGCAAAGCTTTGTTTAAATTTCGTTTTCCCTCCTCAGCATTTCATGTATTTATTTTTCATTTTTTTGCCCTTTCTGCACTTCTTTTTTTAATTTTTCCACACATGGCTGAATATGACTAAGACAGGCTTTTGTTTATTCTTAAATCACAAAGGTCAACAGAAATGACTTGTTATAGCAGCAGCAGGTTGTCTTTGCTCCGTTTCCCCTTTCCACAAATATGAATTCTATCACTACATTTCCAGGTCACTGACAGCTATTTTTAGTTACGCAGAGGAAAGGAATCAGTGGAGCACAGAGCTTCAGATAGAGGCAAGAAAGAAACGTTCATTTCCAAAAACAGAGTTTGTTTGAGCTGTGGTTCCTTTGGCGCCAGAGATGTGGCTGCCGGGAACACCTTCCCTTCACACACACATACACACACCTGAGGTCGGCAGCGCTGGAGCAGCGGGGGCAGCCAATCAACACCAAGCTTGTTGTGAAGAAGACCCCACCCCAACTGCCAGTAATGTCCAATTTCAGGAGCAAGTAAGCCCGGTCTCGCTTGATTTAGTTTGGCTGAGTCTCCCGCGCTGTTTTTCTTCTATTCTGGCTCAGGAGGTTAAATAGTGTCAGTCGCACTGAGCAGCAAGTTTGTCTGGGCCAAAAGTGAGACTACTCTCAGAGAAGGCTGCACTTTCCCCTGATAGGTTATCCAGGAATATTTCATTGTGTTGACTGTGAGCCTAGCAGAGTATTTATTTGTTCTAAAGCAGCACAGAACAAGTTTATTTATCCAGGATTTGTGCATTTGTTTTTTATAAAGAGGCGTAAAAACACCTTTCCCGCTTTTGCTGCTGACGCTATGTTTTTGTCTGCCGAGGAGAAATCCCTCCATCTGGTCATGGGTCTGATTAAAGGCGATCATTATGGCATCAATGCGTCTCCCTCATAGACTTAAACCCCTGCCCACCCCTGAGGGAGAAAAAAAAAAGAGAGAAAATAAAGCATCCTTCATTACCCTGCCCTCCCTCCTTATGCAGCTCCCTCACCCCCCTTGAGCACTATCCCTTTCCTGTGCTGTTTTGATGTGTAAATGAGCGCATTGAAAACCTGCAGGCCCCCAAAGAGATGCTTTCCATGAAAATGCGGCAGTCAGAGAGCACCAGAGTTCACACAGCTCGCCAGTCCTCGCAACCGGACTCCGATCAGACACCCAGTACGCCGCTGCTGTCTCGTCTGTTAGAGCGGGACACAAACATAAAACTCACACACACTATTGCACGGACGCATGCTGACTCATATCATCATGCAGACATAAACATTTAGACTGTGGCCTCTGGGAAGAATCCACTCCAGAGGTAAAAAAAAAACAAAAAATGCACAGGCAAGTTGGAGAATTTGGCTTTGCAGGGACTTTTTTTTGTTAAAATGAGGATACAGTGTCAAGTGTCTGAAGTGGCTGAAGAGATACGGCAGCTGAGATTTTTCTGCAGCATCTATCACGTCAGTGAAATGAAAGGCTGAGAGATTAAAAGGCTGCTTCAGAGTACAGAGGATTGTCTGTGTTGTTCAGTGTCTTGCAATTTCAAAAGCACTGCAGAGGAAGAAATACACAAAGGTTTTTACTTTATTCAAAATAACACCTTTTCTAATCAACAGCAACACATCAATCAGGGGTGAATGGACAATTAGATTAATTAAGTCTCTTTTATAGTCACTCTCCACTTTGTCTTATCCTTCTTTCAGGATTTTTTTTTCCGTCTTGGATGAGATAGTTCATGTTCCTGGTATAAAAACTAGTGTCACTATCTCAAAACATGACTAAATAAGGCATTTTAGTATCAAGAACATCAGCCTTTTTCTGAGAAAGTTTCTTGGAAACAGGTGAAATCATTTCACCACCCCAGCGGTTTTGATGTCATTTACTTTTAAAGACTGAGTTATTTAGACTCAATTGCATACATACTAATCAGCTAACATGGAAATTCTCTTCAGTGTGGATCAAGTCCAAGTTGTTACTGCACTCTCCCTGACCCGCCACTTTTCAGTCTCAATTTCCAGACTTCTTCCTTTCATCTCCATATGAAAAGAGAGTGCAGTCATACCACTTGAAGGATTGGGCTTTTAATTTTTAATCAGAATTAACTTTTAATTAAACATTCACCAAAAAGGACCCAACATTTTTTTGAGAACTTGAATGATCTAAAAATAAAGCGAATTTCATTTATATTGCCCCAAATCAAAAATCCTCATCAAAAGGCTTTACAATCTGAACAGCATACGAAACCCTCTGTCCTTAGAAACAACGGTGAAAATCACGTATCACACGTTTAAAGAACAATTAACCTCAAATTAAAATATGTTAAAAAAGAGTACTGCAACTTATCAATAATGGAACTTATATATATACATATACATTTCATGGATGAAGCTGGTGCCACTATAAAAAGGCAGATTACATAAAAACTGTCCTTCCACACAAAAATTATAAAGTAGATACATTCTTGACTAAAGACAGAAAGTTCATCCAGTTCAAACCCAAATAAAAAGTGATTATTTTCACATTAGATTTATAGCAGAGGAAGGATTTCATTGCATGATATAGAAGGACAACAGAGTCACAACACATCCTGAACCACAGGCTGAAAAACTTGCCTTTAAACTACAGTATGTCTGTTATCAATGTTCTTTATTTGGATAATATGCATTAACAATCTTTGATGCAATATGGATTTAGCTCCTGAAGTGATTTAAGCCATTCATTAAAAATTTGTTTGGGAGAAAAGCATCTACCAAATGAATGTAATGTAACGTGCTGTCAAAGATGCAGGCGGGTCAAATGGATGCAAATGCAAGCCGTGCTGCGACAAAAAGTGTTAACATCGGAGAGTAAAGGCCTGGCAGATTATATTAAGAACACAGTGCAGGAGGAGAAAGAGGAGAAAGTTTCAAGAAAAAGTTTCCAGCTTTCTTGCTGTATCTTTTTTTTTTTCAGTGTTTTTTTCGTGTCCTTTGATCAATAGGCAGAAGACAGAGAAGTAAAGCTTTCTCATCCCCCTGCACTCATTCCTGCGCTCCGTCTGCCTGTGGCTGAAGGAGAGATGAATCAGTGAACAGAGGGAGGTTCCGCCGCTCGCTCTCGCTCTCTGAAGCCAACAGCATCGCTGTGATCACTGTTAATCTCCTTTGCCACTCCGCTGCCATCTCCTCAAATACATTCATCTCATTTCAAATAGCGCGCATGGCCTCTTCTTCCTTTCTAATTAGGCATCGTCAAGATTTCAGAAGTCACCCTTTTGGTGCTCTGCAGCGGGCGAAATTGCCCTCTGAGCCAGGGGGTCAGTGATGGCAAGTATTTGTTTGAGGGTTAAATCACAGCAGGGCCTTTCATCATGTTGTTATGTTGCACGATCAGAGGCTTGGGATTATGTAGGTCAGACGTTGGAGAGTGAGAGCGCCCCTTTTGTAGCTGCCATTTTTATTCAGTTGCTAGGCAGCACCCGCTCTAATCTCTTGTACCAAAGACTCTCTCCCCGGAGAAAAAAGAGAGGGAGCAGGAGTTACAAAGGATGGGGAAAAAAATGTGAAAACAGCATCAACAAAGAACACAAACCCATGCAAGGACTGCTTTTAGAAATGCTCTAAAGGGAGGGAGTGGAAAGGGACAGGATGTGGGAGTCTAAGCTCGGCCCTGAAACCTGCTCTGGCCCTCCTGAACATCTTTAAACCCCCATGGTTTTGTTGGGGCCATTGACTGAATAACTGAAGGATGATAAACCAATCACACAACTCCAACTGCAGCGGAAGATTTATCCAAACCTGCACCAGTTTGCGAATGCTAGGAAACATTATTTCAAATCTTGAGTCGAGCTTTCAAAAACAAGTGTAGCTTAAATGTTCCAGTGGGTTTTTGAAAAAGCAGGATGGTTGATGTGAGTCCGGATTGTGGCGCAAATCGCTGTCAACAGGTACCAAAAATGGATCAGAACCAGATCCGGGGTTCTCTCGGTCATCTGGCAAGTGTGTCTGCTGTCACACTGCCACCGAACCCCCCACCCTAAATGTGCTCATGTCACGCTCAGCCATCAAAGGCTCACCCCTCGGCTCTGTGTT
This sequence comes from Anoplopoma fimbria, assembly GCF_027596085.1. Classification (NCBI taxonomy): domain Eukaryota; kingdom Metazoa; phylum Chordata; class Actinopteri; order Perciformes; family Anoplopomatidae; genus Anoplopoma; species Anoplopoma fimbria. The sequence goes on from NC_072449.1 coordinate 10,448,690, forward strand.
CTCAGAGAGGAGACCCCCCCCCGCCCATCCCCACCCCCCACACACACACAGAACACCTCCCTCCCACCCCGGCCCCGGGCTCTGTAAGGATCTGCTATTCTCCGTTGCATTTCACACATTTTTGAGTTTTGAAGTTTGTTCTTGTCTGCACATTTCCTGTTTGTTAGTTTTTTTTTACTCGGTTGTGTTTCATGTTGACTGTCTTGATTCAGTATCCAGATGAGGTGCATACTGCAAACCTGGTGCTGTACTGATGCTTCTGCTGATCTCGTGTCTGTACGCTAAATATGAAGCTGCAGCTAACAGCCTGTTAGTTAGCAATGCATAAATAGCTGAGTTTAAGCTCACTCCACATTTTCCCAGGAGGTTATTGGAGTTACTTTTTTTACCAATTAGATAAATAATATTTATCCTGTAGGAAGGTATTGGACAGAGTTCCTTTGGGAGTCATGCTAACTGTTTTGTCTTTCATCGAAGCTAAGCTCCGTCTGAAGACACAAAACCAACAAAATGTAAGAAGGTCCACTTGGGGTTTTATGGGGACAATTTTTGGGGGGAATTTTTGTATGTTTTTTTCAGTCGTTTTTCTGTACAGATATGTTAATTAGTAAATTGCTAGTTGGCGACAGAGCCAGGCTTAGCTAGCAGCAGCAGGAGGTAGCTTAATGTTTACTGTACAGATATGAATCTTCGAATCTAACTCTCAGCAAGAAAGGTAATGAGCTTTCAAAATGTCAATCTATTCAATTGTTGGACCGAATATTTCGAAGCTTGGAAACTTCATTCACAACGTTAACATTCAAATGCTGACGACAGATATTCAAAGCTTTGCTTGAAAACCTAAATAGAAGCTTTGACTATAAAATAATGAAATTCGGTGAAGCCCTAAACTATTGCTTTCAAATTATATTTAATATTTCAATTATTGATATTTCATATTTCTAATATGCTGACAAACAACTAAATCTGTCAATCTTCTATGTGAAGAAGTTAAAATCTTAATCTAATAATAGAAGTGAATAGACGAAGAACAATTTCCAGTCACAACAGACCAGCCACTGTTTCCCGAAAACATGCAAAGCTAACCGGGCGAAACCTCGAAGGCCAAATGGTCAGACATGAGATTGGTAGGCTATCAATCTACTCATCTAACTCCTGGCATTAAAGCAATAAGCATTACCCACAATGTTCTGCACCATAAACTATTCCTTTAAAAGTGAGTGGGACACATGAAGCAGACTCAAACAGAGGGGGCACTTTAAACTACCAGACTGTCGAAAAGGTATAAAAGTCCTTTGTGAACCAGCTCAAAGGTTGTATGGTTGGATGTAATTGGCTAATTAAGGAGAGGCCGTGTGTGTGTTTGGTGCCAGTGTGTGTGTGTGTATGAGTGTGTTGTTTGGGGGTTGTCCTCATCGTATTTCTGCTCTTGGTTTCTCCAAATGAACATGTTAATTAACTCAAATTTGTACTTTTTGCATAGTATCTGCTGAGGTTATACAGGGTTGTTTGTATTTTGTGAACAAAATGAGACAGAAAATTCAATGAGACATTTCAGGGAAGGCGGTTCAAACACATTTGGCCCAAAGATTTCCTATCATCAATTAAGCCCTTTTTTTCCGGCCAGGACTGTTGACTCAGGCTGATCACTGTACATTAGCCAGTCTGTGTAGTAAAAGGAACCAGCTGGGGCCACACTCACTCTCACACTGGACCTTTTGTCAAGGTCTCAGCCCCCCTACAAGTAAAATAAAAAACCTTGTTGCATGAGAGATACTCTTTGTGTGGAGGCAGACATTGTTCCTATTGTGGCGTGTCAAGGCTGACATGCCAGGTCCAACACAGTGCTGAATAAACTGTGGTTTGTGTACATACTGTAACTGTAGGCTGTGGAAAAGGAGCGAGGCAGCGGTCTGTGATGATCTTGGCGGCCGGTGAGGATTTGGCATGTAAAGCAAGAGCTTGGAGCAGCAGTACCACATGCAGCCCTTTACCTCAGGATAATAGCTGCTTGTGGAGCAGAGCGGGAGAAAAACCTGCAAGGATCAGCCTTCCTGTTCACACCCCATCATGCATGAGCTGGCAGGATCCTTGTGTTGTTATGGTCATGAGACATTTCCTGTGTGTGTTTTGGGGTTGCATCTGGGCTTGTTTACAGCCCAGGGTAGAGCCTCATTAAGTGGAACATGTTCCTAGACGGATGTGGAGGGGCTCAAGTGCCTATTAGGGAGGCCGGCCTGTAGCCCCAAACCAGAACCCAACTGGGCCAGGTGCTTCATGATGCAGCCTGGTTTCCACAGCACAGGCACGAAAACAGGGCTAAAGATGGCTTACTCATTAGAAAAGTGTTCATCGTTAACTCTTGCCAAATATCCCCGCTCTGAATCACCACGTTTTATCATCCATGGTGATTGGTCGAAATCAACATTGAACTTTAGGAATGGTGATATTCAATAGTTTTGTTATAATCAGAACTCATTAAAACACCAAAATCAATCTTCTGTCAACTTCTCTACCCTGCCTTTGGCACCACTGACGACTTTAATCTTTAAAAACTTAGAAATTAATAGTTTCATATAAAAACAAGGTTAACTTATTTCATAAAAAGCAGGGCACTGTAGATTTTAGCAAACATCACGGAAGCAGGGGTAATAGTGCGTTTGTTGGGGACTATTTTAAGCTGCGGATTAATACGCATTTGGTGCACTAGTGAATATTTACTGCAGCAGGACAATGTGAATCTAGGATCGAATCAAAACCAAAGAGCCTACATTCATCCGGAGCATGTCATGAAACAGTGTTGCTCATTGATGTGTTTTTAAAAAACAAAATTGGAGCTCTCAGTAAAGCAGGACACACATACAATACTTCTTAATAGAATCGGTTAATTCCTGGTTTTGATCTTTTGACGATCACCAGATCCTTTAAGCAGAAGTTCATTGCATTGTGCATGGCCACTAAATGCAGAACCAAACAAGACTGAAAACAGTTTGAGCACAGAGGTGTCCTTGATTCATCCTTTCCCTCTAGTTGTTTATGTGCAAGTAGCCCCTTTCTAGTTCATTCTTGTGTGTTCATAACTGTGAGATCCTCACATCTCACAGGCCCCTCTCTCAGCAGCAGCTTCATGAATTCCTCCACAGCTCCAGTGTGAAGTGTCCTGCAAAGACCAAAGCTGTGCAGCAGAGGACAAAGCAGAGAGGGATTAGCGTCCCCCGCCTTTCCGCTCATGCACACCCGCACCGTGTAACACTCGACATAATCAAACACTCACCCAGTGTGATACACAACACAACCAAACACTCTTCTGGGGCTATGCTACTAAAACAAACCCTGCGCTGGAACCCCAGGGGCCGAGGAGAGTGGTGGAGGAGCTGAGGAGGCGGATGTGAGGGAGGCCAAGAACTCATGGTGTTTATGCTGAACAGCCAGAGAGTGGGAAACGCACGGAATACGATCCCCATGTTTTCCCTGCCCCGGCTAATCTGACAAAACGACAGAGGGAGCAGATTCCCTTACAGAGAAAGCTGCCACTTAGATATTTATCCTTGCTAAGGCAAACATCTGGCCCCGGCGGGCTCTTTTCATAGGGCGATATGAGTGGGTGTGATACTCAGCTGCATTTATTTGGGTGTGAAGTTTTAATTAAAAGTGAAAGCCATGCCCGCCGGCCAACCCCCCTGCCCCCCACCCCCAAAGCTTTGTCTTTCCCCTGAGCTTCATCTGAGAGTGAAATGAAAAGAGAAAAGCAAAAAACTAGTGAAGAAGAGACAGATGGTAGAAAATAGACAAACAAATGCAGGGACATGTAGGTGAGGAGATGCAGACAGGAGATAAAGAGTCATTTATCACTCAGGTGGTGTGAAATTCTCTCTTCTGAAAACTCTTCTTGCTGTTTGTTTTCAGTTTCAGTCAGATGGAACAGCCTGAATTACAGACAAAGTGCCCGTTGCTCCCACACACAGAGGAGGGCGTATTACTTACAGAAAAATCTGCTTACTCTCCAGAGTCTAGTTTTCCAGAAGCAACCTTGCATGCAAGATCACCTCTGTCAACTGGCTTAGAGCACATTAAGGACTCTCACAACCCAGAACCGGGAAAACTAGAGGGCAATACTTCCACCCATCCATCTATCCATCCTGTTCTGTAGTTTTAATGATTTTGAGAATTGTCTTTGGAAAGACTTTTGCAAGATATCTTGGATAAAGTAAATCCCGACACTGCTGCAGCTTTTGCATTGTGGTCACAGTCAGAGCGGCAGTTTACGAGTGAGACTGAGCTCATGTTGTGTTTACCAATCGCCTCCGGATACAAACTGCTTGGGCCTCATTTATGAGCTGGCACACAGAGTCCCTCATCCCTTTAAACTAAAAAAAGCTCATTGTATGTACACATCGTTAATAGCAACACAGGTAATAAAGCTAAAAACTTCCATCTATCCGTTTTAATTGCCTTTAGGAGACAGAAAGTGTGTGAATGGGCTTCAGTGTCCCCACGTCATACATGTTCCAGACTTTTAATTAAAGTCGGGGCTGGTTTTGCTAACAGAGAAGGGAACTTTTACGCATTTGTCAAGTTAAAAAACTCATGCTGATTTGTTGAAACTTAATTGACATAGTTTTAAGATATTGTAATAATTAGTCATCACACAGTTCGACATTTTGGAAAATGTAAACCAATCTTGTAAATATGAAGCTACAGCCTGCAGCTCATTAGCTTAGCAACTGGAAACAGGTTAACACCTAACTTGAGTCCAAAGGTACAAAAAAAGTTGTGGTGCTTACATGAGTGTGCACGTGACTTTTAAAATACATTTTGGGAAATATGGTTAAATAGCTACATCAGTCTTGTCTGTATGGTTAATGTGAAGCTGTCAGCAGTTAGCCTAGCTTAGCATAAAGTCTGGAAACAGGTAAACAGCTAGCCTGACTCTGTCTGAAAATAATAAAATCACTTAAGTATAAATCTCACTAATTAACATATTACAGTCTGTTTGTTTAATCTGTACAAAATTGAAGTGGTTTCACTGGGGGTTATATACCAGACTACTTCCTGCCTGGCCACTTTGACTTCCTGTAGTCCTGTCGACATTGTCACTTTTTGAACTGATAACACAAATAAGATCAAGTGTGTTCAGTCTGTGAGCTTTAGAGATGCAGATGTTGTTACCTTTGGACAGAGAAAAGCTATAGCTGTCCCTGTTTCTTGTCTTTGTGCTAAGCTAACGGCATCATTGGCTCTCACCTTTTAAAAAAAACAAACACTTTGCCGAGGGTAGTATCACCGACTGATGTCCAGCGTACGGATAATTTAATGAGTCTCCCCCACCTGAGTGTCTGCTGGTCTCTGTGCTAGAAAGAGTCTGGCCTATCATGTGTTACCTGGCCGTGCTCTCAGTGTGTGAGGATGTTAATTGGCAGTGAGGCGCCAGTCTCTCCCCACCCCTCCTCTGGCGTCAGTCAGAGTCAGGAAAGGTGGCATTAAGCCTGGCCTCGGAGCGCTCCAGACTCCGTGGGTCCAGAGGGGGACCAGAAGGCACGGACCAGTGTGTGGAGGCCATGCCTGAAGTACACACCTGGCCCGAACTTGTACACTTGAATGGAAAACCTGCCCGGAGACCAACACAAGGAAGTTGTTCTTTCAGAAATAAAAAGGGAGAATTATTTTCAATTTAGAATCCGGAGTGGTGCAAAGAAAAACCCCTTGCTAGTGATTAGTGCCGTGCAGAGTTCCCTCCTGGCAGATTGGAGTTCACCCAACGTGTGTGTGTGTGTGTGTGTGTGTGTGTGTGTGTGTGTGTGTGTGTGTGTGTGTGTGTGTGTGTGTGTGTGTGTGTGTGTCTCCTGGCTCCTGTCTGCCATCCGTCTGCCTCCCCTGGATTGGACTCCTGTCGCCTTCCCAGTGAAGGACCACTCAACCTGGGTGGATATTCTTTCCCCCACATCTGCTATGAATTTACCAGAGCCAAGCCATTCAAAGGCTCCTTTATGGAGCCGTCAGCAGCCCTGTGACTGCTTCCTATTAAGACACACGCACACTTTGTACAAGAACACACCTAGACACACGCACACACACAGTATACACAGGTTTGTACTCATGCACACATTAACACTTGCTCACCTTTGAATGGGTATTTCGTTATACAATGTGTTGTCTTTTTCTCTTTCTCTGCACATAGTCATGTAAGGTATACAAACACACACACACACACACAAACACAAACACAAACACACACACACACACACACACACACACACACACACACACACACACACACACACACACACACACACACACACACACACCTCCAGTTTCTTACTCAACCAAAAATCTGAACTTAAGTCAGCCCCAACAGCTGCAACCTTCTTATGTTTTTTTTTTTAAGTGAATCACCCGTGCATGGTGGAGCAGTGCAGGGGTGGTTATTGGGCCATTACACACTTTAATCTATTTATTGCTGACATCCCCCTCACTGGGCATATGCACACTCCAGAGAAACATGAGCCGTGACAGCAGAAAGGCCATCATGTAACTTAAGATGGATCTGATTTGGAGAGAAAGGAGAGAAAATAGAGATGTAAAACTAGAGACCATCTTGTGATGGGATCGCACCAGCCGTGACAACAAAACTGGCCAGGAGCGTAAGGTGGAGAGGCCCAATGGCCCCTTCCACACCTCCTACCTCCTACTTGTTTCATGGAACACCATAGAATAAATGAATGAATGAATGATGAGTGAAGTGTCTGGGCAGTTTAACAGAAAACATTATTAAAAGATAACATAAATAGATATTACTTTATTGATCCCCATGGGGTGTTAAGATAAGAGTCATCAGTGAAACAGATGCATGTCTGTAGTGCAGAGAACTCTTCACTCTATGCAACCACTCAGAACAGTGAGGAGGAGGTTCATTTGCTTCCTATCATCCACTGCTAAGCTTTTACAAAGAATCCAGAGATATATATAAGCCTTTTCAACATTTGGGATCACTAGCTTGACTGAACAGTAAGATAAAGCCTCCGTGTGATTCATGAAAGGCCTCAGCCAACTTATTAGGTCTACAAGTTTGATTGCCTTTCATCTTCCCCGTAGCACGCTCATCCAATTGTTGCTGCTGCCATATCTGAACACCCGAGTTCAAAGAAACCCCTGGGTGATGCTGAGGTTATTCCCTCTTGTCATTTTTCACATTTCCTTTAACATTTGTTGTGCCTTTCATTTAAATCTTGAATTATTATATTATTGATAAAGAAGGAAGCATCGTGTTCGGGGATACCCTACATTTAGCTGTTTGATGAAAAGCCAGCCGGAGCACGTGGGTCCAAGTGTGTATCTTGGCACTGGTGTGTCTGGTTGCAGTCATGGCAGAGAGGGTATATGACTGATATGTAAATGCTGCTGTTTGGTCTGCAGGAACATTCAGACTGTTTCCGAGGAGTGCAGGATCCCCTTTAGGGTGAGAGGCTGTGTGTTCCCGAGAGAAAAGCCATCCTCTGAACTCCTCCGTTTCTGCACTCCCTCGCTTTTCTCCGCTTTTACTTTGGTTATAGCATCAAAGGAAGAGGATGCACACGAGTGGAGAAAATTGGTGTAGAAGGCTCTGTTTTTTGTGAATAATGCATTAATAATCATTTATACTTGCACTTAAAGCGAAGAGAAATTTAGGGCATGTCGCCGCTGCGGTCATATAAGTTGATTTTGGCACTTGATTTTCAGGTCACCTTTACGCTCTGTGAATGATTATGTTACTTCTCTTCTCTCTGTTCTGGCAGACTGTCAGGATTTTTTCTGTCTCTTTCCCCCCTTGTCCTCATTTTCTCTGTGCGCCTTCCTGCAGCTGCCAGCGTGATAGACGACTGACTGAGCTCATTCTGAAGTGTACCGTGATATGACACAAATGGAGTTTACGCTTACAGCTCGAAACTCCCTTCATCGCAACGCCACGACTCCGGCAGGAGAGCTTGACTCGCCGTGTCGTTTTAATGTGACGGCACCGGTGGGACAGGTGTCAAAAAAACGCTGCAAGTAGGCCTCAGTGTAACCTCAAGATGAAGACCTGTTCAACATGTAGAGAGATATTTATAAAGATTTGATCCCTAGAGTCATCTGATAGCTGACTAGCTAATAAAGGTACAGACAGGCAACACATTTAAAGAGGTGACTCAGTACAACACGGTCTCACGGCGGTTTGTGAAATAGTCACGAAATGCAGTCTAATTATTCCGTTCACAGGGACACGAATTGTCTGTTTTTTTTGTGTCGCTCAGTACAACTTCTTTATCAGGACGACATTATGCTACAAAAAAAACGTAGTTAGGTGTTATGCAACAAAATGAACATTAGGTTTTGGGCAGCAAAACCACATCAACAATTTGAGACCTGCGATGTGGAACATCGATATAGTGGTTTAAAAGTCCCCTCCTACTCACCATAAGTGGTCTTTGACTATATTTAATTCTACGTTACTTACTCTGACTGTAGCATAATCAAATAAAAAAAATGTATTTGTCTGTCCACTACGAAACAAAGTTCCTTTTTGACTTCCATGGGCATTGTTTTTGTGTGGAGCGACACACAAAAAACAGACAATTCCAATCTATGTACACAAAATCTTCAGATTGCATTTTAGGATTATTTCACGACCTGCCATGATACTGGGCTTATAAGTAAAGTTTTATACGTATTTATTTCTAACTTCTCAGGTTGAAACACACCCAACATTTATGTCATAGTGTACTCACAATGAATATTTGATAATATTGTGTAAATAATACAGCACCTCTTGAATTATGTTATTAAGTAAATATGGCGTTATGGTTAGAGACTCTCCACCTACCTACACATGTATTTTGAGTGGAATTAATTGGCCAAAAAAAGACAAAACGCACAGTAAACAAAGTTAAAGATTAATTGGTCATAGGTTGCTTTTAGATATCACGATAATATCGTTATCATGAATTATTTTGGCCACAATAATCACTAAGAATCAGATATCATGACAGCCCTTCACCAAAGATATAATCTGTATTATTATGGTAGTTCTGTAGCAGTCCCTCATTCATTGGTACTTTTTTCCCCCCATTTCATTTTAGCTGAATGTCACAATCTCCCAGAGTTGATTGGAGGGTTATTCAGATCACCTGTTGTGCAAAGTGTGAGGAGTAACTCCTAATTAAGAATTAAGAGCAGCTGGGTGTACTTCACCTATTGGCCAATCAGGTGAGACGACGCCCTTTCTTTAGAGTTTAAGAGAGGTGGGAACTGAACACTTAGGATATTCTGACCCTTCAACAACTTGATACAGATATGGCAAGCTTTATTTTCTACATATTGATTTAATTGAATTGAAACCTCATTTGTTCACATTTCCTTATTATCAAAGAGGCATTTGCAGCACATCATGTCTGCTGGTATGACAGTGAGAAACACACTTGTTCGCTCCTTGCCAGACGCCCTCTGCACCGACTTGCACATGGACTAAATATTTGCAGGGTGGGCTGCTCCGCTCTGCTGAAATACACACACACACACACACACACACACACACACACACACACACACACACGCTGTGTGGATGTCTCGGTCGTACACTGCTGCTGTCAGTTTGCTCAGGGTTCAAAGGTTATTCAGCGCATGGCCAGTGTTTGCTTGTTATGGAGTGAGGCACCTGCTGCTCCTGCTTCAACCTGTCAGGTCAGACTTTGTGATGTAATACTGGAGGCAACATAAAACCTAATAAGTGTACGATATCTTGTCAAACCACAGCCACCTGCTACGAGAAGTTTAACACAGTGAAACAAGCTGTGAACACTGACACATCATCACCTTTCAAGTTAATATGGTGAATCTTTGTGTAAACAGTTGCTTATTTACACATCCAGCAGTTATGGAGCAACATATCATTTATTTGGAGTCGTGTTTGTGTCCACCTGATCAATATAAACCCAGTATTCACTCCCGTTTTAGCTCTGTTTTGGTCTCCAGCAACTTCTGAGGGAAATGTCAGGCTCTCTAGCTGCTAAATTCTCCATTATGTTCACAAGGTAGTCTCTGACTGTGTCTTATCTGTTGTTTGGTGCTGAGCTGGTAGTGTAAAGTAAGTGTTGAGACAACATTTTAAGAGCAGTAAATGTGAACCAAAACAGAAATGTTGCAGGAGGGACAGCTAAACAAGGAGCTTAAAAATGATATAAAGCTCTGTAAAGCTGAGAGGAGCTGCAGAGTTGGGTGTCTTAACTACAAGCGATGCCTTTCACAATGTCACTAACGTAACAAATAGCGATTGTAGCGAATAAAAATGAATTCTACTGCTCTCAAACAGGTTTGAGTCTTCTGATTCTTTTATTAATATTTAATTATTTTCACGATTACAAAGCTTTTCTCAGGTTCCACACAGAGTGATTCTTCTTAGTCATGCAAGGTCCATTTGACCTCATACAATTGCACATAACCATTACTTTTTTAAAGAAAAATCAACTTAAATAGGAGAATAATGGACAACACAATTATCTGTAGATAAATCAACAAGACTAGAGTCTAGAGCCACGCTAGCAGCTCTGTGAGACTGTAGCATGCTAACATGCACATTTTTAGTTTAGTGAGTTGGCATGCTAATATTTGCTAATTAGCACTAGCAAAGCACAGCTGATGTTACTGTCATTGTTTGCAAGTATTTGGTCATAAACTAAAGTACTGGACAAATTTAAGCCTAATGCTGCGCTAGGAAAAGTAAGAAGGTTTAACCAAAATGTTTCATCCTGTAAGAGGGCAAACATGTCTGCACCATCTTTCCACATAGAGGATTCTTTCAGATCATGTAGCTGTGTAACTGTTTCTGAACCTCTTAGTCTAGCTACTTAAATGATGTCTTTAACAGGGAGTAGAAGTTTGGTGATTAATGCATGTCTCAACTATGTTTAACTGCGTAGGATGCACCGTCTGAGGAATGAACAACACCTTTCATGTGTTTGGACCCTTATGAATCCTCCAGACTCCTAAAAGTAAATATATCATGACTGTATTGTATTATTCAGGTTAAAAAACAGTTCTTGAATGCTTAAGAGGACTTGAGGTCATTTGAAGTTCACTCAATTCAGGTGAGTTCAAGCAAATGTTCAGTTGATATTGGCTCCATTTGCCACCAAAACTGGCCGTCACAGCGATCCAGTCAGCATTAAGACTCAGAAATAAACACAAAAGCTGAGATTCCCCTCTAACGCCTCAGGGCATTTAACCCATAACGTCCTCAATCTGCCATCAACTTCTTTTCTTGTGGGTCAAGATCATGAACCTGCAGCATCTGTCTTCTTTTATTGCTAAAGATGCTGCAGTTGCAAAGATTTCTGGGTAAGTTGGACACACTTTCATTCTATAATACAGAAATATAAGGAATGTCAGTTAAAAAAACAAACATGTCTGCATTCTTATATCTAAAATTGGATTGATTTTTTATGGACAATAAATCAAGTCAAAGTAAAACAACATTTTTATGTTTATAATAGCTGAATGCAGCTGTCACTGTGTTTGAACGGTCCGCTAATCAAGCGCTACGTTTCCAATGACTTTTCACACCCCTGACCTTTTCTCTGATCCTTCTTAGCCCCCTACACCTGCTGCCAAATTACAGATGGCTCAAAGGCTGTCAGCGCTTCACTAGATATTTCATAAGATCTTGCTGTCCTCCTTGCACTTGTAGCTGGCTCCTACTGAGAGCAGCTAAATCATTATTTTGGTCTGTAAGTCGCCATAGAAACCAGATTCAATAGTAGTCTAGACATATTTATAGCCTTGTGTAAATATCTTAAATTTCTTGTGTCCACAGCTTTCTATTTGTCTTTTCTCTATACCGAATGAATTGAGGATATTAATATTGCTCCTTACAGTTCAATATGAGGTGAATTAAAGAGCCTGAATTGTGATTAAGTCCAACTTAATCCTCATAAGTTTTACCTTTTACACAAAATGTTTTCACAGCATAAGTCCAAGTTACTCATCCTCTTCTGTCTTTACGTCACTTTTGATTTCAACACTTACATATTTGCAGTTAATTTGGCTTCTATTAGAAGATGGAGATGTTTCTAAGAAAAGAGTCCACATCAGAGAGTCAGACACTGTTTGATATTTTATTAAAAAGTAAAATTAGACATCAGTCGGCAGTCACGGCTAACCCGTTTTTTCCTCCACAATCATTGTCTTCTCACAAGGCTTTACAGATGGCAGTGATGTCTGTCTGTCTGTCTGTCCGACCGGGGGGGGGGGACGCTCATCAGCTCAACACAAATAAAACAGGGAGAACTACGGTCTTCGTCCATTGCCTTTATTGGAAATTCTTTACAAGTGAATCCTCCTAACCTGCCCAAACTCCAGCTTTAGAGACTATAAATATATATATATAAAAAAAGGAGGTGTAAAAGACTTTTGCAGTTCCTCAAAGAACAAAGAAAGCATTTACAGTCTGGTCTCAACTTGAGAAAGGGCAGTCACCTTTTGTTTGTTCGTTGAAATGTCAAACAATTACAACAGTGATTTTAAACAATTGTTAATCATGTCAGGAGCAAAGCCGGATTTAAACAAAAAATAAGGGGGGGGGTGAAAAACAATGAATGGCCAAGTGAAATCAGAAAGGTCACGATGATAACAGCACTAGAAAAACACTGAACAGCACAGAAAGAAGAGGTCAAACCAACCACAGCCATGTCAGTGTATAGATATATATATATATGTGTATACATATACGTCGCTGGCAACCTCACCACAAACTACACAAACTTCTGCACGTTCAAAAGGTTTTTGTTAAGTTGTGACTGTGTAGAAGTTATTACAAAAACAAGTTGTAGAGCCAAAACACACCAGCGCTATGAAGCCCCCTCTGTCCTCTGATGACCAGAGAGCACCGTCACTGCAGCACCGTCACTGAACTACTTGGAAACTGCTGGAATTAAAGTATTCAGAGAGCACCACCTGGTGGCTGAACCAGGACATAACCAGGAAAGCCTTCATTTTTGCCTCTCAGGAGCTGTTTCACCCGCATGTGTGTCACTTAATCCATTTAAATGAGTGACGTTACGGTTTTGTTACAAAATGTACAAGTGACTAAGTTATTTCTGCTGTGACAATGAAACAAAAGACAACTCTGACGTGTTCTCTGCATTGACTAGGAGAGCCCCGGTTAATCAAACCTCGCCATTTATTCGATGTGATTAAGATCAACAAGTTATCATTTACAATACCAAATAAAATGTGCAAAAAATATCAAATATTCAAAAATGCCCCATTTTCTTAACAAATGTCACATATTTTTGTTTTTAAACAATGTTTACAAATGTTTATGCACATAATTTCAATAAAGTCTGGTCCTGCAGCTGCTGGCATAATAGGTGCACTTTACACAGGAGTGCAAACTGATGGATCATTGAGGTACCGGTTCGTTTTAAAGTGGCAGGGCACTACAGAGGAAAGGCTGGTCAGCTCGACACGCACAAAATGAGACCCAACAAATCGAGTCCGTGTTTTTGAAAACATCTTGGCACCAAGAGCTGAGATGAAACTTTGTGTTTTAGCACTAAATGGATGCAACTACATGTGTGACCTGAAGTGTCGACCCAGCTTTTGACACTAAATCTGCACCTGGGCTGGGAAAAAATTCTAAAACTAGTAAAAATCCTATCATGTTTATCTATAGACTGGCATTTGACCAAAGATAATCTTGGTGTCAAGATGCTTAGTAGTAAGAGCGATTTACAGGTGACGGGAAAAATTCATATCAGCCATCAGCGTTGTTTTTAACAAAGAAAGATTTCCCAGAGGGTTTTCGGCTACATGGACACCATCTTTTTAACTGACAACATTTAAGTCAAAATACACTTTTGTGTGTGTGTGTGTGTGTGTGTGTGTGTGTGTGTGTGTGTGTGTGTGTGTGTGAGAGAGATGTTGTCAACTTGGAACAGAAATTCTAATCAAAGAGTCTTAAGAGCTACGAGGACCCATCCATCATCTCAGATGTCTCATTTGTCTTGGTTGAAAAACAAAACAAAAAATATTCACCAATATTAAACATGTTACAAATATAAATCAGTTTTCTTTTGTCGTTTTTCAAAATATGAACAGAAATTCAATAAAACAAAAAAAGTCCTTCTGAGGATTAAGTCCCGCTGGCTGTGAGGAGGAGGAGGAGGAGGAGGAGGAGGAGGAGGAGCTGGAGGGCTCTTGATAATTTTTAGAAGAGCGGGACAGAAATTTTAAAGCAAAGAGACGACAAATTAAAAAAAATAAGCACCCTGGACTTCATGAGCGTTTCTGTCGCTTGGAATGTCGCTGCTGGCTGGACCGGTCCTCGTCGCTGCTCGCCCCGCCAGCGTCGCCCCGGCCCCCGATGGCGAGTTCTCCGTGTGTCCCGCTCGCCATCACTATCCTGCTCCCTGTAATCCTTCTTGCCTGAGGTGGTAGAGGACCTCTTACTTCTCCTCCTGCCATCGTCATCATCATCCTCCTCCTCACCACCACTCTCGCTCTCCTCTTCCCTCCGTCCTCGAACATTTCTGCTTTTCTTCCTGTTCGATTTGCCATTCTGCATCTTCTTCTTTGGTTCCTCCTCCTCCTGCTGCTGCTGCTCTTCTTCTTCATCCTCTTCATCCTCCTCCTCTTCAGATGTTGCCGGGGCTCGGCTGACGCGTTTGCGTGAACGCCGCCGGAGGTAGCTGAGGCCTGGGAGCAGCTTTTGGATCAGCTCGGTGAACGTCTGCTCCGTCTTGACCATGCAGGAGAGCACGGTGCTGCCTTGCTGGTTGTACTCCTCCGCGTTGGAGAAGACTAGTTTCAGGTCTTCCAGGAAATCCTGGGCGTGGCGATACGAGCCCTGGCTGAATTTACCAAGCATCGTTTCGAAATCCATGGGCTGGGAGATGATGTCCAAGTAGTCCTCGGCCTCCTCCACAGACACAGGCTCCCTGTTAAATAAAGCAAATCGGAGATGAAAGCCACGTTGGACTACAGCTTCAGGACCGTAATATGAAGTGTCTGAAGTCATTCAGGTAGAAGGACATTTCTATTTAACAAGACAAAGCCTAGAGTGTAAAGTAGAACACTTTTGATTTTGTTCTTGGGTTTAAAGAGACCAACTTCTGCAACATCTCTCAAGGATAATCTGGAAATATTGTTTCAGACTAAGTAGCAATATACTAATTTTAGTTCAGTAGTAATGACTCTATACATTTTGAATGTAGCGGGGGTGGAATGTCATGAAGATAAATAAATCTGTCATCTTAAAAAGACCATTTTGGGTTTCTACAAAAATTGTTAGATTGTGACTTCAGGGTGTAAACACTGGTCTGGCACATGCAAGTAGTTGGTGCAGATCAATAATAAACTGAATGTCCATTCATAAGCACAGATCCTGTTCTCTGCTCACCTGAAAGGCCAGCTGTAGCGGAACTTCATCAGTTTCTTGAGGATTTCCTCGCACCTCTCAAGCTCCAGTACCTGTCTGCGCACTCCTGTTTGGGAACTCTGTCGCACCTTCCGACATCACACACACAAACAAACAATCAATTAAAACAAAACTGATTAAGTCGGACTGTAGGTTTCTGCCTTCAAATGTTTCCTTCCTAAAGTATATTCCTTAATTCATCTAAGAATTAAGACGTAGCTTCTGTATGAGGGCGTCCTGCTGGTTTCTTACCAGTTCATCGATGTCTGCAGGGCTGCTGGGACCAGTCCTCTGTTTGCTGCTCTGACTACTTGAAGACGACTGCTTCTTGGGTTTACTTTTTGAAGTCTTCTGCCGAGATGAAGACTGCTTATTTTTCTTCCTTGGTCTCACTGTAAAGAAATAACGGAAGGTGATCAATACAAGAGGTAAAAAAAAAAAAAAATCTGAAATTTTGCCATGTATAACCAGTATTAACTGTTTTTTTTATTTATCACACAACCTGCAGATAGATGTAACGTTAATGAACCATTAATGCCTAATTGTTCTCTCTAGTTATTCGTGTTGGTAACAATCCAATCCCAGTGTGCTGTGAACTATGACAAAGTCTCACGCTAGAAATGAGAAAGATTCTTAGGGGCTCATTGCAATCCTCTCCTGAACTATTCTGCATTGATGCATAAAACTTCTTAATCGTTTTCCTTGACATGCAGGCTTGAAAATGACAAAGGGGATCATCCTGTCACATTCTGTGAGGGAAGCCGGGTTGAAGCTTGGCTTCAAAGCAAAGGTCCAGACCTGAGCTGTGCTACATGACAACACACAGACAATAGAGACAGGGGCCCGTCAGCATTCCTCTCATTCCCAACCTTCAGCACCAAGGATTCACATTTTCCAAAACTAAACACAATCTGTGACTTTAGGACATTTTGATTTGTTTGTAGTGTTTTTTTTTGTGTGCCATAGTTTGTTATACAAAACGTTATGCATTGATGACGCGAGGTTTCCAGTTTGGAGTCGGTCCATAGAAGTCAAAAGAAAACTAGAACATTAACGTATTCTGGTTGAAACCCTTATGGTGAACCATCAGACACTACTTTATGAAACCCTGACTTAAGGTTCTCTTGCTGATACTCACAGCTGTGACCCATGGCTTTGTAGTCATTCTCCTCCTCATCATCTTCATCTTCCTCAGAGTCTTCCTCTTCAGACTCCTCCTCGTCCTCCTCTTCATCTGTGTCTTGGTTGTAGTTCCTGCAATAGAGAGGTTGGCGATCAAAAATCTCAAATTACAAAGACAGAACATAATATGTAGTTAAAAAGGATTTACTGTAGAGGTTTTGGGTTTATATATTTGTGTCAAACCCTACAGTCAGTCTTACTAACACTAAAGCCACTGCTCTGACATTTTCCTTCAATTAAATAGTTGGGGCTTGGGTGTTGCAAAGTGAGGGTAGTACAAACTGTAGCTTTAAGAAGTCAGCTTTAGGCAGAAGAATTGTCTAGATGAATTAATGTCTTATAGAGACATGTATACACACATCTAATGGGGTTTTTATATCTAAAATGTCAAGTTGTCACATGTTTATTGTAAGCAAAGCACTAATTACAGTGATATTTTCTCTTGAGTTTTGAAAACCTAAACAGATAACCTAGTCATTGAAGAATAAATGTGTTACCATCACCCCCATGTAGCACGACAGTTTACAGTTACCTTGAACGGGAGCCACGTCGGGCCACAGTGGGCTGGCAGGCCGGACACAGCCACTCCCCGGTTGGGATGCGGTACAGGGCCGGCCGCAGACAGAACAGGTGGAAGGCCTTGTTGCACTCGTCACAGAGGATAAGTTTCTCATCATCACCTGGAAGAGATTGATATATAAATCTTAGCTCTGAGCTAAAGAAGTTTGTTTTTTTATTAAGTATGCCAATATTTTTGTTCTCATCTTCACTCCCTGAAAAGGCCAACAAAATTTCTCTGCAGCTGTGCAAGTAAACATCTTTCATCGTCATCTTATCACTACAGGTTCACCTGTTGGCCTGCGGAGCTGGCTGCTCTGTATGTAGACCTGCCTGACATTACTAGTCTGTTCTGCTCTGAGCCTGACGCTGCTGCCCTGTTTGGATCTGGGTCTAGACTCCATCAGCCTCAGCACAGATGGCTTCTGCCTGAGCACTAGACAGGGAGCAGAAGGGTAGTAGTGTAGCTCTGCTTCTCTCACACTGCAACTCAATAATCCAGCACACCTATTAAGTAAAGACTGACTGTTCCCTCATGTTGCTCTTCTTGTCTGAACACAACCTGTGATGCACAATTTATTAACAGCCAATTCCTTTTTCTTTGAGACCAAATGAGTGAGACAGCAGCTGAAAACGGCCTTACCTTTCCTGCGACAGACTTTGCAGCGAGCATTCTCGGCAGACATGTCCCACTTTATGCAGGCGTCCAACATCCCCAGCAGGACGTGCATGCGGGAAAAGGTCTGGGCCTCTCGGATAGCAGTCTTCCACTTTTCTACCGCTGTCGCCACCTAGGAGGAAATAAACAGGCTTGTTTAAGCTCAGCAACTTAATTTTACATGAAGAAAGAGTTCAATAGTGGTAGCTCTGCTAGTTCAGCATCTTTACTTTAATGTTGTCATGTGGGCATTGCTCCCATTTTTCTCACAAATAGAAACAATGAAATACTTTTATTACTGGTGCTTTGTCATTGGTACACCTTAACTAGAATTATGACCATGATGAATTTAATAACCTTGCAAACCTCCCCAGCTTAATCCATCATTTCAACAACATCCAGTGACTATTTGAGGCACCACGTTACTAGTGAGACCTGAACACAGCAACTCTGTTCTCTTACCCTGGCCTCTTCTGCAAGTCTCTTCTCGTCGTCCACCTCTTCAGCCTTGCTGCTTTCCTCGCCTCCTTGCTTTTTCTTCTTCTTCTGCTTGGGGGCCATGAATCCCTGCAGGAACTTTTTGATTATGCAGGCCTGAATGGTGATGATGCACTCACCAAACTCTTTCAAGTTCTCCATGTCTTTCAACTGTAAATATTAAACAAAAACAGGGGGGAAAAAAACCGTTATGAATTACAATCACAACGTTTTGTGGACAACACAGAAATACTATACACTATAAAATCAGTAACATTTCACTGTATGATGTAACTGTAGCTGTTTCACAAACATAGCATTATATAATAAAACCTTTGAAAGGTTTATGATGGTTGGTGTACAGCATCAATGCTTACAAAAACAGGAGTAAAACTACAAATTATATACGTGAACAAACCTGTTATATTGTTCTTTAAAATGTAACCTAGCTTAATTCAACACTAAACATTTTATTGCCTGGTACTTAGGGTTTTTTCTCCTGCATGTGTTTTCCACGACACATTTGACAATGAGTGGACTTATCTGCTTAATTGAAATGCCAATACCTATTGCACATTATGTTTCATGTCTACAGCCTGACACAGTCCTACAAAAATCACTTAAACCGAAAGATTAAGAGACCTCAGTGAAAATCAATGTTGACATTTCAAGGCTACTGACATTGTGGCCAGATGTAGCCGGACAAACTAACTACCTGCTCTTCGATGTCTACGTTGTCATCCAGGTATCCCAGGCCTCCCTTATGGAGTCGTGAGGCTACCTCTTGGATGTCACTGCGCAGGTAATTGAGCAGCTCTGAGAAACCATCGCAGGTCCTGAGGCCAAGTCTAACCTTACGGGTCATATGGACAGAGTGGAGGACGTCCTGGTACCTGAAAAAGGGAAGAGACAGCTTCATATTCAATCCATCACTGCTGCCTTGTTAAAAACATCTTTGTTCTTCCTGCTTCTTTTTTTGAAAACACCATTGTTCATACTTTTTTGTTGCTCTGGTGTTTCTGTATTCACTTTACTTTCATTATAAACTTTTCATAACCTAACAATCTTGCTGCTGCTATTAATACCAACACAATAAATGAAAATTCAAAATAAAAAAGGCATATCTGTATAAACAGCAAACAGAATGTTAAAGCTTTAAATAGCACATGTTGGATCAAACCAACAATGCTTCAGATGAACACACGTTTGTTAAAGTAATCATCTCTTATAATGAGAGAGCATGTACCTGCTTTGTATCTTGGACTTCAGTTCACTCTCTCTAACCCCCTGAGGATGAAGACTCTCCACTAGTTCCTCCAGCTCAGCTGTGTTGTCACAAACAAACCTGTATTCAAAAAGGCAGAATATCAGAATTAAAGATTGTTTAAAAAAAATAAGATAAAATGAAAGAGAAGACAGAAACAAAGCTCTAACCAGAGGTTCTGTCCTTGGTTGGGAACAGTAGTTTCTATGCAGATGTCTGCTGCTGCTCCCTGCTGGGCTCCGTCACTTATAGCACCATCAATGCTGCCATCATCCTTTTCAGCTCCTACAACATAAAACAGTCATTTATTACCCAAGACAAAAACGACCAATTATGTCCACACACAAAACTCCACACCAAGCAAAATGAGACAAATGGTTTCAGAATACCAATATTTTGATAATCAGCAAATATTAATAAAAAAAAAACATTTGGATGAAGGCAACTTACACTAAAGTTACTGTACCTTGTAAATCATGAGTAGAGGCCGACTCACCATCCTCTTCCTCCTCTACCTCGGGCTCGGCTGGTTTGTCCTCGGGTGGAGGGGTGAAGCTGTAGTCGATGCTTTCGTGCACCCAGCCTTTCTCAATGTACAGACCAGGAACCACGTCAGAGAAAAGCCAGTATCTGAACAAAAACATCCAGCAACCATGGTTAGAATCAACTTTTTACTTTTTATTTATGCAATACAAACTCACATTTATCCGTGTATAAACGTTGGTGTTCAGCACTGACCTGTTGTGATTTCTGTCAGTTCCCAGTGGGATCCTGCGCGTGACAAGTCTGGCTTTTGTTATTCCATCCTGGAAGGCCTTTTCTACAGCAGCCCTCTGTTTACGCATACGCTCCTCTTCAGCCTCTTTCTCCATGCGCTCTTTGGGGGAAAACACAGGAATAAAAAAGTGAGGTATACCATCTTAAGAGCTATACATTAATGAACAGTAGACTGTATGGTTTTGCTCTAAATGGCACGCATTTACAAAATCTCAGTGGTGGAAAAACAAAATACTGAGAAATATAAATGACACAAGTCCTTTCAAGCTTGTCAGTTAACCAACTTCCCATCTTTTCAAACATATTGTAATGGATTGAACAGCTCAACTCCTTGCTTCAAAGTTTACCTTTGTTCTGTCGGTCCATCTCCTCCTTCTCCTTCTTGGCCTGCATGGACATCAGTCGCCGGCTCTTCACCGAGCTGATCATGTCCTCTGGCTCTGGTTCTGGCTCTACCTTCACTTCTTTTTTGCTCTCCTTCTTAGCACTCCCCTCTTTCTTTTTCTCGCCTATGAGCCCAGAAAAAAAAAAAGAAAAACTTTAAATTAGACTAATGCAAAGCTGAAAGAAAATGTTCCTCTCTTTTACAATTTGACAATAGAAATGATCAAAACATATATTAAATAAATGCTTGGCTTAAGTTCTATTCATATTTTGTGAGTATTGTTTAAGCTTGTGCATAAATATGAGAAGAATCAGGAATCACAGCAGTATTTAATCTAGTTATTACTTTCATTCCTACATTTAAAACAGCAGGCAGAGCTCTCCCGTTAACCCCTGCCTACCTTTGCCCTCCATCTCCTTTCGCATCTGCTTCTCTGCTTTCTTGCGGTCATTGACCTCTTTCAGCATTGCCAGACGCTCCTTCCACACCTCTGCCGACCGTTGGTGCATTGCATCAACGTGGTCTTCAACCGAGTACGTCATGAGTATGCGGTGGCACAGTGCCACCAGCAGGCTGACCTTCTCCTCGGGGCTCAGCTCAAACACCTCGATTGTCTCGAGCTTCTCCAAGAACTCACTGGTCACCACATCGTCGAAGCCGCCCAAAGCCCCAGAGTCCACTGAACCCTGGTTGCTCTCCTCCCCGTGGGCGTCGCATGGTCGCAGGCACAACCGTGCCAGCTCTGAGACTGAGTGCATGGTGAGGGGGATCTCAGATAAGGGCATATCGAGCTCACTGTAGCCTTCTGCCAGCTCGTCCTGCAGCAGCGTTTGAAGCAGCACCACCAGCACACGATTCAGGTAGAGGAAGCCGGACCGTTCGCCTGCCAGTGCTTCCATCAGAGCCACTGCCGTGATGGGATACTGGTCATCAGGCATCAGTAGCCCCGCATAGCAGTGGAGGAAGTCGACGACCATAGCCACATCACCAAACAGGGTGTTGGGCAACCCCTCGGGCATGTCTACGAGCTTGTATACCGGCAGCGTCTTGCCACCTTCGATCTCCTGGTCCTCGTATCTGCGCGATTGTTCGCGGCGGACCAGCATCTCCTTCTCGCGTCTCTCCTTGGCCTTTTCTCGAAGTTTCTCTTTGAGTTCCTCGCGCTTTTTCTTCATCTCTTCCTGCTTTTCCTCCTCACTCATGGCTGCCCATCGCTTCTTCTGCTCCAGGAGCTCCCAGCGTTTCTGCACCAGCTCTTTGAGCTCTTCGGGCAGCCGGTCCCGATCATCGGGGGACAAGGTCTTTGCAGCCTTGGAGATGAGGGAGGAAAGGGAGTTCTTTTTGTCCTCTTTTCCCTTGTGCTCCTTATAGTAACGAAGGAGATGGAGAGCCATAGGGTGCAGTGGCTTTCCCAGTTTCGGCGTACCCATGCCAGAACTACGAGCTCTCTTCTTGGGGCTCCCAGCAGCGGTGCTCTTAGCCAGATGCAGCAGAGTCATCTGCTTCATCTTCGGTGTCTTAGCACCAGCTTTACCGTCCTTTTTAGAAGTTTTGAGGACATTGAGCTTCTTGTCGCCGCTCTTTCCAGTTTTCTTTCCTTCTTTCTTGTCCCCAGACTTCTTGCCTGATTTTGGAGTGGAGGGAGCTGAGCCTTTGCCTTCTCCTTTCTTTGGAGTTCCAGAGTTCTTCACCTTAAGTGGGGAGCCATTCATTTTCTGAAATACAAACAATATGAACCCATGAAGCAAAGCTTTGGCTTTTAAAAAAGGGAAACCCCATCATCATAAAGTTATAACTGAGACACAATTATGTTCATAAAAAGCCAGCTTACCTGCATGTGGCCCCAAATGGTTGGACTGAGTGGCATGCCTAAAGAGTCCTTCTTTCTTTTCCTCTTCTTCTCTCCCTTCTCGTTTCCTGAATCCTCTCCTGGTGTGTCAGGGCTCTTCAGCCTCTTGCTGGGTTTACCCTCTGGAGAGGACAAGCTCTTACGCTTTGCGGAGGGATTCTCTGCTAAAAACTTTGGACCAAAAAAAGAAGAAGAAGTGAGACAAGAACAAGCAATTTCTTTAAAATTGTCTTATATGTAAACGTAAATTACCATGAGTAAATTACCTTGTGTGGATCAAGAAGAAAGTCACTGAATTTGCTGGGCAAGTTAAATTTTTTAACTAGTTCATCTTCAACCACCCAGGGAGCACTCTCGCCCATGCCCAGCCTCAGAGCATAGTGCCTGATGAAGTAGCGCATGATCTCCTTGGTTGGAGGGCGCTCCGTTCTGAAAAGACTGTCTGATGGGACGTCACTGATCACCTGTGAGACAAGTTGTTGGGGAAAATTCAGCTTTTTTTTCCTTCAAAAATTCAAACTTTGTAGACCTCAAAAGATCATGAACCACGAATGTAAGTTATATACTCTCATGGTTTCAAGACAAGACTTATTCTTATCTGGGACCAGTTTAGACAGTTTTTGTTGACCACAGGATACGGACCTTATCCTCATTGATGAGCTTCACGTCGTACTTATGAGGAAGGAATTTGGGCATCACCCATCTCTTCTTCTCTTCCTTCATGGCAGTGGGAAGTTTCCTTGGGGAACGTCGTGCTCTGTCACCTGAAAGGTAGTAAAACAATATCTTGTAAAATAATATAACTTTTTCCCCCGAACCATGTGGAAAATGTGGTTGAAACGCTGTGAAATAAGTGGAAACTGGGAGAATGAAACATTCCATCTAAGGAAAAATTGTTTATCTGAACCTACAAACAATACACCAATGGTGCAGTTTAAAAAGGAACACACAGATCATCATCAATTATTATACCAAAAGTTTTGTCACATCCATGGTGCACGACTACAATATCTACATGCATCAAAACTTGTTCAGTTTACTCCGTTTATGCACCAGTTGTTACTCACTAAGACTTTCTCTTCTGTTCTCCTCTTCTCTGGGAGGAGGTTCTTTCCTCTGGTTCTCCTGACTTGCATTCTCCTTGTCGCTGGATGGAGAGTCACAGGCGCCTTCAAGCTTCTTCTCCCCCGACTCACCCTCTGGATTGTCGAGAGGATGGATCTTGACCACCTTCACTTGCAGACTTTTGTCCTTCCCCACCTGAAGGGAAAAAGTCTTGTTAGAAATCTCAGAATACATCGAGAGGAAGTTTTCCTCTAAACACCTGCTTTACACTACACGACCACTCAGGATGGGCATCTCTTATGTTTAACATTAGTGCCAAGTCCTATTTAACTTAGCAGGGATTGGAATTTAGTGTGAAATTTGTTGATAAAAGTTCCAAATAATTTCTATGATCCTCTAAAAGACAATAGTTTTAGTGATAATGTGTAATTAAATAAGTGAAAAAATGCTGACGTCGTCAGTGGATTAAAATGCAAAAAAACCCTGTCTATTTATTTAATAGTGCAAACTGACCAGGAAGTCACACTCTTCATCCACAGCATACTTGGTGAGGATTTCCAGCCAGGCCATTTCAACCAGTTTGTCTAAAGACACTGTGTTGTGGTGGACCATCTCCAGGACTGGCTTCTCAAACCACTGGGGATACTCCTCCTGAAGCCTGCACACAGAAAATAATCAGCAGTTAGTTCTGAAAAAGGTTTAACAATATATATATGATGATAAAAGTGCAATACAGTTAATGTCTTGCATTCCCATCAAAATATGCTATTTTTTTTTGTAGTAAGCGAGACATTGATTTTAATGCCTTGATGCTCAGCAAACAAGGCCACTGACGTATCAGACATAAATTTAGTTTTTCCAAGGGTGTGAAGCACTCTTTTCTGGGCATGATTTTTTTTCACATTGCTTGAATTTTTTTGCAATGCATTCGTCACCGGGATGAGAGTATTACGTAACTGGGCAACAAAGGGCTGGGAGTGACCAGTAGGGGGAGTAAAATCTCCTGGCTGATATAATTAGACAAAGCTTGAATACAGCCCGTGATCCTCAGTGACTTTAGCTCTGGGCAACTGTGCAATGTTCTTCCATGTCTTTGCTGTGAGATATCCATGGCCACATATATATATATATATGGTCTGGTCCAACTTTCTCTTGCTGACAGCACATATACATACAGTTTACGTACACCTGGTTGGTGATGAGTGGACTGACAAAGATCAGTTGAACTATTCTATATTTTATATGGCTGTTTTTTTTCCTTTCACAGATCAGGACAAGGAAACTCTCACCAGGTCCTGCAGATTCAAGGATGACTCAATCACACACCCTCAGAATAGAATGAGAGGAGGAGCACCAGATTTATCCAATCATAGCAAAGCAGCAAGCCTTGTGACCTTCACTGGGAGAGTACGGCTCTTTCGTGATACAACCGAGCAGCTGTCATGGAGGCTAACCTGCATATGAGGGCATCTTAATAACCTGTGTTGGCATATCTATTTAGAAAATAATAGGAACCAGAGGTTTACCAGACATCCTAATGCAAAGCACTGCCATATACTGAACCATACCTGTGCATTCTTCATACAACTCAATCAACAGCCAATCTGTATAGGCCATGGACCGCAGACTGTAGACTAATGGCTCTTATTTCTCAAGTTGGATAGAATCGTGTACGTGCACACACAAACAGGGTCATACTTACAGTTCGGTGACTTCTTGTTCCTCCTCCCATGCTTCTATGTGCGTGAGTTGACTGCTTCCAGTGCTCTTGCATGTCCAGATGTGCTCACTATACCTCTGTAAGCGTGCCTCATACTCTCTGTAGGCATTTAGTTAAAGAAATAACAGCAGTAATATTCAAACAGTTCCTCCTTATTTAGCCATTTACTTACTAATTACAAGCAAGACATGCGTGGTCTGTCTTTGACAGAAATATTAAGAGCGGGAGGTCAAGGGACACCCAACAAACAGACATAAAACTAAATGAACGGTTATACTCTAAAAAAGTATATAAATGGTGTAATTAACAATGCAAAACTGTGAAAACAGTAAGGAGAGCTAGGAATTAATAATGAAACAATGGAAGCTGGAAAAGAGTCCCGGCTCAGAAGTTATGTGGAAAAGTTAACCCACTTCTATGGGCAGTTAATGGGAGTAGACAGTTTGACTGTGCTGCCACTGATGACTGTAACTACTACAGTAAAGCGAACCACATCACCAAGGCAAATGCCCTGCTACTGTAAATGGGATGTAGCATGGAGAGGCATAAGTGAGGCCTGTGCTTCACATAGCTGTGACAAAAAAAATGGTGATATTACAATAGTACATACAAACAATGGAGTGAATAAATGTGCTACTAGAACTTATGACTCAGGCAACCATAAAAAAACTAAAAAAAACTTTCCAGTAAATGTTGCGTGCGTCATATTGGGTTGTCATAACTGGCTTCATAATCAGTGAAGTTAAGTTTCACACAAACACAGAAACAGAAACAAGTGGGTAAAGTTCACAACCAAGCCAAACATACTGCCATGAATAAATAAAACACACTTAAATAGACTATTGCCCTCTCTTGTCAAACTCAAAAATAAATTAAATAAAAAAGCACCAGTAGCTCAGGCTAGCTCTTCTACACTCAACATCCTCTGCCAGAGAGCAGACGACGGGCTATTGTGACATAATGGGATCCCTAGCGTTAGCATGCTGCTAGCTAACCTCGCTAGCATCTGGGTCTTTCTCAAGCTCTCTATGTTTACTAAACATTTATATATATCCCCCCCACGTGTCAGACAAAACACAACACTATCTCTAGCTTTGCGAAACAGCCGGCTAACTTAGCTACAAGAGCGGTGGAGGGGGACATTAGCGAGCTAGCATGCTAGCTAGCCGGTGGGACCACACTGAGTGCATGCGGGGAGACACTAAAGGGGGAAAACGTGAGGTAACGTCACATAAAGCTCGTGGGGCTTTGTTCACGTAGGCATCAATAAAGCCACTTGGATAAAGTCACTCATAAGACACGCAGGTGGGTTGAGAGGACGGGGCAGCATCACGTGAAAGGATACTCTTTGTTCCTGAAGGCCTCCTTGGTGTGCTCGATGGTGTAGACCTCCTCTCCCGGGCCTGCTGGCTCGGCTAGCGGCTTAACCAGCGGGTACGGCTTCCGGCCTAAAAGTGGCGCCATTTCAACCTCTACAGATGTAAAAAAAAAACAACAAAAAACTTCTACTAAAACAATGTGCGTTGTAGTAATGTGTCCTCAGCACCGGCGGGGCCCGGCTCCAACGTGTAGCAGCTAGGCTAGGCTAGCTAGCCGACGAGCTAACTCGTTGCAAAACAACAACAGTGCGCTTCTCGGCTCCCGCCTCATCGCATCCTTCTCCTCTCCTCCAGCAGCGGGGCCATGGTGATGTCCACGCAGTGTTTTGGGGTTGGGGGAAACACGTGGCAGGTGTGGCAGGTAAACTTTTTTTGTTTGTTTTTCAGCGCCAGTGAGAGGGTGAAGCACGCCGGTGAAGAGCTCCGTTCAGCGGGAGGTCTGACGCGCCGGAGAAGTCTTTGCAAACTAGGCCTCCTCTCCTGTGATCAACTGTGTCTGCTGCATTGCTCAGATCAGAGAATTAACAAGTGTTAGAAGTTGAGGGGGGAGGAAATTAAAAAAAAAAAAAAAAAAAGTAACCTGGATCAATCAAGAGGTTAATTCCTGGTCGAAATGGCGGGAGTTTTTTAGTCCACCGGCACAATTCCGTCCGCAATCGGAACTCCGTTTCCCCGGCAGCAAGCAGCGTCGCAGACAGGCCCCGCCCTCTCTCGACGCTCATTGGCTGCCTCAGTTAAGCGCCTTCGTCGAATTGCTCTGAAACGGTCTCTGATTGGCTGATACGGCCTGTCTTTTGTCAAACTATGAATAGCCCCCTTCAGAGAAGCCACGCCCACATCGTATATAAACGAAATGCTCGAGGTCAGCTGATGACAATAAAGATTATATTATCTATTTAACTCTGTTAATACTAACATCCATTTTAACATTCTGATTATGTATGTGATACAAACTGATATGGCATTCATTCCCTATTATATTATTGATTAATTTCTGAATCCATTGTCTGGTCTCCATTTTGAACCTGTCTGATTAAACAATAGGCCCAGCCTTTATAATGTAGTAGAGTGATTGCCACAAGATAGTATGATGAGTGCATACCGAGCACAGCATTAAACGCAGCATCAATGAATAAAAATGGAATTGGAAATGAGCATTTATTATGTTTTACAATGTCAGCAGTTATAAACATGGGCAAATTATATTTTTAAATATTAAAAAAGCATTTCCTTGCATTTAATAAGCCAAGAGAAGATCTGTTCCAGAGAGTGCCTTGTATTTAATAGAAAATGGCACATCTAAACATGAATCTGCATAAAGCTGCACATTTAACACCTTTTCAAAATGGCCTGTAAACCTGAAGAATAAAGCAATAGGATGCATGCAAACGTAAAGCCCAATTGCATAACGAGTAAATTAGAAACAGTTGCCAGAAAACATTTACAGCATGTAAATTGAAATACACTGCCTGCAACAGCAGTGAACTGCCACACAAAGTTTGGAAAATTCCCCGCCATTCATTTCAAAAATCACTTATAACCGCATACCTTAAAGACCTTTAAAATTAAACAAAGATTTAGCTGTTTTTTCCCTCATTTGCTGAAATGTAACATTTGCGTAAATATGTCAAGAAAACCTCCGAATATGTTTTGAATGTCTAGCTAATCTGATTAAGGAAAGGTACTGTGTGCATTTTGACAAAATTATTAAAAATGAGCTATCTCAGAACAGCATTTTCTCCTGTGCAAATCTTCTTTAAAGGGGGTGCTCCTGACTCCTCCAATTCCTCCTGTGGAAGAAAAAGAAACATTATGTTACTTAAATGCTCTCATAAATCACACCATGCCTCAGACCCGAGATATAGGAATTAAATGATTAATTTATCAAAAAAAAATGTTGGGGTTATCCTTCAACCCCTTTGTCAGAAAGTGGACCTGTGTTTCTGGGGTGCTCTGTCGGACAGCTCCTGATGAAAGAAGATCCTCCTTGATGAGAGTGGGAGGCTCATCAGCCCCCTCCTGTCTTAAATGGACTGGCTCTGGATTCACAAGGAAGGGTGGGAAAATATTCTCATTAATGCAGCACTTGGCTCTAGGAATGAGGCCATTGTAGCCTCAAATACAGTATATTTTGTGTGTAACTTTTAAAAAATGACAGGAATAATGTATAAAAATTGCGTGTAAATGTGCTCCAGAGAGCCACCCACATACCATCCACACTCTCCTGGCCCAGCATTGGTGGCTGAGAGTCTTCGGTCCGGAGGCTGGAGGTATGTGGAGGGCTGACCTGCTGCGAGCTGGAGGTGCTGCTGCTGTTATCCATTTTAGGCTGGTAGACGTCCGACATAAAGCTCTGGTTGCTGTTTTCATCTGAGGCGGAAAGGAGTTGTACTGAACATCAGGGTGACATGTTTTTGTGTTGTTGTGTTTGGTTGTGTGGTATTTTGGGCTTTTTGACACATGTACAGGCCATTATGCATTCGATGGCTCCAGTATTTTACTAAATACAGCCACCAAACTCACCAGTGAAATCCAACAAAGAGTTAGCATTTTCCAGGACCACATCTTTCATTCCTCTCACATCTCCACCTGTGGATTTGGTTCGATATATCTGATAATAAAAAGAGGGCATGTAAAATGAGACTCATGATGCTACAACATTCATTGAATTAAATCCTTAAAAGCGATCGTGTTTTATCATTCATATATATATATATATATATATATATATATATATATATATATATATATATATATATATATATATATATATACGTGACAGAGGCCCCCACCTGCTTTGTTTCTGTCACTGGCACCCACTTGAATATGCGTAAGGATGTGTCTCCCACTGTCACCCATTTCTTCTCCCTGGGAATAAAGATATTAAAGATTTATTTTCGAAACGAGCTGAATGAAGCTCCAACCACAACCACCATCTGCTTTAAATAGCATTAATCTGTAACATTGGCTACATGCTCGTGTCCTCCTCTGTCCATAACAGAGATGACAGCTAATCAAATATCCTATTATCATAATTTAATTAACACGAGCGTATAAAATCCGTGTGGGGGGGTGGATGTCCGCGTGCATTCATTGATGTCACTGTTATGTGAAGACGGGACGGTCGTTGCATTACGGCAGCATGTGAGGCTGTGGCCATATTGACAGCTCTCAGCGAGGAGAAAAAAAACTCATTAAGCTCCGCCTCTACTGTCAACGCGGCCCGCTGATTGGCCAGCAGCCCCGTCAATCATCTAACTTTTCCGACTGAAGTTTGTTGAGCGACGCAGCAGATATCAGGCTACAGTCTACTAATACATTTCCCTCCATATTGTGCCCCAGACAGCCTACGTACCATTTGCGCACCTTCTCGATGGCCGCCAGGACCTTTTTGATGTCATCTTTAGCCCGACTTCGGGTCTCAGCGCGGCCTGTTCGTCCCGACATCTTGATGCTGTTATGATTCATCTACAGATGCATCTGAAAACTTCAAGACCAAGCCCCAGTCCTCCGTTACAGTGGTAATCTCGCGAGATTTCATCGTCTCATTTTTTTTTTTATTCTCTTTTTTTGGGGCTTGATCCTCCTCCTGCTCATACTGTATTTACTGTAATGATTGGGTGGGCACGTTTTGGTGTTATTTATTTACTTATTCTGTAATTATTCACCTGGGTTGGAAGTTCCTATTCAAAGTGCAATAGTTAAAATAGTTTTTTCTGTCTGTAAATATAATATTTCAGTTATTGTTGATTTTCTACTGTTTTTTATTGCTTATTTATAATACTTGTTTTTTTATTTTCATTTTTTATTTTTATCTTGTCTTTCTTCTACTATGTCTCTTGTGTGCACTTTACCCTATGCTGCTGTAAGCCTGCAAATTTCCCCGCTGCTTATCTTATCTTATGTATTCATATACTTACAGTATTCAATTCAGTTTATTTTGTATAGCCCAGAATCACAAATTACAAATTTGCCTCAGAGGGCTTTACAATCTGTACACATGCGACATCCTCTGTCCTTCCCTCACATCGGCACAGGAAAAACTCCCCTAAAAAAAACCCTTAACAGGGAGAAAAAAGGAAGAAACCTATGGGAGAACGACAGAGGAGGGATCCTTCTCCCAGGATGGACAGAATGCAATAGATGTCATGTCCTACAGTACCAGTCAAAAGTTTGGACACACCTTCTCATTCAACTACTTTGAAGAATCTAAAATATAAAACATATTCTGGTTTGTTGAGCATTTGTTTGTTTACCACATAATTCCATATGTGTTCCTTCATAGTTTGGATGTCTTCAATATTAATCTACAATGTAGAAAAAAAGAAAAATAAAGAAAAACCATTGAATGAGAAAGTGTGTCCAAACTTTTGACTGGCACTGTCAGTACAATTTTGAAGTACTTCTACTTTACTTGAGTATTTCCATTTTATGCAACTGTATACATGTACGCCAATTTGATTTAGCAGTATTGGACCATAACTGACTTCATGCACCTTGTTACATAAATGTGCTCAGAAGTCCAAAAGCTTCTGCCCTTTACTGTTTTATTTGTTTACATATGTTAATTCTTTTTGTTTTACACCAGGTACCAGGGAAACAGAATTGCCGTCTTACCGCACTGTATACAGGTAGATTTAAAAAAAAGTATCATACCTCACTATATATATATATATATATATATATATAATGTATTTTTTTACTCAACTACATTTATGTGACAGGTGTAGGTCTTAGTAACTATCCAGATTAATTTCATTTTAAAAGATAAATAAGTGGATACATTTAAGATACATTTTGGCTGGTGGCCCTGTATATAATAGAAAGACAAACCCCTTGTCCCATTTTAGATTTCTATTGTTGGCAAAGACTGGTACAGAAGAATGATTTCCACTCCAGACTTCTTAGATGGTTTTATTAAGATAATTGTTTGAGGCCCAAACAGCAGCACTACAATATTTTACATAAAGCTAAGATTGAAAATATTCCATATTATGAATACATTTGAGTTGCATAACTTTTGGTTCTTTCCTGCCCAATTAATCATCTAACTGCCACTCAGATTTATCCTGTGTCTCTCTGGAGAGGGCCTGATGCCCAGGTTGGGATCAACTGCCGTAAACTACCCCTTTAAAACTTGCTCCATCTCGACCAGAGACAACAGTTAAACACCACTTGTGCATTGATGCATTAGTATTAAATAATAATATGATAATGAGTACTTCTACTTTTGCTTCTTTAAGTACATTTAGTTGATAACACTTTTTTACTTTTACTTAAGAGGGATTTTAAATGAAGGGCATTTACTTATCATTGAGTATTTTGGTACTTCCACTTAAGGATCTGAGTAATTCTACTTTTTATTTAACTGTTTAACTGTGATTTACACAATGTAAACTTTCAGCTCGTCCTTTTGCTTTTTTGGGGAATTATATATTTTTTCTGCTTTGTTTTTTGTATTTTTGTGAATGTGAAATACGTGATTTTCATTAACTATTGTGTTTATGTAGACAAAAGCTTGGTTAAATGTACACTACTTTTTACTTCTAGTTCCCATCTTTGACCAACAGAGGGTAGCATTGAGTTGTTTAGAGCAAACATGCTTCTAAACCTAAGAGCAAAGGTTGAGACTGCTGCAATTATTATAAGAATGATCACTGACAGTAAATCATGCACTGCTTGCCTATATCCTCCAGAGAATACAAGAGCAGGGCCAGCTTTTGTTTAACCTGCTACTCTATCAAAACTGATCTGAGAGGACTCTGTGGTTTACAACGGCATAGCTGCAGAGAAAATTCATTGTTAAAATATTATGTAGTGACTGAAATGGAAAGGGGAACAAATATGTAGCATGATAAGCACTCCCACTTATGGCAATCAATACTTGATAACATACTAGTATCACCGCTCTGACAGTGCTGATAGTGGCACGCTTCACCGGCAATGTTCAGTCCCAGTTTATTGTTACTTGGATAAGTTATGCTCGTACTATGCGGAATACCATTAGGGAACTAATTTCTTATTTTCCTGTAGAGAGTATAGCATAAAGTACTGTGTTGTCAATGACATGGAATTTTGGGCTTATTGGCAAAATGTGATGTGTTGTGCACAAGACAATAAAATGTATTCAAACTTCTAATGATTTTGCTTGTGGATGTGTGTGTCATTATTCATCATGTCCCCTCCTATTTAAGCTTCTTATTAAACTATATTGAATTAAATGTATTCAAACCTTTTCCACGTGTGAGATTTTCAGGGAAAAAGTAATAAACAGGAACAGTCTTTTTTAAGTATCATGTGATTCACTCTATACTTTATATTATTGTGCCTGAAGTTGCCTCAATCCGCCCATTGCAGACATATTTTCCTAAACAGTTTTTTTTGACAAGACTATAGGAGTGTTTTGGTTTTTTTGGGACATGGCTAGAACATCAAAATCACAACGCATTATTGATGGGGTGGGCGGATCCCTGCTGCAGCTCCAGCCACTGGCTGACAACACTGGGAGGAGTCAGAGATAGTTGCCAGAGAAAATACCCAAATAACAGCGAGGCTCATCAGCATGCAGCTGAACGGTGTCCTCATTCCTGCAGCAAATACTTGTACGTTTGTTTTTTTGTGAGAGCACACAGTGCGTGAAGGCTTCCCCATGGACGTCGCCGTGTGTTTTGTGCAGGTTTCTGAAGAACTGAGCGTTAGAAAGACAGATATCAAGTTCTGTAAAGTTCCCGCAATTTGTTGCACATATCCCTTCTGTTTTTTCGTGGAGGTCTTCATTCATAGTTAAAGTGTTTGTTAAATACATTTCCTACAACCTTTTAGATGGAATTCATCATGCACCATATTGTTATTTTAATAATAACAATGTGAAATAGAAATAATGTAAAATGTCACCTGTCCTTTCCGGTTGTAGTTCAAATCACTTCTTAAAACACATTTTTACAGAATGGCTTTTATGTGATGACGTCGTTTCATTTTTATCTTATATTCGTTTACTATTTTATGTTTATCTATTTCACTTGATTTTATTTATTTTGTTCGTTTATTTGATTGTCACTTGTTATTTCATTTTGTTTCTTAGTTTAGTTTTATCCTAACGATTGTTTTTAATGTTTCATCCATTGCACTGTTTTGCTGCCTTGTCTGTCGAAGCACTTTGTAAACCTTGTTTTTAAAAGGTGCTATATAAATAACGTTATTATTATTATTATTATTATTGCTCAAATGAGTCAATTGTGACAATGATATTAGAGATATGACCCATAATATTTCTACATTCAAGCAATATAACTATTTTCAAGACTTACAGATTTAATTTACAGACAAAAAACATTGCAGTCAGGATGTATGGTTGCAGCATATGGAGGACGAAAAATGGGAAATGACATAAGTATAAATAAAGAAATAAATGCATAAATAATTGTATAAATAAATACAGGAATAACTAAATAAATGTATAAATACAGAAATGAATAAATGTAAGTGAAAATAAATGTAGAAATAAATGTAGGATATGTATTTATTTATGTCCTGTTTGATTATTAACTTTTATTTATTTATCCATAGATTAATGTAGTCATTTCTATATTTATTTCAGCATTTACTTATTTATTTATACTTTTATTTATTTATTTCAGTATTTATTTAAGCATTTATTTATTACTGTATTTATTCCAGCAACTAATTATTCTTTTACTTATTTATTTCTGTATTCAAACATTTATTTAAGCATTTATTTATTTATTCCTGTATTTATTTATACAATTATTTATGCTTTTATTTATGTATACTTATGTCAGCACGTGTACCAATAGGGACTTTATTTTGAAAAGCGGGAGTGTCCTCCTCCTCTGAGCCCGGCTCGCTTTACACTGGTGCCGTTCAGACTGCTCCTGTCATTGACTGGGGTGGTGGTGGACACACAGAGAGGCCAAATGACCCAACGGGGCGACGAGTCCAGCTCAGCATGGACTGTTGCCCGCCATAGTTAGTGCATTTTTTTTTTTTTATTATTTTTTTTTTATTACAGTGTAGCCTTTTTATCGCCTGGAATTTGTGTTTTGTTTCGCTGCTGTGAAGAAGAAAAAAACCAAAAAAAACCCGACAATGGATCGAGTGAAGAGCTCCATGCAGCAAGTACCCAACGCTATTCCCAAAGTGATCCGACGGACTACCGGAGGGGCCAACAGCCTGGAGCTGGAGAAGGAAAACTTTGAGAGAGGGCAGGTATGTCACATACAACAATTATTAATAATAATAACAAGATACAGCGTCGTTTTTGCTGAAAGCGTGGGATGAATGTGGGAGGATAATAGTCATGTCAGGATTGTTTACTGTCAGCTCTTGAATTAAACTGTGCATTGTGAGAATGTGTCTGATAGGAGCTCAGGATCCATAAAAAAAAGACACACAGTATTTACATTTTGACATAATTCAGGATCCCCTTGCAGCTTTGATTCTTCCCTGTTTATGTTCTGTATTGATAATAACCAGTTTATTGGCACATTCCAGTGTTTGCTCTCCCTGATGTCTGTCTGTGTTCAGCAGAGATACAAATGAGTCCACTGTACAACAAAAGAGCTGTTGAAATGTAGGTCAAAGGCCTTTTTGAATTCAGATAACAGTGCTGTTTAGCCCATCTGCAGAATAAACCAGACAAGAGGGAGGCATGTTGGAGCTGTGGCATGTATGACAGGCTGTCAGTGCCTTATGTAGGCCTCAAGGCAGGATCAGAGGTGGTGATGGAATGATGGGATGATGGGAATATATGGACTGATTTTTCCTTGTTTGTTATATTTAGTTTTCTGTTATGGCCCCCTGAATAATGAATGCTCTGTAGCTTCTGACTATATATGAAGTGCTCTCCCAGTGAGCATATGTATGTAGGCTGCTGTTATGCTGTGGAGCCGGCTGCTTCCTGCCTGGTGGTCTCCCCTCCCCTCCCCTCTCTCCAGACCAGGCACAGTGGAGGGAAAAGCGGGCAGAAAGTAGGTCAGATCAAGGCGGCACAAACTGCCGTGGTAGTTCTGCAACGTGCTACTCCCGTTTGCAGCGGCTGCTAAATTGGACAGTTTGTATTTGTCAATACTGCCTCTGGATTGGTCGCATGCAGTTTGCACAACCTTCTCTGTGTCCCCCATTACGCCTCTCCCATCTGGGACAGTAGCAGCATGGATTAGAGGCTGGGAGAGCGAGGCATGCATGGCTTTATGTGTCCCGAGCCAAGCCTGGTCACTAGGTCACTGTCAGGCTCCTGAGATCACACCCTGTGGAAGTGTGTCAAGGCAGAATTGTCTCCTGGATTACAACATAATAACACGCACATAGTTTATCTGCAGTGCTGCTAATATGTGTCGAAGTGGCAATTGAAGTAAACAGAAATTGAGTCTGAATTGAGTAGGAATTTACTCTCAATTGTTTGAGATCCTTTAAAGGAAGCACAGAGCTTTTCAGTTGGTCAGCTCACTGCTGCGATTATATATCTATTTATGAGTGGTCTAATAAACACACTCAGCCAGTTTGTTGTTCATATCAATTGTGCCAATTCTGTACTGCTGTGATATGATTGAGTCGCTGATCTAGATTCTTTTTTTACCCTGTAGTAGTGTTGCTGTTTTGTTTCCTTTTATTTTTCTGTGTAGTTGATTTTTGACTGGGGGATCCACAGCCGTTGCAGGCGGTGCAGGAATCAATGAATCTGCTGTCTGCTTTACAGGGGATCAGCGAGAGATAATCTCATCTGATCTGTTGTGCTCTAAAGCTGCCTAAATCTGCTGGGTGGCTGGCTTTCACCTCCTGTCTGTCTGCATAGCTGTGTGTCTGTCATCTCCCGCAGTCTCATTTTAGCCATAAAGTACAGTGAAAGCTTAATGTTCATATAAAAAAGCCCATATTAAATAGGAAGTTCTTCCATTTTATCGTGACTGAAACAAGAAACTTTTTGAGTTGTTGAAGTTTGTTGCTATCGATATTTCTAAATTTGTGTTAACCACAGAGCAGAATAACTTTTATTATCAGCTGCTATGCATGATATTTGTTTGGTGAGACGACTGTCAACAGTAGATTATACAGTATGTCCTTAAACATGCAACCTAAATGTAATATTTTACAGTTACATGCATATGAATATGAATATGAGCAGTTTGCACTGCAGACAGCAGAGTCGCATAAAGTCAAAGTTGTAAAAAAACTCTGATTCTGAGATGTTCCCGCCTGTCTCTCTGACGTGTTGGGTAAACAACCAGGGTGTGTTCAAAATCCTCTCTGCCACACTGGGTTATAAAAAGATTGAAACATGGCAGCCGGATAGCACTCAGCGCTGGTTTTTAATGACATGTTATGCCTCATAATAGCAGCTGACTCTTTAATTCAGAGTTTAGAGGGGGGATTTAATCTCTGGTTTGTCACAAACAAACGTGTTTTGGTATTCTATTGTGTTCTCAATAGTAGTAAGAAAACCAACAAGTAAATATCAAGTTAGTTCTAAACACTTAAACGGTACAAGGTTTATTTAAAGGCTTTAAAATGTCAGTGATGCCAACTCTCTCCTAAATTGAGGTTTTTCATCTGAAAGCTGACGTAGGTAGTAATCTCTGGACACATATGAACCATAATTAGTGCTTTTGGAAAACTTCTGGGGCACCAGTTCCTCAGCAGGGACAGCGAGATCCCTTAAGATACACCACATTGTATGTTACATAATTAAGGCCTTAAAATTAGACTGGCTGCCAGCCTCCTTCTTCTCCTTTACTTGTCCACACAGAGTTTTCTCCTTTTTGAATCTCTATTTGAGTTCATGCGTGGTTGGCAGTTGGTGTGGCAGTACAACAGTGTTTCTATCTCAAAAACACTCAATTTTAGGGTCTGTTTGGTCAAGTTTGCATCCGTTTTTCCACCCCTTTTGGAATAGCAGAAGCTTGACCTTTGAAACAATTTCAACAGTTTATATTTTACTTTTAGCTAACTATGTCAACCGTTTATCCATAACTTTTAGCAACAATTTCAACAGTCTATATTTTACTTTAAGCTAACTATTTCAACCGTTTTCCAAAACTTTAAGCTAAGTATGTCAACCGTTTAGCCATAACTTTAAGCTAACTATGTCAACCATTTTCCATAACTTTAAGCTAACTATTTCAACTGTTTATCCATAACTTTTAGCTAACTATTTCAACTGTTTATCCATAACTTTTAGCTAACTATTTCAACCGTTTATCCATAACTTTAAGCTTTCTATTTTAACCATTTTCCATAACTTTAAGCTAACTATGTCAACTGTTTTCCATAACTTTTAGCAACAATTACAACAGTCTATCTTTTACTTTAACTAACTATTTCAACCGTTTATCCATAACTTTAAGCTAACTATTTCAAACCTTTATCAATTCCTTTTACAACAATTAAAAAAGTTTCAACAATGTATTCATTACTTTTAGCAAACTACGTTTATCCATTACTATTAGCTAACTATTTCAGCAATTTATCCAACACTTTTAGCTAACTATTTCAGCAATTTATCCAACACTTTTAGCTAACTATTTCAGCAATTTATCCAACACTTTTAGCTAACTATTTCAGCAATTTATCCAACACTTTTAGCTTACATTTCCAACTGTTTACCATAACTTTCAGCTAATTATTTAAACAGTTTATCCATTCCTTTTGGCTAACTATTTGAGCTATTTATCCATTACTTCTATCTAACTATTGTAACTGCTCTGCTCGCCTGCTAACTAGTTTTTAAGCACTGTTATCTAAAACACATGGGGTTACGGTGTTACAGCTGCTCAATGTGAATATATTTTTGAAGAATCAATTATTAATACTTATATAATAATTATTAATTGGTCCTTAATTTCCCCACATACCTCCTAGAAACTGCAGAAGTAATCCCTGCTGTACAATTATCCCTTGCTGGGAATCACTGGTGTACAGTATGTGTGGACCTGCATTAATGGACACCCGTCGTCCCCCTGCCCTGCACCCTGTTTGGTGCCCTGATAGCTGTGGAATTCAGGGGAGGAGCAGGGCCCTGGCCCTCGGGCACAAGCAGGACTCAGCAGGGCGGACGTAGACAAGATTTTTTTAATCACTCCAGCTCTCTGCCTCTCCTCTTACTCTCTTACTCCTCTGTCTTTTGTCTTTCTCTTTGCCTTGTTGTTCTCCCCTCCATCGCTCATTGTCTTGAGTCTTCCTTTGGTTCTTTTACATCCTGCAATTCAGAATGCAGGGAAGTTATGGAGGGATATCCGCATGCATGTAGTACAGACAAGCATGCAAGCGAGACCATTAAAAGCACTGAGGCAGCAGAAACAGCAGGCGGCGGTTTGTGGCCTCATTGCACTGACTGGCTGTAGAATAATAGAGCTGGACATGAGTGACAGGTCAGTAAGTGGAACAAAGTGCACCGATGAGTTCCTGGCGGTGTTAACAATGGCTTTGATTTACAGATTGTTTTGGAGTTCTCGTCTGTGTTTTACGGCACAGTAAAGCGGAAAGGAAGAGAGACAGAGATGGAGTGTTGCTTTTTGTTTCACATGCAGCCAAGGTCAAGAGTCAGACTGAAACCTACATCATCGATGGAAGCGCGTGGTATGCAAATTAGTCTGCTTAAACATGAGTGGCCTCATTTTAAATAGTCATCATATACAAAGCAGTCCTCCGCCATGCGACAGTACATTCTTCATTGACTGAGGCTGGATGATATGGCTGAAATAAATGTTGCTTCAAATTATGAATATTTTCTGATGGCAAAACACTATATAATCACATCTAAAATAATCAAACTGATCTTTGCAATGAACTGTGTCCTACTGTTCTACATTAAAACCGAAAAAACTTTTCATTAACGCAAAATAAAACTTTTGCAAAAGTTATTTATACTTTATACATTCATTCACACAACGGGGGTTTCCAGAATGATTAACTTGATATGATCATTATAATTCCACAAAGTTGCTAAACGATAATATTAAATTATTGCCCAGCCCTTATACTGATCATGCCAACTCACACGGTTGTTACAACATGTCAAAATGAAGGGAAAAGCTTAATAAGCATAAACGGACTTGAACAGAAGTTTAGACTTCGTTGTCTGGAGATATCTGAGCCCAAAAATCATCTGCAAACTTTCTTAAATGCTGCAGACTGATTTAAGAATTATATAGCATGTATATGGTAAAAACATCTGTACATGCTTTGAACAAAATCTCTGAATCAGCTCTGTATTGGGGTTTTGCATTGGGAGTCATACAGTCGGCCTCAAAAACTACACATCATAAACTCAGAGTCAGTCTTGAGTGAGGGGAAGAGAGACAGCTGCGTTAGAGGACTTTGACCTCTGTGCTCAGGCTTTAGCACGTTTTCTCAACAACGACCATGTTTTGGTTCAAAGTACATTAAAGTGAATCATTTTCATGACTACCTTTGTGAAACTCTACCTAGAGCTAGAAAAGGTTATGATATCAGGGGTGTCAGCTGCAAGTCACTATACGACTCCCGTAATTCCACAGTTAGAAATCTACATATTTTTTAAATTAAGATTCATATTATATATTTGTTAATTTTTTACAGACTTTGAGTAAGACTTAAAGTCTCTGTTGGCATTGAGAGCATGTGATGTCGCTTTACTTGAAGAATTTTTGTGATTTATTTTGTGTGTCTCCAGCACTAAATGGTTGAGACATTTGTAACTTCATCCACACGAGTCAGATAAAACCATAATTTTCACTCTTTCACCTTTTAAATCTGTAACATTTGAATGGAAAGGTTGTTTTAAACTTGTATAAATACAAAAGGGGAAGGGGTTTTGAGTGGCTGAGTGATTTGCCAGGCAGAGACAGAGTGGGACTGCTGTATGTGAGAAATGCTCTGTGAGGCTGTCCTCACAACGAAGGGCCCACGCCGTACCAGGAAGTGAAGAGACTTGCTGGAAAAGAGCCGGCATTGTCTGGAGTCAGACCGTTTATGTTGAGCAGCCTGGAGGTATAATGTCCTGCCCCGATGGCATAATGAGTAGCATATTGATTATTGTGGCTGGCCAGGTCACGGCTGATCAGCTGATGGGCTGTGATTGTGTAGCGGATCTTTTTTAAAACAGTGGCCTGGTTTTAAAAATGGAGCTTGTGGGCATATTGTTTCTGGTGAGATCTACATGACAAGAGTAATATAGTGGGTCTGATTGGATTTTTAACACTTAAAACTCCGGAAACATTAACACATGATGATGTATCAAATTGCTACTGTGAAAATTCTCATAAATGCAATATAATAATATTATTAATAATAATACATTTTATTTGTATAGTGCTTCAAAAGGAACTCAAAGGCACTTTACATGGTAAAGATGGAAACAATAATAAAAATAACAATGTAAGCAAGGCAGAGAGATGACATTATTACAGAAATAAACAAACAAGAAAAAATACATACATAACTATATTTTACATTAGTTTAGTTCTAATGGATTGAAACATACATTCTTGCCACTTTATTAGGTACACATAATCTAAAGCAGTCTGGTATAACTGCTCTACCACACATTTTTACCTTTACAAAGCTTATAATGGTCAGTTTTTTAAAGCTGCCTGAGAGGTATTAATGTAGCCTAACTATATATTTATTACTATGTTTTTTAAATAAGTTGTGGTTTTGAACTGGACTGCATTATATTAAAATGTGTTTTAAAAATGTTTTAACCAATACACAATATATGCAGGACCTATTATGTATTATAGCAACCCTTAGCTCTTGTGAGCATTTGTCAATGTTCCCGTCCACATCATGTCTTTTTGCACACAAAATCTAGAAAATGTCCCTGACGGTCTTCAGCAAATACTGCAGGGGAAGACATTCAGCAATTGTTACATGCAGGAAAAATAACTGATGATGTGGGAGAAGGTTATAAACTTCCCACCTCCACGAGGAAAACAATGTCTCTAAGAGGTTGAGGAGGTGGGAGGAAAAGTGTCGGCCACTTCTCTGTCTGTGGCTGGGTCCACATTTACTAACCGTCTATTAAATGAAATCAGTGAATAAATAAGTGTCTTCTTTTTAAGGATTTTAATGAAATAGGGAAACAAAAATGCAAGGAGAGAACTCCAGTGTGGTGAGTGCATCTATTTAATACAATTATGAATATGTTAAGAATGTCTGTTATTTTATTTTAAATTTAAATTACAACAATGGTGTCATAAGTCATGGTAGTGTGACAGTGAACCAGCTTGCACAATATCAGGACCAGCAAAATGGCATTCTGCTATTAATTCATTCATTTTTTATTTACACCTGTGATGTCAAAATGTCTTCTGTGACAGACGCCTTTGGTCAATCATGTACTTACTAGATGCAACAGGCTCACATCGAAACAAAAATCTAAACTCTGCATTGAAGACAGAAGATACTGGTTGACAGTCTCAGATAAACCAGATGGGGGCATCAGCTACCTAGAATTACTCTCATGGTGGAAGTTGAGCTTCTCTCCCCCGTTTCACCTATGAAACTTATTCAAGTCTTCACGTGTTATCCATATTACCATTGCACAGAATAATGATAAAACCTGAAACAGGGGCGACGAAGTGTCTGGTAACTAAAACTTTCAAAATCGTATGTTTTTTAGTGGCGTTACAACAACAATAACCACTTGTTGTTTTGGTCTTGTATTGTGTTTGTGGCACACTGAGCAGGAGAGGAGGCGGAGGGGTTTCTTGCAAATGGCCCTTTTAATGAATGACTATTGACATCATCACCCTAAAGAACATCCTCTTAGAAGGATTTTTGCATAATTTATTGCAGAACTAGTTTGTATATATTTTTTTTCTTCTGCTGCAGGTCAGTTGAACCAATCAAAATATAAAATAATGAGTGATTAAAACACCTCCCTTTAAAAAAAAAAAAAAAAAAAAAAAAAAAAAAAAAAAAAAAAAAAAAAAAAAAGGAGCTACAATGGAAATTCAGCTGTTTTCTCATTTCCTAGAGATCACCTCCCCTCTCACAGGACCCCCGTCGGTCCCCGGACCCTAGATTGGGCACCACCTTGGTTTAAGCCATCCCTCTCTGCAGGCTCCATTCTACTATTGTCTAACAGGAGAGCGGGCTATTTGCAAAATAAAAGGTAGCCCACTATCTGGACTCAGTCTCTGTGTGGGGGCCGCTATAACGAGCAGCGGTGGGTGCCTAAACGAGCGGGGTTTATCAGCGGTAGTCCTCTTGTGTTTCCCCCCGCGGACAGCCTCGACTTCTCGGCGGTCGGGTGCTGGAAGTCCTCGCCGATAAGGGAGCACGGAGGGCTCGCAGAGGAAAAAAAAAAGCAAAGGAGAAAGGGACGCGGAAGGAAGTAAGGAAGGATAGGGGGAGCATTTTAATACCAAATCGGGACACATGTTGAGCTGACGGCCCACTCCACCCCCCCCCCTTCTCCTCCCAGATGCATCTGTTGCCTCAGTCGCTTTCCCGTTACTAGTTACTCCGCGCGGGGATACAGCGGCGCTCCTCTCCGGCTCCAGGGATCCGCACTCCCCGCTCTGAGAGACCCATCATGGATCTCAGTAAAATCGTAAGTGCTAAAGAATTTGTTTTTGTTTTCTTTAAAAAAAAAATAAATAATAATAATCAAAACAGCAGCAAATATACAACTGAGGCTGTTTTTTCGTGGAGGTGGGGCTGCTGGTGTCCAAGAAGTCCTTTTGCGCGCACACACACACACACACACACACACA
This sequence comes from Anoplopoma fimbria, assembly GCF_027596085.1. Taxonomy (NCBI): domain Eukaryota; kingdom Metazoa; phylum Chordata; class Actinopteri; order Perciformes; family Anoplopomatidae; genus Anoplopoma; species Anoplopoma fimbria. The sequence goes on from NC_072449.1 coordinate 10,492,143, forward strand.
CACACACACACACACACACACACACACACACACACACACGGGCTGGTTTGCGCGATTACATGCAAGCAGGGACTTGTTGTTGTGGGCCAGTTATTGCAGCTTAATGTGGTCGTGGGAAGTTTGGTTTGTAGTTGTGGGGGAAGAAGGCACGAAGGTCTGAGGAGCAATCTGTGGAAACAAGGTCCTTTTTTGAAGGAGGTCAACAGGGTCCCAGCCTAATGGAAGAGCAGTTTAAATCCACTCACATTTTTGGGGGGGATAATCAGAATAAGACACTGCGATCACATGTTTTTGTTTACTTACAAAGACTGTGAAACAAGGCTGATAAAAAAAACAGCAATCATACTCTATGTGTTTTGGACAGGGCATTAACTGGTGAGTGTTTTGCAGCTTTAACCGAGTCTATTTTAGGGTCCGAGACATGAAAATGTCTGAGATGTGCTCCTCTGTTGCCCAGAGCGTTCTGCTTTTTCACACGGCTCAGTCTCCAGCTGCAGGTTAGTGGAGAAAAAGGCTCTGCAAAGCACAGCTTAAATGTGCCATGAATGTCAATTACGGGGTTGTATTGATGTTTGTTGGAAACAAACCTTTAAAGACAGAGTGTGTCTTTGTGTAACTATCGGCGTGTTACACAAATTAAAGAGATAAGGTTCAATTCAAAGTCAAGCAAGATGTTGCATTGCGTTTATCACAAGCATGACAGTAAAAACAGTATTTAAAGGTGTGTGGAAAATCAACAAACTCAAATCGAGTCTGCATTTGTATACATTTTTGTGGCTGTGAATGATGGGATGTTAGGCTAACAGGCAGGCTAAAGTGTCCAGAGTGTACTGGAGCAGGTGCACATAAGCCCCAAGCAACAAGACCGGCCTTTGACTGCCAACATGGATGGATGGGTGTACTTTTAGCCCTTGTATAGTAGGTGTGGGGGATGGTGGGTGATAAAAGCACACCCCAGACTCCTCTTTACAAATGATCCTCAGCTAAGGGAGACTCTGAGGAGTTAGTGTTGAAGGAAATATTCTGAGAAACAATCAAATAAATTGGTAAACATTTATAGTAGAAAATGCATGAAGAGGTACCGAATTCAGTCGGTTTCTTGTGATAACTTGAACAGGAAAATCACTCTTGATCACTCAAATAAAGCCCAGCTGCCCACATGAAGTCATACGGGGCACACAGCGCAGACATGTATGTGTAGTGGTGGAATATCTCTTTCTATGGTTCTCCATTCAGATGCACTTTACAGGTTATTTGAGACAAAACCTCTTGATGGTATTGGGAAACTGTTCAGTATCATGCAGAAACTCCTCAAGGCTGTTCTCCTCGGTTGCTGCCGTTATGTTTGGGCTGTTTGTCATGTAGTGAGACACCATGGTATAAAAACAAATGTCCGGATAGATGCATGACTTGTCAGCTAGCAGACTCTACATTCCAACACTGCGTATAAGTTGGTGATGCATGTTTGAGCCAAATACTTACTGGATTAGAAAGTTTTTGAGGAACTTGATTGCATGACAATTTTTTGTGTTTTGCTTAGAGTTGCATAATGTGGAAATTTCTACAGACATGAGATTAACGGACATTTTCAGTGTCACTGCTGCAAATTCCCGTTCCTGATTTCTTACAAAACAACTGTCCTCATCTCTGAAGCGAACAATTGATTAGGCTGCAAGTTGTTCACCTTCAATTCTGATACTGATCGTCACATTGTCGCTTTAAGATTGAACAGGTTTTTGTAAATATCAAATGGCAAATCTGTCAATCAACAGAAGAGTTTTATAAGCATTCAGATAATTAAATATTAGCTTAACTCATAAAGAATCGGTTCATAACAATCCACAATAAATTAATTGGCAATACTTTTGATGGTTGATTGATAATCTTAGTCATGTTCAAGCAAAAGCAAAAATCAAATGTGAATGACATGAATATCTTAAAGTTTGGACTTTTGGTTGGACAAAAAAAGCGTTTTGAAACTTGAAGAAAAAATAATGGGCATTTTCTGACATGTTATTGACCATTTATCAATCGAGAAAATAATGTTCTTTGATAACTAAGGGGGTATCGTTAGGATTTTATCGATACTAGTACTACTATTGATACTGCTTATCGGTTCTTTTTGATTATCTTGTGAGGGGAAAAAAGACAATTCATTAAAAAATAATGAACATTGCTTTATTAATCATATGTAAACAAATAGTATTTTTTGATAACTCAAATAGCTGTTAGTTTCAGCTCCGCATGCAACAAGTAGTCAGAAAACTCTTATTAGGGCTACAATAAAGAAAAACACATACTGATTGATTTGTTAATAACAAATGTATGATCCACTACATCAAACATCATTATTATTATTATTTTTATTCTGATAAATCGTTCATTAATGTCAAACACAAACTGTTAGCATACCTATTTTTGCCTCACACATAGCTTCAGTAAAGTCTCAAACGATCCTTATCAAAAGGTTTCTTGAACAAATTGAGCTGGCACTTGCCAGTCAAACACACTGCATAGGTTAGGAAATAAAACTGTTTGCAGCAGGAGCTTTACTGCTGTGGAACTGTTTAATTGGTGGGCAGATCACAACATAAGCTTTCATCATCAGGTCCTTCAGGAAAACGCACCCCCACATGTACGGACAAACTCAGTGATGTTCACGCGTGTTCAGTGTAACGAGCAAGTGGGCTGAGGAGCCTCTCTGAGCTGCACAGATGTTCCTTTTATAATGTGTCGTCATGACATCACCGGTCCTGGAGGAAGTCGGGCTTTAGAGCTGAGGCTCCTTCACACGAGGCTGCAGAAAGCCATCCTGTTAGGAGAGGCCCATAAACCTGCCATGGGGGTGTTGGCCTGCGAGTTTAATTATGCTGGAGCGCGGCCTGCAGCGTGCGTGCGTGCGTGCGTGTGCGTGTGTGTGTGCGTGCGTGCGTGTGTGTGTGTGTGTGTTTAACCAGCTGCTGCCCTCCACCTCTGCCCTCTGTAACAGAAGCCCGGTACTCTAAGGTCACACATTGCAAATATCCTGAAGCTCTATGTTTTCATGCTTTTTAATGGGCTCTTCAGAGACGGCGTCATCCCACTGGGCTTATCTGCATCACCAAATGCCCTGTTATTAATGGGATGGAAGATGCTCTGCGTATTCTGTGGAAAACAAACTCAAAGATGGGCAGTTTCTCCATCACTTATGAGCAGAATTATTAATTGCAATGCAGATCTGTTCACTGGCTGGTATATCGTGACTTCTGTGAGTTTGTAATTTTCCTTCTCACAGCCGGGTGCATTCATGTACACAGGAATAATAGCTGCTCTAAAAAAGGACCAGCTTTTCCACCTTTTCCTTAGTGCCAGCCAGGCTCCTTTTTCAAGAGGTGTGGAGTGACATTTGTATGAGAGCGGATGTTCATGTCAGATGCAACACGTATAATGGTCCTTAAACAAGCAACACAGAGGGCTCTGTTCAGAGGAGTGACCTTTGGAATCGGGTGGAGTTACTTTTGGAAAAATGTTTGGGCCCAAAACTCTTTTCCATGTTATTAGCAGATTTTGTAATGGGTTTGTCTAAAGTGCCATTTCATTGTGTGGGAGGATGTGTGTTTGTGTGAAACACAGTGAGGTGAGGTTAGCTTTCAGTTCCCAAGCGCTTATTGTTGGTCGTGCGTGTTGAATGGTGAGGAGAGTTGTGTTATAAAATGGGCACTGATTTTCTGTTGGTCAGACCTTCCTTCAACCTGATACCATCCAAGTACACAAGAAATACAGACAATAAAAGCCAAAATGGTCATTTGTGAACATGCAAAATTGCAGGTGTGTTCACACACAGGAGTTTGTGGTGTAAACAAACAAACAATGTACTGAATCAAGAAACATTAAAGCTGCTATAATCTGTATTTTCATATTAACAATTGGATATAATTACTATGTTTATGTAAGAGGAGCCTACCCTCTACTCTATCAAGCATTTTAGTATCTTTCAGCTTGTTGTTTTGTTTTTTTGGTTTCACTCTCACCAGTGCTGTTTTCAGCAGCATCAGTCATTTTCAGTGAAATAGCTCTGATAAACTCAGAGTACACAACCTGCTTAGCAAACCATAGATATACACAGTTGAAGACTAGCTGCTGAACATAGTGGAGCATTAGAAGCTAAAGGGACAGATATTTCCCTCAGGAGATGGTGGAGACCAAAAACAGAGTTAAAAAGTAGGTCAATGTGGGACTTGCAATTGGAAAGTGACTAGAACCATAACTCCAAATGAGTACTTATGTTGCTCCATACCTGGTGAATATGTTAATGTGTAACTGTTAGTTAAATCAGTTAATTATCTTATGAGTTGTTGAGTCTTTAAATGAGGGAGTGATAGCTGGCCCACATTCTGTGTTTTGATTTTATTGTTTCGATAACCCTTTGGTTTACATTTGCATTGTAGCTCGTACTTTTTAATTATCAATATGCCCAGCTTCAATTCAAAGTCACACACAGAGTGATGTAAAGAGTATATTCAGCTCGGCTTGAAAAGAAAATCCACAGTTTGTAACAACTTGGTTCTTATTTTCACAACACAGGACAAGAAACACCAATAGTCAGCTCATTAAACAGTCCAAGCCAAAAGGTTAGTTTAGGAGATCTGACTGCTCATGTTTGTTTCAGTGACGTCATCTCAGCAATAACTTTGCCAAGTACTATTTTCATTCATGACTGGAAGCCACAGCTCCAAATATAAAGTTGACCTAAGTTGTTTTGAGCTGGTGGTTTTCCTTGAAAGACACCTGGTAGTCTGGCATGAAATGTGAGAGGCTAGAAGGAATAAAGTGTTCGGCCTGACTGACTGTCTCGGCCGCTGTCTGGGTTGACTGAGCAAGGTTTCTGTCTGAAGGTGGGTGGAGCTGTGGCATTTTTCAACAGGCAGGAAATGGGCAGTGCAGGGTGCGCCAAGACAGGAAGCCTGACTGAGCGCCTCTACCCCTCCTCCCCTCCACCACCACCACCACCACCACCACCACTACCTCCACCCCCATCGGCTCAGCTACAATGACCATTCCTCCTCTGCTGTACCTCAGCATTATAGTGCTGCTGGGTTCACATACAGCCGTGCATGTTTTCCTCTTTTCATTCCTCTATCCATCCCCCTCGCTGTTTACCCGTCCTTCTGTGCAGTACAGCCGATGGACAAGTCTCACCAGCAGCCGTTTTGCCACCTGTCACCATGATGTGGCAAAACTAGATTTACACTAAAAGCACAAGAGAAAGAGTGTGAAAAGCTCTCTGAATGGAAAAGTGGAATTGGAATTATTTATTAACAGATGGAGACAGAACGTGATATACCACTGTGAAGAACACTTAAATTGCATGTCCTTGTACCCAGTTGGTTTTTGGTGAGTTTTAAAGGATAATTAGTCATTTTGATAAGGAAGCAAATATTGAGGATGGAAGGCTGAGCACTTACGTCCATCGCAAGCAATTACTTTTATATTGCAGTCTCTAGTCTCTCTTCATTAGCGCAAGTGCTTTACAAAAGAGAATGTTAGGGCTTGTAAGAGCACTGGATAAACTTCCTGTTGGATTCAATTTAGAGGGAGCTAGCTAGGTTTACTGATTTGTTTGAGGGTTGTAGGATCTGCACTTTATGTTCCTTTATCCTCGATGTCTGGGCAAATTTGAAGCCTCCCTTTGCTTTTTCTCTTACAAGTACACTTAGGAAATACAGGTCACATCTTTAGTTCCCGAGGTCTAAATAGAGGCTGCAACTAACTAACTTTGTTTTGTTCTTTCTTTTTGGGCAGTGTGGGTGAAAACCTAAGATAGAATTGGCAAAAACAAAATGTCCATCACCATTTCTCGGTGCCCAAGGTGATACCTTCAAATAGCTTGTTTATTTCAAACATATTGAATTTACAATTATTTAAATCAAAGCGAAGCAGCAAAACCTCACATTGGAGATGCTGGAACCAGTAAATGCTCTGAATGACTAAAATGATTAAACCATTACCATAAAAATTGGCCTTGAATGTTTTTTGTAAACTGTCTTATAGATTAATGTACTAATTATTTCAGCTCTAGTTCCAATACACTTGAAGCCCCACAGATACAGCAAATCCATAAAACTAAAGATAAATAAAGGGAAGTACAAATTGCAGAAACATTGGAGTTAAATCTAGAAGGTGCCATGTCTAACCCTTTACTTTGTGATTGCGTGCAAAATGTTTCTTTCTCTAAAAGAAGAACCAAGCAAAAGGCAATCAGAAATGATGATCTGATTAATGTGTGAAGCTAAAAAGCACAGTGTATCATGTGTCCTCCTCCCTCTAGACCCAAATGACTTGGGTCATATAATCATAGTGCTGTAAGTCAGAGTAATCACTCCCATACTAAATCACACAAGGACAACTCAAGCACCTCCTCGACCATGAGAATTTACATCCACTCCGAGCAAGTGTTTCCGAAATTTACTCTGCTCCCCCTTTCATTTGGCCCTGGTGAGGTTTCTCAAATAATTTTCTCATGATTGAACGCTACTCGCTGCAGGGTTCGTGTCATCAATAATGCTGACATGAAAAGCCACAACGGAGACGAAAATAACCAAGAACGCCGTCTTTTCTCAGCCATCACCATGGGATATCCACGATACCACGACATATCTTCGGGACTAACTAGGAAATTGAATTGCCAAGACATGCATCAATCACAGGCCCTTGCGAATCGGTCGCAGGAGTCGCGGTTTGGGAATTGAGTCAATGAGCGAATGGCTGTTTCATTTAGCAGGCAGAAGATGCTTCCTCTCTCTGGGCTCTGTGCACTGACCCCGCAGTGGACACAGCCAGGCTACCATCAGCATATCAATGCCCTGCTTTCTGCAGAAGGGCCGATTGGGGCTTGCCAGGCTTAACTTAACATGCTTTCAACACTGTATCAATAACACTCTGTTCGAAACCAAAGCTGTGGAGAGAAAAAAAGATGTTTCTGTAGATGCAAAGAGGGGGTTTTGTGTTCGGCTGGCGGGAAATTGATTGAATCCTTTTTATAACTGGTGGATGTAGTGTTGGAAATAAGGGAAGGAAGAAAGGAAGGCCTGAGGATGAAAGATAAGGAGGAAAGAAGTTGAGGTTTCTGACCACATTAACCAATTTGAGGTGGACTCCGTCAGGGCTGATCTTTGCTCCTCATCCTCATAATCACCTGCTTCTCACCTGTGATTTTAATTTATCATAATTTCGCTTCGTCAGCTGGTCTTCGTGGCGGCTCTACAGGGAGCTAACAGGTCATTGATGCATCGATGCCAGCGGCCAATGCCAGGCGTCCCAGGCAGCTGGCACTCTCATTCAACCCAAACACAAAGTACAAAGTCTCACTGTGGGCTAATTGGGTCATCCTCATGTGGGAACCAGTTGCACTGCGAGTTTCTCGATCATCGACGTGAGTATTTGGGTGTAAGTGAGAGGAAAGACAAAAAAAATAAGCTAAAACTTTCAAAAGATTTACATTAAATGTGACATTAACATAAAGAAACGGCTAATATCGAAAAATGTAATGTTTTTCGTTAAAGCCAAGTGTCTTTTTAACTGCGTGACCTTTGTACTGATGACAACACAAGATAACAGTGACAGGAAATGGCACAAAAGTAATTTCCCTCTTTGGTAATGCAGAGCAGATCTGGTCAACAATTTTTTGGACTGCTCTATATATTGAATTTGATTTAAAAATAACTTATTTTAGAGAGTCAGTGTTGGGGGGGGGGAGAATCTGCTCATGTTTTATTAAAAGTGAGAATGTTTGTTGATTTAAAAAAAAAAAGACAGCAGCGTTTATGCTTGGAAAGTTTAGCATAACCAAATGAACCAACAGAGAGCTAAATGTTGTGAATGTGATAGTTCATTCTTGACCTCGAACATGCTTGTATCACTTAACCAAAGGTCCACTAACTAGTATTGTTTTGTAGCTTTCAACCACATCTATTGGTCCAAGTTCCATTGGGTTGAAAGCTCCAGACAGTATATTTGAATTTTATCAAAGTTAAGTATTTGATTCAGTTCAATTGAATTCAATGATTGAATTAGGGATTCTTGATGCCTGCAAACACAAAACTAATCCATTCACACTGCAAAATATGATAATTAACAATGGCCATCACCACAAATAAACATATTATATCAAAAACTGCAAAGTGCATTTATGGATCTATACATCAAGGAAGCAGAGTCAGTCTCTTCTATATTCATGTGTTCTTACCAGCTATGAAGATGAGATAAGAAAGTAAATGTGAGTTTGTTTATTTGTAAACAGGAAATGTAAGGTCGCAAAAAAGCACACGCTCAAATTTAACTCTGTGACCTTTCCCTTGTGGTCTCGATCAGAGGAAGCAGACCGTAACTTTGAACGCAGTCTTATTTCTGCTCTAGTATGCAATGCCTGGACGGGATGGTGTAAGCCCTGCTGTGTTTGACCTTTACAGTGCTACACACACACACACACACACACACACACTGCACACACACACACACACACACACACACACACCAGAGTCTTGGCTCAGGTTGTGTGCTGATGCAGTAAGACAGGTGTTGCCCTTGTAGCTCTGGTGCTCATGTTTAATCAACATTGTGCATGTTTAATGACAGGAGTGGAAGCGTGGTCAGTTGTCGTGTTTACAACACACACTGCGGTGTCTCCTCGTCATCGGCAGGATTACGAGCGTGGATGATGTTGAAACAGCAGCCCTGCATTCCTTCTCCTGCCCTCACTTTGCTTTAGTGAACCCACTCCTGTGACTTGATAGTAAATTAGATTTCCGGGGACACAAGACTCGTGTTTGCCGACTTGCTTGAGCTGGTAATAAGTCATCCAGATGTGCTGTGTTGAGGAGGATGCAGTTTATTGTCTGCGATAGTTCAGGCAAGACAGGAGCTGATTTTTGTACCAGATCGTTTTCTTCTAATCCTAGTTTGGTTTTTGAGCTATTTATTTGAAAGGATTATGTTTAAAAAAATGTTTTATTCAAAACAGTCAGTGACACCTGGTAGCTTGTTTAAGGATACAGAAGGATGCAGATGTTCTGGTTCAGAGATTTAACTAATGATTTCAGCAGAGTGTGTTGGGTTTGTCTCAGCCTGGGGACAATTAAAGTTACCAATGCTCCTATGTTCTTCCTCTACGTTCCTGCCTCCTTCCCTCCCCACCCCTCTTGGCACGCTCCTCCTCCTCCAGTGATTCATCACGGTGGACTTCCAGTCCTGACAGCTCAAATACTGGAAGAGGAGGAGGCATCTGTGGGAAGTGAGATTATGAAACAGGCCTCATGGCCTCTGTTGACCCCGGACACCACAGTCACGTTTCATGATTACCATGCAAACCATAGTGACAACATGCATGTTTGGTGATATATATTTTTTTCTTTCAGCAATTTGAGTTGAAGGGTTGAGATGTATTGTTTTCTTGGTTTGATTTTCCTCTCGTGTGCAACTTGATATGTCATCCAGATGTCGCTCCAGAACACCTTGTTTTGAAAAGCATCTGAAACGACTTAAACTCTCAAACAATCTGGGCCTGGAATTCATGGCAAGAACACTTTCCATATTTATTTCATCATACAGCTTCTCTGTTTGGCTGCCTAACATAACATTGATGGAACATAAAGAAAAGAAAGCAATAATAACTTTGTGGCTCTGGAGATGTCTGTCAGTCAATCAGCGCACCACTTTGGTCCAGACTGAAAAATCTTAACAACGTTCATGGTCCCCAGAGAAGAAATCCTACTTACCTCGGTGTGAACCTGACTTTTACTCAATTACCTACGTGAGGTTGACAGTTGTGGTTTTTAGTGATACGTCTGGACAACCATTGAATGGATTGCCATTAAATGTGTTGAATCATCTTAGGGAGTGCTACCGCATATGTGAAGATTTTTTTTTTTTTTTTTTTTTTTTTTTTTTAAACCTTCTAAGGCTTCAGAAGGAGCTGTGCAAAATCTGATGAATTGCCTAAAGTGATGTTAGTTGAGACAGCGTCGGTTGGAAATGTTAATAAACTGGATCTGTGGAGTCAGAAAGTGAACTTAACAGACCTCTGTAGGCCGCTCCTCATTGCTGTTCGAGGCTAGCAGCTCGAGTCCACATTAGCATCGTCCTTAGCATAACACTCCCGAATCACCGAACAAACTATCGGCTGTTGAGTTGCATTGTGGGTTATGTAGGCACCAGAAGGAACGTGTATGGAATCAAAAACACATTCTCTGGTTTTGCAACTGTCCATTGTGAGTCTGACTATGCTTTAGGAGTGTAATTCTCAGTAGGTGGAGTACTGTATTCGTTTCATCTATTTTCATCAGGTCAAAGTTTACATTTGTTGAATACTTTATGACTAAATACCTGCACAATTACATTCCAAATAGCCTCAGCTGTACTTTTTGAAACTAAAAAGTTTAAAAAGCAAATGTTAGCATGCTTACATGCCAAACTAAAATGGTTAAACATGGTACACATATCGGCTAAACATCAGCATGTTAGCACAGAGCTGCTAGCATAGCTCTTTAAGTCTTGTTTAATGATAAACCAGACAATTTTTACTTTTGTTCTATCAAATGAATAAACTTCACCCATAAATTAAAAGACTTTCACTGAGGGGACTCACTGTCAACACCACTAACCCTGCAGCAGCTAACGCTACCAACAAAACTACTGGAGGCTGTTTTTCAGCCTGTTTATGTCAAACACAAATACAACAACAACAACAACAACTTTGCAATAGTCGTGATTGCTCTCTAACTGTGCAAATGAATCCTTAACTGTGTCTGTCTGCAAGATGCAAGTATAACTCAAAAGTCTCTAGTGTTTCTGTAAGACGAGTTAGATGATACTATAATTTGAGCTGAAGTTGGAGGGGGTTCATTTTTAGCCTGGCCAACATTCCTCAGTAGATTTCACAGCACAGACAGATACTGCACTGATCATCCACTCGTGAGTAACTGTTGGTGCTATCTCATTTATTAGTCTTACAGTAACTTGTTTCTCGGGAAATGGGAATGCAGGCTTTTTGTTTTTGTTTACTTGTAAATGGCTCAAGCCTGTTTGTTTCAGTGCTTGCTTTCAGTCCACACTCTATAGTTAATATACATGTTTTTCTATATTATCTTCTTATTTATGATTTAGCCAGAATAAGAATAAGTTGGTTGTGAGAGCATAAGCAGATAAATCACAAACACCATCGTAACCACCTGCCCTCTACAAACACTTAACATACTCTCCAATTTAAGGAAAGTGACGGTGTTTTGCAGGTGGGACACGTAAAGAGAGATGTGATGACATATGTGTCGCTTGATGAGACAGATGTTTGCCTCCGTAGAGCTCTTCAAAAGCAGAGAGGAGCTTCAGCCTCTCAGCTGCTGCCTTGAATACTAACTCTGCAGAAAATAGGTCAATCAAGCTCTACAAAGAAAGGTTGCTGCTTTTAGTTCCCCAGGTGGTTAGAAAAAGGAAAAGGCAGCTTTCGTGAAGGTGGAAGGGTGTCAACTTTTAAAATGAAAAACTTTTTGAATATTTTTTGATTTGTGTTCTCCATTTTTCTCCTCTGTTCACCTCTGCCCTCCCTCTCCTCCTCCTCTCAGGCTGTCAGCATCAATAAGGCCATCAACACACAGGAAGTCGCTGTCAAAGAGAAGCATGCCAGGAATATCCTTATATTGTGTGTGTGTGTGTGTGTGTGTGTGTGTGTGTGTGTGTGTGTGTGTGTGTGTGTGTGTGTGTGTGTGTGTGTGTGTGTGTGTGTGATGGGAAGAAGTGTGTTTATCCTGATTTTACCATGTGTGTGTGTGTGTGTGTGGAGCTGTTCCTCCGAGGCGACAGGGTTACCTTAGTGCACGCTCAAAACAACAAACTTAGTGTAACCCCATCGTCTACACGTGGCTCTGCCGCAGAGCTAATTTAGTCATGTGTGAAACAAATTGCAAAGTGGCACAGAGTCCCAGGGAGAGGAAGAACTACATTAAAAATAACTAGGGCTTATTATTTTTTGTTTTTAACTTTCTCAAAAAGAGATATGGGAAAGGATATGTTTGTTTTTTTAATATTAGAAAAACATGCAATTTGGCTTTTCAAGATATCATTATCTGAGCTGTGAACATTGTAAAAAAAAACTTGGTGGTAATCAGTGTCTTCTTGCATCAAAATAAACAACTACTTTTGGCCATAAAAGCCCAGTAAAAATCTTTTTCATCTGATCGTGAAAACATGGGTTTGGTAAATATAAAAAAATTGTGTAAAAAAAAAGTGGATCTCTAGTTACACTCCTGTAAAGAAATCACAGAATAAAAAGACAAGATGATAAATTGCGTCATTGGTCATGAGCCAGACTAATGCCACACAGAAATTGTCGTTGCACTGTAACAACCCAGTGATCCTTGACCTGCTCCGTCACCCTGCATCCTGGGGACCCATCATGAGAAAGGCGCCCACACGTTCTGGGCGGCGGTCAACCGCCTTCCTCTCTCCAGCAATGCGGTGCTCTGCTGGAAGTTCTGCCACGTCTTCCACAAGCTGCTGCGAGATGGACATCCAAACGTACGTAAACATGACAACCCTGTCAACGTTTCTCACACATTCTAAAACAGATCTCATCTATTATCTGTCTCTTGTGTTTTGTGACAATTGACTAATGATTCAGTCTTCCGTTTATGTCACACACCTGCTTCATTTTCTGTTAATTATACCCGATGACTCCTGTTTTATTAACTCTCTCCCCCTGCTTGCTCCCACCTCCTCTCTCTGTCTCCCCTGCTGTCCCTCCAGGTGATAAAGGACTCCATGAGGAACAAGTCTGACTTAACTGATATGAGCAGGATGTGGGTAAGGAAGGACACAGAGAGATTATTATATTACTGCGGTCACATCACAGCATGCAGTCACAAGGAGAAGGAGCTTGTGCCAAAGTGGATCTTCTCCACTGGGGACTCTGTATTTTGAAAATTGAATCTACAAACATTAATAAAAAACAGACTGATTTTGTGCTTCAAAGGATGTTGATCCATGCCAAATTAACATTAATACTAAGGTCCCCAGGGATATAGGAAGCATGGTTTTCCTGAAGCACATCATTGTATTTTTTTGAATCAGCTCCTCTAATTTGGCAACAGCTAAAATGTTGCCATGAACGACAGCTTTTCTTAAACCCGACCTGGAAAATACATTTTTCTGACAGCATGATAGGAGTGTGGCCATAAGCAGCAGCAGTTTGTGTTTTTTTCCCCTAATAAATAAGGATAATTGCAATAATAGAAGCTTGTATTTTGTTTATAGGCATCATTAGAGTACAGCCACCAACTCTCCTCCTTGTAACTGTTACCAGACTACAGGATTTATTTCTAGTCCACCTGTTGCTGTCGGAGTGACACACCTTATGGCCGTTGACAGACAAAGTTATGAAAAATGCCAAGTGTGACTGTCAGTGCTCACAACATGTAGCTGGCAGGCAATTTGTTGTGAGCACTGACAGTCACACTTGGCATTTTTAACAGACACCACTGACTTCTGCTCTCACCTGCCAGAGCTGGTAACTGAATGCGGTTTATGTGTAAAGTCAGAGGTGATAACATTTGCACCGATCTAACTGATCACAAGTTTCTATTGATGCCAACACCTCCGATGAGGTTTCTTGCGTAATCCTGCACAGACTGCAGAACATATAGCTACAAAGTTTACAGGTCTTCTCTGAATTCCTGGATGTCTTTTTGCTACTCGATTTTTGCTGAAATCACCATGCAGGAGGATACAGGAAGTTTGGTCCCTGTGACCGGGGGGTTGTGGCCTCTCTTTCCTGTTGGGTTGTCACCACCCGCACCATCAGGCTCAAGGAAAAAGGAAGTGAGAAGCAATTGGCCACAAATCTCCCCTTATTCAACTTTGTCCACACTTTGAGACCGGGTACATTTTTCACACAAAGTGAAATGAAAGTTTCTGGGTTGGTGCAGCTGGAGGAGAGAATGTTTTGGCTGCTGTGATATGATTCAGCCCTGCAGCTTGAAAACTAAATGGCTCTTTCATGTTTATTGTGTGCTGCCTTCAGCCAAAGTGCCAAAACGAATTTCCTCGAAACACCAAATGATTTGCTTTCTTCTTTAACCAGCAAACCTGGAAGTCCTCCAGGAGGAGTAAATAATATTTTCCACTTTTGATGACATGTCTCCTTCTTTTCTTAATGTCCCTCTTCCTCCCCCACTCTCTCTCCCCCAGGGTCACCTGAGTGAAGGCTATGGGAAGCTGTGCAGCATCTACCTCAAACTGCTCATCACCAAAATGGAGTTCCACATCAAAGTGAGTCGGCCTGGCCTATAAACCCAGCTCCAGTCTCCCTCGTCACTCATTATCTTTGTCTCAGACTCTGTTTTTTAGTGCCAGCGTGTCTCTGCAGGAGGCCAGCTTCATAGAAAATTCTGGCTCTTACACTAATGGCCTCTCAGGAATCTGTAATGAAGCCTTTTTATGAGACACTAGAGCAGAGTAGAGCGATGCAGGGACGGAGGGGTAGTGTTGATGCTATCACAGGAAAATGTCATTCTTACCCAAAAGAAAGTGTCAGGGTAGTTTTAGAGGGTGACTAAATGATTAAATTGACTTCATAGATTAAGATTGTTTTTAATAAGGTCTGAAGTTTGCCAAAACATAACATGAGAATCAAAGGAGTAACGTGACACGTTGGCAGATAAAATCTTTTTGATCAGCTTGAATTTCAACTCTCTATACCCTGTATTTGCTAAATTTGTTATAAATCAGCATGCAGATTGATCTATATGCTACACGCAATGTCTAAAATAACCGCTGTGCTCCCAAACAGGAAATACAAATTGTCATCTCAAAAGTCAATTAATCAACAATCAGCTCAGTAAACACAGTCTGATATTAACCTTATTAAAGCACTGAGCTGCTGAACTAAAAAGAATATCTGCTTGGATTATTTTTACTTGCTAGACGATCACTATCGTACATGCATATTTCTATATAAATATTGTGACTTAACTTATTTTAGCATTCATTTCTAATCAATGGCATAATTAACAGCATGAGGTGAAATGAAAAGCGTAAAGCCAATTGCAGCCGTCACCTGAAAACAGTGGATCTTTTTTGTCTTCATTTTGAATCTTGGGAGTCCCCACACTTGTCCACCATCAGACTTAATATAATTTTAAACAGAACAGTTTAGTGCTGCAGTTTAATGTAAATCCAACTAGTAAGACAGAATCAAAGAAAGCACATGAGCAGTTCAAAGTCCAAACAATACATTAACCTGAGGGATTCAAAACATTGCCAACCAGCAGTGCTGAAGAAAGTAATCAGATCCTTTACTTAACGGGTAACTTTAAAATCGAAAAATAGGGTTTGAAAAATGGTATTGTGTCTAAGTGACTAATTATTGAAATTGATCCAGTATTGAGGGAGTGCTGCAGCCGTCAAACAAGCTGTAATGTATTCACTCGGGGCAACTCCTCACTGTCATTGTATCTCCTTTAAAAATCCTTGTTTTTGCCACTGACAAGCTCAGATTGTTATTTTAAGTGTCTGACAACATTATGGAAACAGAGAATTGAAACAGTTTTCTTTACCTTTTGTTTGATCCGGTCCGTCTTTTATTGTGTCAAACCAAACCTCACTCAAGGAGAAGTCTCCTTTTAAAGTCTTGCATCAGATCCATATCGTTGAAAGCTGTTTAATATTCAGCCTTGACCTTGGAAAATCTTTAAGTTAAGCTTTCTGTCCTCCAACCGACTTAAACTGTTGACAGCAACAGTGTCCAGTGGCATTCCTCTCTTCAAATCTCACTCACGTTTCCACTGTTGTCTTCATGCAAACCGGAGGTAAAGGAAACAATTTCATTTCTCTGTTTCCATAATGATGTTAGACACTTTAAATGCCTGTCAGTTGAAAAAAACATCCCTTTTTAGTGGACATACCGAGTAGTACCTAGTAGTCCAGGTGGAAAAATACCAAAGTTACCCTCTCAAGCTGCTCTAATCAATATTTTACAATATTAACAATGGATCACATGATTACTTGTGGTCGTTCATAGTGACGAAGCAACAGAGAATAAACGGATCTTGCTGCTCCCCTCCGCTTTGAAGAGCTTCATAAAGACTTTTTCAGCTGATTTTGGTTTTCTTGACCATAATTTTGTTTCATTCTCACCAATTTCATCTTAAGAAAAACACTTTACCCTACCTGCTGAGCAACAGACAGCAGACAAACATCTTTAGCAACTAACTGATGAACATAGTTGAACATTTAGCGGCTAAAGTGACAGATTTGTTTCTAAGGAGTTGGGAAAGACCAAAACCAGAGTTAAAAAAGAATGAATATTGGACTTAAATTCATCAGGTGGGCAAACAATAACAACTCATGCATGAATTACGAAATAGAAATACTCACCAAAGTAAAAGTACCTCAAATTTGTACTTAAGTACAGTACTTAGGTACATTCCAGCCTGTTTATGGTTATAAACATCAGGTTGTTCCCGTAAACGTTCATGCGTTCGTCTCAGATGGACGTCTGAACCTCCTACTGTTGTCGTCTCTTTCAGAACCCTCGTTTCCCCGGCAACCTGCAGATGTCAAACCGACAGCTCGACGAGGCGGGAGAGAACGACGTTAACAACTTGTGAGTGTGGCGTGCTGCTGCATCTTCGCCTGTTGTTATTTTCTATGTGCTTCATCGTTCGGCCAGACCCCAGGTTCCAGATATTAATGAGTTTCAGTGTTATTACTCAAACTGTGTTGACCAAAGTGTGAAATTATATTTAAATGGATGAATACATTAATCATAATGCAGCAGAGCCACAGGAAATAACTCATGGGCGATAATTTGAGAGGTGTTGTTAAGCACAAGTAAGTAGGAACAAGCTGTTTAGAAATTCAAGTTGTGAACAAAGTTTTGAATTTGAATTCATTTATTAGTCATAATTACATTTCATTCTTTCATCGAAGCTTATTCTTCCCACTGTCATGAAATCACAAGGCCGAGAAGAATGAGATTGAAAAAAATGGAGGAAAGATTTTATTTGAATGATTTCTTTAGATGTTCTGCATTTATTTGTTCCCCTCCAAATAGTTTATATAGACACAAACTTTAGTTGCAAACAGGAATATGAAACGTGTGTTTGAAGTCATCCTTCTTTCTGTGTCTGCCCTCTCTTAGCTTCCAGTTGACGGTCGAGATGTTTGACTACCTGGAGTGTGAGCTCAACCTCTTCCTGGGCGGTAAGCTATTCTGGTCCGACTCTGTGCTACCAGCTGTGCTTATCTGAGCCTGAGCATGATGTGGCACGCACAGATTGATGATGCACTGACAGACAGGAAGACGCAGTCTGACTGATAAGTGAACTGTACATAACGGAGCACAGGAATAGAGACTCTGACAGCTATTAGTGGTTAGATACTCGATGGTGGCCGTGCTATTTGTTTGGGTGAATCATCCTGGGCTAAAGTCTCTTAAAGTATGGACGGGACTCAAAATAGACGGCTGGTATGTGAACAGCAGCTCCGAAGAAATGCCGGGAAGGCTGTTTTCTCCCATTCATAAATTCATACAGAAGAAAAATGTAATTATTGTTTCTATGTTTGATAGAGAAACAAGGAGAAATTTTTCCTTTTATGACTCATAATTTCTACGTGTTTCTACTAGATTAACATAAAAAACACACAAGTCTGTGTCATCTCACACCCAAATCTCCAAGTCCTCGTCAGCTTCCTCTTTTGGTCTGGTGTATTTTAAAAGGATCACGTCATGCAGGGGTTAAGCGGCCTGAAGTGTCCCAGTGTGTGTGTGTGTGTGTGTGTGTGTGTGTGTGTGTGTGTGTGTGTGTGTGTGTGTGTGTGTGTGTGTGTGTTTGTGTATGTATATGTGTGTGTGTGTTTTCTAGCTGTGCAGGAAACCACACCTCTATGCGGTGCACAGAGGCTCTCCAGGCTTTTGGGGGTGGGTGTGACCAGGGAAATGAAAGAAGGGCATAATGACGGAGGCAGAGAGGAGAGTCAGACAATCTTGTTAGTGTTCAGGTTGCTGCTCCACTTTAAACCTTTTTTTTTCACCTAATAAGCAAGAGTGAACTGTTTTCTGCTTTCAGCAATTGTATTCGTTAATTTCAGTGGCAGTGAGCAGAGAAGGGCAACTTGATTGGTTTATGAATAATTAATGATTGATGAGCCCTGTGCACGACTGTCTCACCGATATGTGTGATGATAACTGATGTGTTCACGCGACTCTGTGTGGCTTTTTATCGATCCTGTGAATGCATTGATTGATCGTGTATGTGTGTCTCTCTCCCCTCTTTAGTATTCAGCTCACTAGACATGTCTCGGTCGGTGTCGGTGACGGCGGCGGGCCAGTGTCGCCTCGCCCCCCTCATCCAAGTCATCCTGGACAGCAGCCACCTGTATGACTACACCGTCAAGCTGCTGTTCAAGCTGCACTCCTGTGAGTGACGCACACCCCTGTCGGTCAAACTGCACAACTGCATGCCAAGTTGAAATAATACAGTGTAAAGGTTGTTCAGTGCTGGTCAACATACAAAATATTGTGCAGTTAAAGAGAAACACGAGGCAGTTAGTCGTTGTTTAGGGACTTTATTACAAAGCTAGAAATCCTTGGTCATCAGTTGGGTTGTCATTCTGAACTTGTTAGGGTCCAAATTAAAGTTCAGACCTTATTAAAAACAATCTTAATCTATGAAGTCAATTTAATCATTTAGTCAGTATTTTCATCCCAAATCTATCTTCACTTTACTTGACGTAAAGCCCTGATTTTAAGGTGATAAATGCAACCTTTTCATGAGGGAGGTGCACGTTTTCTTAATTTTACAATGTTTAGGTATTTAAGCCTTTTTCTGTCATAGTCATTGAAACTGAAACATTATTTTTGGACAAAGAGAATGGAGACAGAGAATCTCATCTTTCCATAATGTGAAAACAAAACAACATTTTATAGGATTTAATCATTAGCATTATCAATTCCCCTAAACGGATAAGTAAGCTGCTACTGCCGGTTGAGGTTTTTCGATCAACAGATCTTTGCTGCTCCAGTCAGTAGTTGTATTATGAGACCTGGAACAATAGCTGTAGAAAATATTAATGCAGGCATCAATGATGTGACAGAAATAAAGACAGAATGAAGGTTAGATTTACAAATAAAAATTTAAAAAATAGCAACAATGATGATAATACGATGAAGAGAATATTAATTTAGCATTAGTCTAAGTTTGTTTAATTTTTATTTAATTTTAATTGATTTGAACTGAAAAAGACAGGACTGGACCACCTATGAATTCTGTTTGTCGAAATTTTTGAACACAATAACATTTGTAAAAGCCACAAACACTCTTGAATAATTTAAACACACCACTTCACAACACATCTGTTCTTATGAGTGGTTCTTGCATTAGATTCATTGCCTCCTGATCAGCAGCTTTACCTTTAGCTCTGTATAATGTGACCTAATGCTTCAAATGCGTGACACGTTTCTTCAAAGGTTCAAAGATGACATGCTCTCCTCTGAGTTAAACCTTTTTTCAGTCCCTTTGGCTGCTGAAACTCTCCAAAGCTCCGCTGGATATACTAAAAAATGCATGTAATTCAGTTTCAACAACCTTTTTTTCTCAGTTTCTGAAAAGAAGATTTTTGGGAGATTTGATGAGCTTCATGCTCAAAATCCCTGCACTCAGACATTATATACATATAAACACAGACTACCTGAACAGTTTTTGTGTCCCAGCATTGACGTGTGGTGTGTTGTGTTTTGTTTGTGCTTTGCAGGCCTTCCAGCAGACACTCTCCAGGGCCACAGAGATCGCTTCCAGGAACAGTTTAAGAAGTATGACTTGCAGTCGCAGGAACGCAGCCGGTCATGGTTTCACTCTACATGACTGAGTGTGACCTTGAGGACTGAACTCTTAGTAGCGCGTTGAATTAATTTTCTATGTCCTCTCCGTCTCCATGTTTCAGGTTAAAGAGTCTGTTCTATCGCTCCAGTAACTTGCAGTATTTCAAGAGGCTGATTCAGATCCCACAGTTGCCTGAGGTGAGAGCCGCCCCCTCACTAAGTCCTCCTTCTAACCACACTTAAGCCTCAAATTGACCGACAATGGCTGTTCAGGTTTCTGTTCCCCCAAAAAATCTAAAGGTTCTGCCTTTTGATAGTTTATCTTTATATACCAGCTGTTCATTCTCGGAAACAATTCATGATTATATCTTGTTTATATAATATATGTCATTTCATATCAATTTCTCAGCTTTTTCCAAACCCCCCTTCACTTTACTGATATGCTATGGCGTATATGCACGGCTACATGTGCGATAAATAGAAATGAGGAAAGAGACATGTAGGCCGCCTTCACAATATTTACTTCTGGCTCTCACTCTACTAAATTTGCTCGTATCTATTTGATTATTTTATTTCACTAAAATGAAAGCAATAACATGCCCTGCCATGATCAAAGCTACACTCCTTCACTCTTAATTTTATGGAAATTCATTCCAATACTTGAACTACTTCTTTTGCAGTTTACCCAAATGTCAATAATGTTTTCTTTTAACGCTTTCATTTTTATTATTAAATATCACCGCACTGTGCTTGCTTAGCCTCACTCTGACACTAGAATACTGACGGCTGGTAAATTACTATCTCACCTTCACGGAGGCACGGGTGAATTGATTTGAGTGAATCTGTGATATAATAGTTAATCTTTAATATAATCTATCAATCAATATCAATGGGGAAAAATGCAATCTATAATGTTGTTTAACCCGACAAAGAGGTTCAGATTTTCAAAGGGTTAAGACATTTTGGGACACGTCTAGATGCATTCTGCATAACTACTAAAAACGTAATGGTGATTAAAATTGTGCTCCGTGTTTCTTGCAGAACCCGCCTAACTTCCTGCGTGCGTCGGCTCTGTCGGAGCACATCAGCCCTGTGGTCGTGATCCCCGCAGAGTCGTCGTCCCCCGAGTCGGAGCACCTGGTGGAGACAGACGACCTGGTGGACACAGACGTCCCTGTGCTGCCGGTAACTAAACAAGACGAGTTTTCCTGAGTGGTTCCTTCTTAAATGCAATTCATCAGTTTTGTATATGATTTGAAGAAGGATGTGTTTGTGGAAGTAATCGTAAGGCAACATATGCAATGTGATAAACTTGAGGGACATAAAGCAGGAAATAACCTGAGGAGAATCTCCTGTGATATTTTTCAGATTCTTGTTAAGTTGAGGACATGTCATAGTGTTAATTATATTGACTTTCACATAGCTGGCTGTTGAAAGTCAATATAATTAACACTATGACATGTCCTCAACTTTGGACCCAAACTCCAGCTGCATAACACCTGGATTATAAGTAGTGAATGAGCAGATGGATGGAGGCTCCTCATAAAATATCTTAGATGCTATGAAACTATAGAGTCACTAAGGTGGATTGTATGAACAAACTCTTAATAGGTAATGACTGTGTGTCATAATAACTGTAACAATGCCATTAGGAAAGAGAGGCAAACTCAAAATAATGACTTGGTTTAGTTAACCTGCTTGTTTTAAACACACAGCCTGCTCTGGAGACCAAGTTTGACGACCTGTTTGGCACCACAGCTGCTGTTGACCCGTTCAACTTCAACAGTCAGAACGGCATGCGGAAGGACGACAAGTAAGGCCAGAAAATATTAGATTTGTTTGTCTGCATGATTATAATTTTTGTTGTCAGAATAATTTAGAAATTGAAACAAAATTATACTGCACCAAAAACTTAATGTGACTCAACACAGACGGATGGATTTTTGTTTTGATTTTATAGAATAAGACGTTTGATTGGATGCATACAAAAATCCAGACTAACAACAAGCCGAATATCATTTTTATCTGTAACAAGTCACCCGTGACTCCTGATTCTACTTTTGATTGATGTTTGGTCTTCATCAGAGACCGTCTGATTGAGCAGCTGACCAGGGAGATCCAGGCCCTTAAAGACGAGCTGAGTCTTTCAGACTTGAGGTAATTCATTTCTTTATCACTCTGCACAGATAGCTTACAAATGTCATGTCTCCCACACAAAGAAATCCATCTACAAAGGAATCCCAGAAACAAGAGTTCATTTCTTTCCTCCCTCTTTTCCTCATCAGAGTGGTCGCTTGTGTCAGGCTCTGAGGGGGCGTGTCAATGAGCTGGAGGCGGAGCTTGCAGAGCAGAGCCACCTGAGGATGCAGGCTGTAGGAGAGAGCGAGTTCCTGAAGGCGGAGCTGGACGACCTGAGGAGGGTCCGAGAGGACACGGAGAAGGAGCAGCGGAGCCTGACGGAGATAGAGAGTAATTCTAGATTTGTCACTTTAGCAGGAAGCTTACTGGCCACATTATTGTATGATTCAGAAAGATATTTATTACCTCAAAATAGTTTTGAATCATTGAAACTCTCTTGCCTTCTGTTTTTTTTATTTAGTCTGACAAATCACATCTATTTGGCAATGACTTAAAGTTAAGCTACAACAAACTCTAAAAGCAGTTAACAAATCTGTTAAAGGAGTGTGTTCACAATATATACGATATAACATCATTTTATACAGAAAAAGGAACATTATACAAACAAGACTACTTATTTTATGTTTTAGCCCCTTCTGTTTTTGCTTCTTGTGTTTGCATCCATGACTTAACTTAGAAGTGTTAACTGCAGATATTTAAAAGTTCTGGCAAACTAAAAGAAAAATAAGACCAGAAAAAAACCTCAAAGTTTTTTCAATTTCTCAAACTGTAAGTCAAAGCGAAGGGAACGAGAAATGTAGAGGTTGTAACATGACGATTTAAAAAATATTAATGAAACTAGGCCTTTGTTGTAGCGATGACTTACCCGCAGTGATTGTTTCTGCTAATAACTGTGTATGTCTGTCTCTCTCTATGTTGTGTGTTTCTAACCAGAAAAAGCTCAGGCCAATGAGCAGCGCTACACCAAACTGAAGGAGAAGTACTCAGAGCTGGTTCAGAGTCATGCCGACCTGCTGAGGAAGGTGAGGAAGACGAGTCTTACTTTGTCAAGTTCAATCAAATCCTTCTCTGTCTCCTTGTAACCTTCCTAAAAAGACATCCAACTTTAATTAAGTTCTGTCCTCCAGCTGTCCTTTTTGTAATTCCCACCAAGCTGAAGATCCAGCTCGGTCCTGATTATTTTGGTGTGTTTCTCTGCTTGTCTAATCTATGTCCCATGTCCTTGCATGCAGAATGCAGAGGTCACCCGGCAGATGACGGTAGCTCGGGCAGCACAGGACGAAGTGGAGGAAGTGAGGAGAGAAATGCATGAGAAGGTGAAGGCCGCTCAGGAGGCTGCAGACAGACAGGTGGGTACCACACACATTTTGTTATCGCTGCCAAACACGCACAGCGAGTCAGGCTCCGTGCTTTCAACTCAGTGTTTTCAGTGTTTAGTCCAACAGTGCTGAACCACCGTACTGTAGGATGCATGATTAAAACAATGAGATAAAGACTGGATTTTGGGGGATCTTCAGTGCAATCATTTGGCTACAAAATGACCCAAACAGAAGAAAATGCTCTGAGAAATTGTGTTTTTCTTAGAATAGTTTTTTCTGTTAATGGTGCTCAAACTGGGCTGTTGTGAGGTGTCTAAAGTGAGATTTTTATGACTTGTTTGTCTCAGGAGAGGGCCCAGCTGGAGCAGTTTCAGGAGCTGCAGAGAGAGCTGGTGTCCAGCAGGACAGAGCTGGACTCCCTGAAGACCACCATGGCCTCATCACAACAGGTCACTCACCTCTCACAAAATGATGCTTGAATCTGCTAACTAGAACTACAAAGTTGTTGTGAAAAGCTTTGAAAACTAATTAGAACGGTCGCAATTAAAATAGATAATAGCGGCTGCTGCAGGAAAGTGTGAAAAGATTAATGATGTGGAATTTTTTTACCCCGATTTACAAATCTGGGTTTTCCTAATGGAGCACAGTCTGGATAAAAACTAAAAATGGGCTACTGGCTTCATGCCCTCTAACTCTAGTAATCAATTATTTCATGATTTCACTTACACCCGACTTTTGTTGTATTAGTTTAATGGGCATGTAATTGTGTTTGTGAAAGGTCAACAGTACGGATCAGCTGTTCATGGGACACGTTTTCTGAAACCTGAACCAAGAACAATTAAGCAAGGTCTAGAGTATATTCCATTCTGTAACCTGTATCAGGCTGTTCACATTTGGTGAGATCAGATCCTGCTCCAAAGTGAATTGCTCCAAGATCATCAATAACATTTTCACATTTTCCCAACCTGTCTTTCATCTAGAAGACAACTGTCACTCTATTTCCATTTCAGGTTTTTTGTCATTTTATTATGTCATCCTCCCCAAACACACTCAGTTTCTGACAGAATCGGTATGCTGATACAAATCTTTGGCATCGGCGAATCGATCGGTTCAGTGTGAGGAAATTGTTCAAACAGCAGCACAAAAGATTTCATCCTCTCCTCTTCCTGTTGATCCTCTTTCGGCCTGTGTTTGTCATCAAGTTGATGTTTGTAACAGGCGACGAAAGGCATTTCTTAAAAAAAAAGTGACCAGAATGAAAACACAGAAGCCTTAGGCTTGGTTCCTTGCTTCAATATACTCCCACTAGCAAAACTTGATCTGCTGGAATATTTTGAAGGGGATAATAAGTGACAGTTCAGTAAGCCATGAATTCATGCTTTTAACCCTCACATCTACACTGATTGCTCTTGACTCCCCTTTGCCCAATATTTCAGATGTTTTTGTGCTCATGCATCATACCTCTCATCCGTTTCTGCCTCCCACTCCTGACGTCCCACTCTTGTTGCCGCTTCTTATCAGCTCTGTCACTCTTTCTGTCCTCCTACTCCTCCATCATCTCTCTAATCTCCATAGTCCTTTTCACACACAGCCCACGTTTTATCGCTCCTGTCACATGCTCTCAACTCTCGCTTGGTTGTGCCTAACAGTTTACGTCTATATTCTTAATCTTGTTTCTTCTTCATCTCTCTACGTTTCTCGCTTTCTGTCGGACCTGCTGGGACTCAGGCTGTAAGTCTCACACTTGTTTTTCTTACAAAGCACTTATCACTGATTTGAACTAGTTAATAGTCCAAAAATGTCATTTCACAAACTTCTAGTACACAGGATCTGAAGTAACTCTTCGCTCTGTTGCCACAGCTCATGTTTGTTGCATTGCAGCCAAGTTGCACAACCGCAGCTTGCCAGTGTTCTTTTGATTGTAAACTTGACCTCAGCCTAAACCTCTCTGGAGACTGTACGCTACTCCACAAACTTTAATGGAGCCAATATTGTTATAATCAGTGGCTGAAGATGAAGTGGGTTGCTTTGAGTACTCTCATCAAACCACATCCTGAAATGTAACGTATTATCCCACCCACGTCTTCCTGTGGATTCATTGTTCCTCGTAATCATCTTCTTTTTCATCCCTCCCATCTTTTTTCATCCACCTAGTCGAGTGAAGTGCTCGGCACCCAGCTGGTCGCCCTGGAGTCTGAGAAGGCGGAGCTGGTGCAGTCCTTGTCGAAGGTGGAGGCGGAGCTGGCTGTCCGCGGGGAGGAGCTAGAGCGAGTCCAGAGCTCGTTGGCGACTGAGAGGGAGAGCGGGGTTAAGACGGCAGAAGCCCTGCAGAATCAGCTCAATGAGAAGGTGACGAATTATCTTTTTATCCGTCATCTTTCCTAATGAATATTCTTAATTAGCTGTAATAAATCAAGCAGATGGTTTGGTTGCAAGTGAAGGACCCAGCATGTCAATGTACATCCTATTCATTTTCACAGTTGGACCCTCTGGCATTTCTAATAAAGGATTGTGTGATAATAAACCGTGTGTCTGTGTGTGTTTGCGCCCACAGGAGAGCAGGGAGCAGTCGTTGGAGAGCCAGCTGGTTGCAGCTCGCTGGTCCAGTCTGCAGGGAGCCGTGGAGGAGGCAGAGAAGATCATCCAAGACTCACTGGCTCAGATTGACGACCCGGCGCATATCAGCTGCACCAGCTCCGCAGGTCAGAGCAGCTGTGATTGGATGCTAATTAGTACTGTGTGTATGGATGTTTGCGTGCATGCTCACATGTTTACGTCTTAGCTCCCATGTCTCACTCTTTTTTTTTTCTTTTTTTTTATCTCTGCAGACTACCTAGCATCCAGATGTCAGGCCTCTTTGGACTGTATGGACCGACTCCATTCTGCCAGAGAGGCCTTCCTGGCTGATGACACAGGTGAGACTTTAGCTTCGTAAAGGAAGGCATAAGCTAGTACGTGACTTTTTATACACTGTTTCACTACCAAACATTGTCATGAATACAGTAGTCACCAGACACAGACCCTAAAATATTCATTATTAAAGGCCCTGCGCACCCACAAGCTTTGCAGGGAACTATATGATATCACCACTTTCTGAACTTCTATACAAATGATAATGATGTAGGTGCTCTAGCAGGTGTAAAATAATTAAGAAGTAAGTGAGGGAAAGTGTCAATAAAGCATGGTATGTACATAGAGAGAGTCTGAACATAAGTGAAAAAATCGACGAGGATGTACAACAGGTGTGTGTGCTTTCATACAAACAGAGCAGGGTAGAGCCAAAGTTGACACAAGGTGATAACTGTGCTTGTGTGTTATGATAAGAGGGAAAAATATTGTCATTTCAATGCTAATTCCCTACTGAAAAATAAGTTTGAACACACGTATTTTAAGCTAATATACTGTATCCGGCCTACTATATCTAGCTACAGCTGTTTGCTAGCTTCTAGCTTATATGCTATTAGCTTGCTAAGTCCCTCCTAAATGCTCAGTTGTGATAAACTATCTTAATCACTTTGTTCAAGTTTTTAAAAAAAAAAATCATTCCAACCATTATCATATATAAATACTAGTTAAAACCTGAGTGCATTAAAAGTAAAAACATGTAGCAAGATAAAATAGTGATGTAAAGTGACCAATGTTTTGTATATGTGTGTCTATGTGTGATTTCAAATGATTTGTTCGTCTAGGTGTAGCTCAGCTGATACGAGTGGTGACCCAGTGTGGCCACCTGGTGGGTGACACCATCGTTCAGGGTAGTGCCACCTCCCACATGGTGCCCGTGGAGCAAGCTGATGGTAAGTGTGTGTGTGTGTGTGTGTGTGTGTGTGTGTGTGTGTGTGTGTGTGTGTGTGTGTGTGTGTGTGTGTGTGTGTGTGTGTGTGTGTGTGTGTGTGTGTGAGAGACTCAGATAGAGATTGAACTCTTCATTTCACTCCTGATTATTATCTGTGGGCCCAGACGTGTACATGTTCTGACATGTCTGTAGGGAGTTCATCCCTCCTCATGTGCTACAAGTATAAAGTAAGGTTGGGCGATTTAAGTTAAAACTATTTTCTCTATAATTTGATGGGACATCAAAGTAGTGTGTACTCTTCTGGTTATACATTGTATCAGTTTGTATCTGAACAGCTAAATTCTGCGTGGATTAAACAAAGTTGCTGACTTCATTCAGGAGTAATGTAATGTTATGTCTCTCTTTGTAGATGTTAGCAGCCTAGACAAGTCTAAACATGCCTAAATGTAATGGAGTTCTGGCCAGCAGTCTTATTACTGAATAATTAACACTGCAGCTGCAGCCAGTAGTGGCACTGTCACACATCAGAGTTTACAGAAGACATAACATGCTATTTTAATGGACAAAGCCGTTGTAGCATGTAATGATTTTTCTGCTGTGTTTTGCTCCATGCAAACCTGTAATTAGTTTTTTCTGTGTGTATTGTGTTAGTTTATGCATACAGTGCAACGAGCAGCTCCAGGAAGTTCAGAAATCTCTTGATTACATTATTGTGCAGAAGCTTGAAGCTCAAAACTTCATAGGGATTTTGTTGCATGCACATAAATATTCACTAAACCCCCCCCCCCCAAGGTTACATGAGAATCAGTTCAGTTGTAGGTTTCTAGAATTCTCTGCTTTTGTCTCATATATAAGTATGCATGTCATCTAGTAGTCGGGTTTGTAACTTCCTCTCTTTGCAATTATTCTCTTTGCGTGTCGACGAAAAATGTATATCAATCAGGAAATCAGACTTATCAGTTTTCGGTTTTCTTTCCGTGTAAGTTTCTGTATTTTAATGACATGCGTCCTACCTCTCTGTCCCTGTCCCTGTCAGCCCTGTCAGAGAGCGTGAAGGCGTGCGGGGCTGAAGCTCTGGCTCTGCTGGGCCAGATGAAGCAGCAGAGCAGCCTGTCTGCAGCTGACAACAGCAAGCTGAGGGCCGCTCTGGAGGCCATCCTGGCCACTGCAGAGGTCCATACTTCATACCTTCATATTAATGTTTACACAAAATTGGACAAATCTCCCTTGAGTTTCTGTATGATGAAAACAGGAATGAGTTTAATTGAATCCAGAGCGTGATAAATTAAAATTTCTTTGCCTGATACTGACTTCTGTCTCTCTTGTTCTGTATTTCGGTCAGAAACTGCGTCCTCAGGGTTTGGAGCTACAGCAGGGGGAGCTGGGAGATCTAGTGGAGCAGGAAATGGCTGCCACTTCCGCTGCTGTGGAGTCTGCGTCTGCCAGGATAGAGGTCTGTGTGTGTGTGTTTAGCTGTGGTCATCTGGTGGCAGATGTTTTGTATTTAAATGCACTTGCTGTTTGTGTTTGTGTGTGAGTGGGCGGCTTTTTGTAAGCTGTGCGAAAACATTGTCCCTTGGTTCACTTTCCAGCAGTATTAACTTCAAAGTGTCTTTTTGTGTTGTGTCCCTTGTGCCTCTGTGGATCCCAACAGGAAATGCTCAACAATTCTCGAGCGGTTGATACAGGAGTCAAGATGGAAGTCAATGAGAGGTAATGCACCGATTCAGACTGAAAAATCACTTTTTACTGTCACAATAATCGCAAACTGTCACCTCAAATTAACTGAATACTTAAAGAATATTGTATCTAATAGAAATTCAGAAAAGATCAACCTCATTACGCTTACAAGAATATGACATTTTCCTGACAATTGACCCACAAGCAAATGTTTCTTCTTTCTATGACTTTAACTTAGTTTCTCTCCTCTTTCCATACTGTAGCAGTATGTTGTATTGATCATAAATCAACCCTAAACTTGACATAGTAGTAGCCAGAACAACACCCACCTCTGTGGTAAAAATAAATGAAAGTGCCTAAAAAGAATATGAAGTTTGAGGAACGATTCCTCTGTCAGAGATAGATACAGTAAGCCCCGCCTCCTGTTGTGTTTGTGAAAGAGCTGACCACAAGATGCTATTGGTTAAAACAACGGCAATGAACTGGAAAAGGAAATAGAGATGCTTTTAAATAAGGCAGCACAACACCTACATGATCTTTATGTAAACACACACTGAAGGCTGACGTGTGAAGAATTTCATCAGTTATGCCACAAAGCCAATGTAAACTGTGAAGTCTGCAGCCAGTGTGGCATGTAATGCTTGTCTGCTGTTTTTCATCGCTGCAAACCTAAACTGAGTTTCTTCAGTGTGTATTCTGTAGGTTTAATACTGGTAATATCATTCCTTTTTCACTGGAGAAGCTCTTAAAAAATTGTTATGTCCA
Source organism: Anoplopoma fimbria (assembly GCF_027596085.1). Lineage (NCBI taxonomy): Eukaryota > Metazoa > Chordata > Actinopteri > Perciformes > Anoplopomatidae > Anoplopoma > Anoplopoma fimbria. Next base: position 10,521,688 of record NC_072449.1, read on the forward strand.
ACACCAAATTGGTTTATTTATAGGGTTCAACTAACAGCTCCAGGAAGTCCAGAAATCTCTTGATTACATTTTTGTGCAGAAGCTTGAAGCTACAAACTTCAGAGGGATTTTGTATACATAAATCTTCACTAACCGTTTGTATAATTTCCTCTTTATTTATCCAGTTTGTGTAATTATTCTCTTTGTGTGCTAATGAAGCCAATTCAACTTTTGTTTTCTGCGCAATTTTGTTCTGTGAAAAAGAAAAAAAAAGTTCCAAGTAAATCCTGCACCAGTGCTGCCTTGAGAGATAATTATGAAAATAAACAAACAACTACTGCAGCTTCAAACACTACATTAAGGATTTAGGTCAGTGGTGCATTGATCTTGCAATAATTAGACGATGGGGAAACTTAACTGGTATAACCAAATAGTGAGGAAGCTGGATTCTTTCTATAGTGAGCAAAATCTTCCAAAAGTGTCTGAATTTTTCTTCCCTCTGCTCTGTCGCCCCCTGCAGGATTCTGGCCTCCTGTACAGAGCTGATGCAGGCCATCAAGCAGCTTGTTTTGTCTTCCAAAAACCTGCAAAGGGACATCGTGGAGAGTGGCAGGGTGAGTTTCTGCTTCTTCTGTGTTTCAACAGTGAGAATGAGATGTAGGTCATATTATTAACAGATTTATCACCATCTGATATTCAGCATGATTTCTCTTATCCAAACATCGGATTGACTAATTTTGGAATATTTTGCTTTATAGTCTTGCAGTATTTCATATTCACAAACTTTTTACTTGTTTGTAAATGTATTTTTATTTTTCAACACACAATATTACATTTTTATTGAATTACAAATAAATGGAGTAATAAGTAAATACTAGATAGAATAAGAGGAATATACAAGTAGTATAACAGTAGAAGCTATACAAAACTATACAAGAATGAACAAGAGCAAACTTGCAATTAGTGACAAGTTAAAGTGACAAGTTACAAGATAAAGTTACTACTCTATGCTCTACTATACGTACTACGTATGTACTCAGATTAAGTAATGGTACTTGAGCCATGTAATGATACAGTGTCTAATATAAATAGAAATACACAATAGCATATGATCTGGTAAGTATAGTACAGTATACCATATTAACATGATATAGTATTATATAGTACAGTGTAGTATAGTATGAGGTTTAAGATACAGTTTAAGTTGTAACGTAATCGTAGTAATGCTAATAATATAATATATACTATATTGCAGCAGTATAGCAGAACATAAAATGTAATATGGAATAGTATGGTGCAGTATAGTATAGTCTATGTAAATGTGTACTGTTTACTTTTTTCTAATTAAAAAAACTTTTTCAATGACCATGAAAAATACCTTCATACCTTCAACAAAAGCTGGCTGCATTTATTTGATTGCATTATATTGCATTGGAGTAAACTGAATATATTTTCATTCACAAATGTTGGTCAGACAATTTGAATACGTTGCCTTTGACTGGAGAATTTTGAACGGCTTTTCTCACTATGTTTTAAGATAATTATTAATTGATCAATCCAAAATGACTTGCTAGATTAATGGATCATTAAAAATAGTCATAAGTTGCAGCCCCTGCGTCCATACCTGAGAGTTTAATGTGTATCTCATGAAACATATATTTTATTGTTTCATCTTTTGTCCACCAGGGAGCAGCCTCCATGAAGGAATTTTATGCCAAGAACTCCCGCTGGACTGAGGGCCTGATCTCTGCCTCCAAAGCAGTGGGATGGGGAGCCACGGTCATGGTGTAAGTATCAGTCCTCCCTCCAGAGTGTCTCCTTCTTACCGCAGAGTATAAAAGTGCTGCGAGCCTTAAATATCCTGAGGAATGAAAGAGGTGACCTTTACGAGGAAATAACTGAGAACAAACAAAACAGTAAATCAGGTCTTGAGCCTGGAAGGTCATTCATAAATCAGACAGTTCTTACTGTGACCAAAGTGGTTCTTAATCTCCACATGGTGTCGTTCCAGAGATGCTGCTGATCTAGTGGTGCAGGGAAAAGGGAAGTTTGAGGAGTTGATGGTGTGTTCACATGAAATAGCTGCCAGCACTGCACAGCTAGTGGCGGCCTCTAAGGTGAGCAAAGTTTTTTGTTCTGTGTGTGTCTAAATGGTAGCTAGTAAAGGAACACAGCTATGAGTCCCCATGTTGTAGATGTCACGTCTCTTGAATTGTTGATGTTCTCCCTCTGCAGGTAAAAGCAGACAAGGACAGCGCCAACCTGCAACGCCTGCAGAAGGCGTCCCGGGGCGTCACACAGGCCACTGCAGCTGTTGTCGCCTCCACCAAGTCCGGGAAGTCTCAGATTGAAGAGAAAGGTGAGACTTGTTTTAGGGAGTTCAAAGCTACAAGTTGTAAAGAAAAAATCTGGGGTGTTTGAACATAATTTGTTCTTTGTGTCCAGATACAATGGACTTCTCCAGCATGACTCTCACCCAGATCAAACGACAAGAGATGGACGCACAGGTAAGCAGCAGAATACATTAAATATATCAACTTTAATAAGCCACAAAGCTGAGTTGAGAGTCTTAAAAATATGCGTTACATTATCTACCACGACTGATGATATGCAAGTTTATGTGTAAAGTTTCCACATTAGACTAAAGCTGTATTGTTCTTCATCCATTGAGAGCCCATATGAACACTTCACTCTGTGTTGTGGCTCTGCTTCCCCCGACACTGAAATGCAAACACAGAAAGGTCTGGACCTGCTCACACACATGTCCCATTGTTGGACCGAGTCCCTCTATTTGAAGTGTGTTTTTCTTAACTAGAAACCATCGTGAATAATGATTGTTTATCTGGGCTTTGGAAAGCACAGATAGAAAGTAATATAATAATCAAATATTGTTTTACCACTGTTTTGTCTAACTTAATTTAGCCTGAATGACATTTTTGCGTTTAAAAGCAAAGCTATTAATTGTATATGAAAATCAAGTTAAAATAATGAGTTCATCAAGTATTTAGCATGAGACCCAAAACAAAAACATGATATTATTTGTTCCCTCCCAATCTGTCTCCATGCAACTATTTTCTGTAAGTGATAAGGAGGTATTTCACGGTTTGCAAGGAAATGACGGGTTTGTGTTTGTCGTCCGCTTGTGTCTGTGTTTCCTCAGGTCCTGGTTCTGGAGCTGGAGACTCGCCTGCAGAAGGAGCGCGAGCGTCTCGGTGAGCTGAGGAAGAAACATTACGAGCTGGCCGGAGTAGCGGAGGGCTGGGGCGAGCAAGAAGAGGGTAAGGCAGAGGACGACCACTGTAGTGTAAATATACCCCAAATTATTGTAGTAAAAACAAGTGAAATTAATTTGTCTCTTTCTCAACTGCCACAGGTTGAGACCTGCCACCGCTGTCGTCCCCCTCCTCCGCCAGAAGACCGGCTGCTGTCTGCCTCTCTTTACTATTTATACACTTTTCACCCTCTTTCTTCCATGTTTTTATCTCTCTTTTTTTTTGTTTGTTTGTTATGGAAGCCAAATTTAAAGGTGCTTCTTTTCTAAACCTGCTTCTCCACCCGTGTCCGAGGGCTCAGAAACGGGGGACGTTGAAGGGAGGAACCAATAAGTGTGAGGAATGGAAGGTGTGGGTGGGGGGGGTAAACCGACTTCCTGGTGTCTCCCCCTCCATGCAGTGCCTCTCCTCCAGGACTGTGTTGGTGTAAAGCTGTCAAAGTGAAGTGGATCCGTTCTGCGGAGTATTTATTGTCTTTTTTCTCGCCCGGGGTTTTTAATAACGGCACTCCGTCAAGGAGTCACAATGGAGACGCAAAGAGCACAAGATTCTACTCAAGACATCCCAGGATGCACTGCACAAGGGCCAAACTCTCAGCAGTAATAAGAGTGACTGTTCTTGCCCTTACCCATTCCCCCAAAACCATGTCTCTGTGTGACATAGATGGCATGCCTGCTCTCCTGCTAAAAGAGTTCAAAGAGTTGTGAGCTTGTCAGGCCGTCTATCTGTCTTAATCTTCCTCCCTAGTTTCTTCCTATTCTTTCCTCACTGTGAGTTATCACCTTATCGAGTCCACACCGCCTCACTGCCTGGTTCACTGGACTTTCTGCCTTTCGCCTCTCTACCATTAACGACCGTGACTGTTTACTGGAGCCGACCCTTCTTTTGTTCTCTTTTTTCTTTTAACAGACGCTTGCATTTAAACTCTTTTATCTGCTACAAAATCAGGAAATACTTTCAGAAAACGTTGCACCGTTTTTTTCTCTCTCACCAGTCTTCTCCCTGCGAGCTTTGAGACCGCCAACTACCTCATGCTACATCCTCAGAGGTAGCGGTGCATCATGGGAAGGACTGATGAGAGAGAAGTTGTTGCTCGAACTCTAAAGACATGGGATTTCCCCTTTTATATTGGTTAAAGGTAGGAAACGAGGTAGAGGGAGGAAAACTTCCTTTTTTATATACAAAAAATAAAAAGCAACAGCAGGTCAAATCTGGCAGAAAAAGAAACGGTTAAATATAGTTCAAGACCCTTATTGGTGCATACAAACATCAGTCACTTCAACAACTCTGTCACAGAAGCAGCAGATGTGGAGGTGCAGCTGGGATCCTGTCACATAACGAACTGCTAACGGTGTCGTCTTCTGATAGACGGCTATCCAAGTGGTCCGCTCGGTTACTTCCTGGATACGTTATGACTCTGCCAGCAAGACTGCGGTTTTTCATAAGAAAAGGACTGCCTTCTCAGCCAGAGAGAATCTGCAGGAGCAACAAAAGGAAATCCTTAAAAAGTTTGAAATTCTGACTGCATTGTCCGGACATTAAAAGCTGCACAAACCTTTATTCATGATATGTTGTATCTGGTTTAACAAGTAATCCTGCCTCTTCAAGTACCCTGCAGGACTCCACTTTTATAAATCCTTCACTAACTAACAGTCTGCATCGCCAGGACCACAATGGACTCTGAAGTGTGCGGCACACAGTGACTGCAGTGTGTTTTCGAATAGCTTCCTAAAGACCAAGTAGCTGTGTATATAAACTACAAGCCTTCTTTTGTTGGAAATAATCTTTTGCTTGCGTTTTATCTAAAAGCATTCAATACAATAATTTTTTGTTTTGCATCTCTCCAAGTAAGGATTCAGTTTAATTGAATTAGGAATGGTGCACTTGAACGCCACAGGAGAGAGATTGTTATTTAACATAATTTTCCTACTGAGACTAATGGACTGACTTTCTGAACTTGTTGCCAGTGGACTTTGTGAGCAGACTGATCACGCCTTTGTGCAAACCATGAGATGAGTAGGCATCCGTTTGATTTCTTCTTCCTGTATGATGACAACCATGATGATTCTCCTGGAGTTTGTCTCTCTCTGTGTGTCTTAACATACTTTGTTTTGACGCTCTGCTTCAGCTGTGTATCTAAAAAAGTTGCGACACTGGTTTATTTAACAGACGCTGGTCAAATAGTATTTGCCAATAATTCTTATAAACTAGTTTTAAACCACTTGCAGAAGCAGATGGGTGCATCAAATGATAGAGAAAAGTGTTTTATTAATCAGACTTTGGAATCCTTTTTGCATTTGACACCACCCATCTGCTGTCCCAAGCAGGTTAAACAAACAGCAAGTATTAATTGCATTACTGTTGGGTCCAGGTCTCTCTGTATTTAATAATGTTCTGTCACTTCTTCCACACCTGGGTAGCTGATTTCATTAGAAATTGGAATGTAAAACAAAATAAGACACAATCTTTATGGTATTTCAAGTGTCTCGAAAGATGGATTGAATGCACCTTGAGGGTTGTTTGGTTGTATTTCTGCCCAAATATTCTTAATTAACCTCTGTCTCTCTCTCTCTCTCTCTCTCTCTCTCTCTCTCTCTCTCTCTCTCACTCACACTCTTTGTCTCCTCTCTCTTTCTCTCGGGTTTGTGTCTGTAGTCCTACCAGCTCAGCCAGCCTTTCAAACTGCCTCACACTGTAGTCAAAGAGAAACAAATACTCACATAGCAACATTGAAATATGTCTTTGTATGATATACTAAAACTATGTTGGTGGGTTTGTTTTTATTTTTTCAGTTTTTAAAATAAATATTTCAACTCAATAATACAGACATAGATATGACTGTGGTTCTTATGATGTCAAACGAAGCAGCTACCGACTGCCATCATGAAATGTAATTGTTATGTCTCTACCCTTTCACTTGATGTTTTCTGTTTTTACTCTACACAGTATTATTCTTGGAAAAGCTGAATATTACATAATCACTGATTGATAAATTGTTTCAGCCACTGGTTTTTTTTTCATTAATCCTCATACTAGGAATTCCAAGAACATAAATAGATGTTGCATTTCAGCTTTGTTTGCACAAGATAATAGGTATGTTTTTGTGATTAATGCAAATCTTTTTAGTGTAGATACAATACGATGCTTGTTTGTGTGTGTGTGTGTGTGTGTGTGTGTGTGTGTGTGTGTGTATGAGCATGAGCAAGAGAAGTGGCTCAATAACTCTTTTAACCTGACATCAGAGCAGAGCTAAAATCCTAATGCACCTAATGGATTTTTTTGGATGGGTAAGATTCTTTTCCAGTAAAAGCATTGATTCATGCAGTTCAAAGTGCTCGCATTGCTGCAAATCTCAAATAACATATTGTCAAATTCGAAAAAGGGGGGAAAATTAACTTCATGTTGCTGCTTCAACTCCAACCTGCCTGCTCTTCCACCAGCAGATGTTTACAACATCTAGAGGCAAGGAGTAAATAAATAAACCTAATCTGAAACCACTGTGCTGAGATTACAAAAAAAGAACCTAATCCGCGCTGCTTCATCAACCACATCTTCAAAGAGTCTTATTTGCTCGTCACTGCTGTGCGAGACTTGTTTTTTTATTAACTAAACATAAAACTCAGGAAGATATATTTAGAACATTGTATTTGTTGTTGGCACACCCTTTAATCCATAAATAATTTCCGACTGCCCTGCAGGACTCCATGGCAGTTAACGAGCCACACCTGCTGTCAGGTACAGGCAGACCAGGTGTGCCTCGTTAAGCAGCAGCGAGGGCCAAAACACTTGCAAAACAGCAGTAGTACAGAAACTCCATTGTTCCATTAACAGTGTTTGAACAACAAGGATGAACTGTCACTGCAGAGATTCAGGTAGTTTATGAGGAATAATAAAATGTTACTTCCTTTATCTAGAGGCTCTCAGGCAGTTGGCAGGTTTGTGCAATTTATGCTATTAACTTCCTGGTTGGGTAGAAAAGTAGAAGAAGGTTGGGTCTGTTAAGATAGATGTCCAATTTCATCATATGTACAAAAACTGATGAATGAACTAATGTGAATGATTAAAGGTTTTATAAATGATATTCAGAGCATTAATATAGTTGCAAACAAGTATTTGCAAAAGATATAGCGGAGTAATGGCTATCTGAGCAGAGAATAGAGATGCTTTATACAAAAAAAAAAGTAATATAAAGCCTTGTGCTTTTCCTTTAACCTTGAATTTGATGTAAATATATATATATATTTACTTTACTACCAATGAGTAATTGACATTGATAATGAATTTAAATTTATTACAGCTATGGATTTCACTGCACAATATAATTTAATAGTTTATCATCCCTATTTTCCTTACTTTGTTAGCATTAGCTTACTGGCTAAAATGCTTTAGCTGCAGTTGTGAGAGTTTAAACAGAGATGCTGCAGCCTGCCAGCACACACAAACAAATAAAAAAAATCATTGAAGAGTGCAAGAAATCAAGTTTTTATGTTATTAACCGGTTGGTGGAGGAATAAAATCTTGTATTCATATCTATCCATTTTTTTGTAATTTAAATAATTATAATTATAATAATTATCAGTGTATTCATATATATTATCACCTGATATAATATCTTCCCACATTTTATAAAAAACTAACTTCATGAGCAATTATTTTTGAAGTCAGAGTGACATTTTGCTGAGAAAAGTGGGCAATGACTAGTGAAGCACTGAAAAATATTTTTTTTCATTATAAGTCCCCCTTTATGTCCCCTTTTTAGTTTCTTAAAGATCTTAGTCTCTTTGGCGGCACCTACGGGGAGAAGCAGTGATTGCGATTTGTAATACTGCAAATGAGGGCCATAGGCTCAATCACCTTTTTTATGTTCCCTAATCTGTTGATAGATAGTGATTTACCAGACATGTAAATAACAATTAGTGAATGTTGTTGTTTTACTCAAATGACACCAGACTAAGAGTACAAATATTGTTCTTATTCTCCAGGCTGAAGGAATTCCCCTGATGTTCAGTCTCTTTATCACTTCATGTCCGCAGTGAGCAGTGAGCAGGCTGCCTCTGCTCTCATTTAGATGTAGTACAGTATGCAGTGGTGTTGTTTTGCTCTGTGCTGCTGTTTTGCCACATGGGTAATGTGGTGGGTGGTGCCTGTGAACGACTGAGCTGAGATATTTATAGTCTCTGCAGTCCTGAGCTAGGCTGCTTTACAGCAGGTCTCCTGGCAGCTGCAGCAGAGTCTGCGTCTGTCTCCCCTCTGCTCTCCAGCACAAGTCCAGCAGGGGTACATCCTTAGATAGATCTGCTTTAAATCAGCAGGTTCAGTTACAGGTACAGGCCGATTGCTCAGATCCACTCTTCTGGACAGAAATAGACCTAAAGTACAGTAGGCTGCACAGAAGGTTCATTTTGAACTTTTTGTCCTTTGCTGCTGAAAGAAAATATACATCATATCGAGGGCTGTTGTAAATTGTGAAACATTGTGTGATCAAAAACATTTTTATTTGTTGTTGAATCAATGTTTGACATGATATGACAATCTTAAATCAGGCTTACAGGAAACAACCTGCAAAATGTTTCCCAAAATTAGTTTTTACTCTACTTTTTTAATTTAATTTTTGTCTTTGAAGGTTCATATTTTTTTTAATAAAACACATTATAAAATAATTAGCTCTTCATTTGAAGGCCAACATGTACCCCCGATTTTATTTTATTGATCTCTGCAGACCAAAATATGATTAATAGCCAAATAAATCTCCATCCTATTAAGTCCTTTCTGTTCATGATCAGCTCCTATAAATCATATTCTGTCTAGTGAAAATGAAAGTGAAATCATATCGAATTGCATTCAGATGATTTAAATCTGTTTCCATTAAACATGTATGAAGACAAATTAAACTTTACTTTACAAATAACCTTAAACATGAAAAGATAAAGACTTTGAAAACTCAAATTGCAAACAGAAACGACTTTATAAGGAGATTGTTTTCAAAGTATAGTGAAAACATTAACGTCACTTGATCTCTATCACAACAGAATTACAGCAGAGTAGGCCTACATCATATGTTCAGTTCTCCAAGAAAATGTTTGGCTTCAACATGCAGAATCTCATTTCCAACAATTGTATTTCATTACAGTTTCATCAAACTAAGGTATGTTAAGGTATGAACCTCTTGTCTTTAAAACGTTATTAATACTTGGTAGAAGCTACACAATGTGGTTGGGTTACATTTACAGAGACACAATGTGATTACGTTTCTGAGCAGGATTCAGGCCCACATTGTTTCACTGTGCACTTTAGTTTTATTAATCTTCTTGATCGTTACTTCTAACAAGGTAGGACTTTGATCCCAAAGAAAACAGCTGATGTGTACACAGAAACATTTCACCAATGCAGAATTACTGCTGAATTAGACCGGATTGATGTGGGGACGTTTTGATTAGAATGATTGAAGCGTTTCCTAAGCATCTGTTTCCCGGGAAACATGTGATGATGTTGTCATGGAGATAAGGTAGATGTGCAGCCCCATGAGACTCAGGTGACTGATGTGTTTCTGAGAGAAAAGATAAACACTTTAATTGCCTCACTCTTCATGGGGGGCTAAGTTAGAGGACAGTTTGCTAGGGTAATTCCTACAGGAAAAAAAGAAGAGAAAATTAATTATTGTATAGTTAATTTGTTCCCCAGGTGTGCACAAGCTTTCTTTTCTACAGTTTACCATAGCTTGAAAAGCTCTGGGACTCACAATATCCTGCAGCTTCTGTCCTAAGAGGTCGTTGGGGAATCTCTTATTAGAGACTGCACTTGTTGAAAATAACACTTTTTAGATCATTTAGTGACCTCCCATAACTCACCTGGTGGATCATAGGCATGTAATGAGCCAAGCTGCAGAGGAATTCAACTGAAAAGAACAACCCTTGTATTGTGAAAGCCTCTGAATGCTCTTACTGTTTATGAGACGGTTTATCCGAACAGCAAAGTGTCATCACTCAGGCCGCCCTCACTGAGGGCTTTTTGAATGCATTGTTTTGTGCTGGTCTTGCACATTGCTCTCTAGCGAGGCCGGCCTCGGCCCGTTTTTTTTAAGTGCCTGATATAAATATGAGATCACGGGATGAGGAAAAAAGCCTTCTCCTGTCTGCCGAGGCCAGTGGGTACTTCTACCCGAGTCAACAAACAAACAGGCAGCACTTTGCTTCCCTCAGGGGCCAATGATTCCCCTCAAAAAGAAAAAAGAGACAAAAAGGCAGCTTTTAAATGCTGGTGCAGAATATCCCCGGGGGATGCTTCTTGGCTTCATAATGATCATCGATAACTGGTGCCACTTTGGGTAACCAACAACACAAGCTTTTAGAAGTGAGATAGCACTGTTTTATTTCATGAAAAAACACACAGAAAAGATACTCAGTGCTCTCATTAAGCAGCGGGATGTTGTTCTTTGTGCTACAAGTCAACAGACTTCAAGAGAATGATCATGCATTAGTGTTGTCTCAGTGTTGCAGCTTGAAAAGTAAATTAAAGCAATTAATCAGGGACAGCTGCATCATTACATGGCATGTGGCTGCCATTTGTATTGTGTTTTCTTCCCCTCAGCAATACTGTGTGTGTCTGTGTGACTCTGTGCTTGTTTGTCTGGGCATGATGGATGATCACTCTGTGAGCCATTAGACTTTGAAGAGACTTCTGTGTGAGTGTGCTCCTGAACTTCTGCATTAGTGAGGACCTTATGAAAATAGAAGCAGAGCCAGTTTATTATTTTTTCCATTTTCATGTCAAGAGTTAGGTGTTAGGAGTTACGCTTTTAAACCTGTGCAGTAAATATGACGCTGGAGCCAGCAGCCCTAAAGCTCACAAATAAACATGTTATATTTGAATTGATTTAATCTGCACAAAAAACAAAGTGTTCATTTGCCCGTTGTTAGGCAAACAGTGGAGATCCCAGGAAGTCATGGCCAAAAGAAGCTAAATTAAATATAATGTGTTTATTAGTGATTGATTTTAAAATTATGGTTTAAAAAAATGAAGGGGGTGGGTGGCAGGGTTAAAGATTAAAGACACTTGTCTTTTTGTAGTAAGTTAAAAGTTGATTTATTAAGTAGTGTTAGTACAAGTGCTATTGTAGTATAATATATTTGCTTAATTAATCTCACATTAAGATTGAGTTAACTTTTTCCACATATTATTTGCATCTGTCTTCTGTGGATCCTACTTCATCCCCTTAATTAAAAATAGATAAACCGATGAAGCAAAGTTTAGAGCTATATTTAGGGTCCTCCTATGAATGCTCTAAGAAGTGTGTGTGTGTGTGTGTGTGTGTGTGTGTGTGTGTGTGTGTGTGTGTGTGTGTGTGTGTGTGTGTGTGTGTGTGTGTGTGTGTGTGTGTGTGTGTGTGTGTGTGTGTGTGTGTGTGTGTGTGTGTGTGTGTGTGTGTGTGTGTGTGTGTGTGTGTGTGTGTGTGTGTGTCTCTCTCTCTCTCTCTCTCTCTCTCTCTGCAGGCCAGAGGTAGCATGAGAGCACAAGAACCAATGCCATGTAAGGATTCAAGTGTGTCCTTATTTGCCCTCGTGTGTGTGTGACTGTATGTTGTAGCCTGGCTGACTGAATCTACAGCGTCGCATGTATCTACATGCAGACATGATGGTGCGTTTTCATCAGCATGTCTACCAGGATTGTAATTATCACTTAAAGTGTCAGATCCTGGAAAGATAAAGTAAAAAACCTAAACCTACATTTAGCAGCTAAAAAATACCAAGAATGTGAGCTTTAAATCCCGGGTGGCCCAGATGTGATCTTTCCCTGCAACATATGTGAACATCTGTAAAAATCTAGGTCGCATCGGGGTACAAATCACGTTGGTTGTTGTGTGTCCTGCTTTGCCCGTTTTGCACATCAAATTTAATCATTATACATGTATAGTAATCCAGACAGCCAGCCCCTGCCCTACTTTATGCATCCGAGAGAGAGACAGACGTAAACATAGACATCACCACCGAGAGGCAGTCAGGTCAATCAAAGAGACAAAGGAGGGGGGTGGACATGGCAGACCCAGACAGTACATGAAACCAACTCCTCCACAACTCTGCTTTAGGAAAAAGAGAGAGAGTGACGTGGTTGCTAGGAGACCTCACCCAATGCAAACACAGCACCATCTGCTGCAGTGAGATTTGGAGTGGGTTAGCCAAGTCGGACAGAGAGAGGGAAATCAACCCAGGAGGGAGACGGGGGAGGACAGGGGGAGGAGGAGGGGAGGGGCTAAAGGATGATATTGGAAGATGAATGGAAAGTATGGTAGTAGAGTGGAGGTGAGGGGAAATTAGGTAAAGGGAGAACAGGGAGGGAGGGGGAAGAGGAGGAGGAGTAGGAGGAAAGTAAGCATGACGAGAAGCTTGATTAATGTATGACTAAAAAGTCTGACTCTTATACCCATAACCCTCCTCTGCACACACACACACACACACACACACACACACACACACACACACACACACACACAGCTTCAAATACACAGAAAACACCATGAGTATCATCCTTACGGAGGCGAAACAAAGCGGCTGCTGCTGATGTTGATTTTTTCCCCCTATTCATAACAGATGATGCACTTGTAACCATGGGGACAATAAAATGTCACATTCGGATATCACAGTTCAGTCGCAGCAGGCTTTGTGCCCACGCTATCTGGGGCTGCCTGGTCAATTCACACAAACATCCACCTCATAATGACTGTGAACGCCTCATTTTTCTCACTATCGCTGTTATTTATAGTGGCTTTTAGGAAGAATGCGATTAGTGTGCAGAAGCTGTACTGTCGTCAGCAAAAAGAAAGCATTAACCTTTTAAGGTTCTCCTTTGGGATCTCCAATCTTACACACGCTTCTAAATCAATATAACTGTTGAAACAAGAGAAAAACACATTGTTGCTCTAACAGATGAAAAGCTGAATTTATAAGCAACAAAACAAACTCTTTCTCAGTATAGTACACTGGGCTTTGATGCTGCAGCCTTACTTATGTTAGCTTATATAGCTTATGGTAGCTATTATTAGCTAACTTTAGATATCAGGCCACTGTCCCTCAAAAGCCAAAACACTGTTACTACAGTCTAGTGGGGGATAGCATGAAAAATTCACAAGAATTCGAAAATGGGTAAGAACATAACAGCAATGATTGTACTACTCTTGCTATTTAAGACTAGCTGGGGAAATATCCTTAGCAACAGCTAATTTATTTACTGTTTCTTAGAAACTTAATGTAGATGCTCTAACGCCCAAACAATCAAGTTTACCATGCCACTTAATCTTAAATTCTGCACATTTTCGCGAAGGGCCACTTATCATGAATTGCCAATTTAATTAAGGTGCATAATTAAAGTTCCCCTTTGAAATGTGTGACACTTAGAGATTAAAGGTTGCATGAGGACAAACACACTGTATTCCATACAGATATCAAGGTGCATTTTATTAGATGAAGATCCAATGATATATAGTCAACATCAGCATCCTCCTTTACAAAAGACATTAAAATTGCAACATTTTCGGTAAAAAAGTAGTATCGTACAGCCAATGTGGGGTACCAGAAAGAAAGCATGACATGACCTAAATCATATTCATTCGTTCATCGTATGGATCATAGATAAAACACAATACATTAACACTATTTACAGTCTGTAGCACAGAGGTTGACAAGAATGGTAATCCTCATGGTGAATACAGTAAATAGAATATATTCATATATTAAGATCTTTTGTTTTACAAAATCATAATACATTATATATATCACAGAGAAAGGCTACCCACAACCTTGGCTTTCAGCTATACACACCCTCTTATTTTTGCAACACTTTGCCCAAGCAAAATTAGATAATTTTTTTTCGTTTGGTCATTTTATTGTTGATGGGTGGGTTCTTTGGTTGTGCTGGGTTTAATGTCGCAGCCTCCGACTGAGCAATCAGCTGCTGAGTGTAACTGAAGAGAGTCATCTGTTTAGGTTTGGTTGTAACTGGAGAGTCTTGCACAGCACTCAACATATACAGGGCAACTTTTAGAGCAGTGTTCGCAACTACGGGGCAACTATGGGTGACAAACGGGGCAACTAGATGTACTTAACTCTAAACCAGAATCACGGTTAATCCGAAAGTAGAAAGATCTCACAGCTCAAATGGACTGAGGCAAATCTGATTATTTGTTGTATTACAGCACAAGGTTTCATTGCAACTCTGGTACACACAAAATGTTCTTTTCACAAAAATGTGACGAGGACCGAGCACAAAACTGGTCCGAACACTTGTTTTACTTCATGCATGCATTAACGTTGCATTTCCACGGGATGGATTCTCTCATATGAAAATAGCACATTTCCATCAGAGAATAAAAACACATCCAGCACATTAAGAAGGAAAGGTAGCATAAACGTACCTGAGCAATGCTTCCAGTTAATGTTACCTAAAATGTTTCCCAGGTGTCATACCTCAAAGGATGAATGAGGAACATTTAGGATAACTGAGGTGGAAGAAAAATGATCCAAAACTGGGACAAAAACCTAAGAAGATAATGTGTTGATGCATTAAGGAACAAAATAATAAGCGGGTGGGTCTATATAGTGCATTGCTTCATAATGTTGCCCGGTAGGTTTGTGATGTTTTGTGAGGGCCAGTTAGTGAAGATCAGTGTAACAGCAGTTAAACAACAGCCATCCCAGACTGAAAGAGAGCCCAAGAGTGAAACCTTTTATATATATATATATATGCATCTACAGTACAAACCTCTCTGGTTATGTATATACCTCGTAACTTCAGTAAAGGTATAAATAACTTTTTAGTATATATTTCTTTACCATTTGCAATTTTCTCTTGGCCCATCAGACCAGTCATACGTAGACCATATGTTTGTCAGTTTCTTCAAATCACACTGTTATTTGCACGACAGCGGGACTTGTGTTTGTATTTGACTGATCACTAGCTGTCCCCCGCCTCCCCCAAGCCTGCACAACCTCGTCCAATTAACTCATCAACCTCCGACAGCAGAAAAATGCTCACAGTGCTCGCAAAACCTTTGGGAATCCCAGCCAAAAGTTGTTCACCTGAGACACGCTTATGTTGTGTAATTCTATCCGGCCAAGTAACAAGGTGGACCCAGCGACATACACGGGGACGATCAGATCATTTTACATCACTTGTTGTATAATAGGATAAATAAAACCCAGGGCTGCTTTGCTGACGCGGGGGCACATTCCTGTAAGGTTTTAGGACAAGCTGGTGTCTGTCTGTCTGTATCTCTTTCACTCTCTGCCCCGTTCCTGAGCTGCATCACTGGCAAGGCGTGGAGTGAATCCAAGCCAGAGGGCATCGAAATTCCTCTGCATAACTGGATCGGGATCCTCCCCTCCCCACCATGTTGACAGAACGGTCTGGTGGGCGGCAATCCCTTCACCCCCCACCCTCCCAACCCCACATCCCGACACCCATGTGCTCGGGCCTCCGTACCAAGCCTCAGTGCCAGGCTTCATCACCGGCCCAGCTGGCATGGCGGCGATCAGCTGGATTTGCTATAATCATCTTAGGTCATCTGATTCAAGCTGAGGACGGAGTGAATGCCCGTCAGCTCTTCAACCATGGCCAATGAACACCGACGGGGGCAGCCTAACCGCCCTCCTCCTGGCTAAATTTCCACAGAATGACAGGTTTGAACATTTTTGTTAGGCAAGGTGGAAATATTTCACACAATGAAGACTTCTCCTAGCAGGTAAAGAGGAGTGTTGCAACCTTTTTTTAAAGAGCTACTGAATATGTTTCAGTAAATAAAAAAACAAAGTGAACATGAGACATCCTGCTGGCCAGTCACCTAGTCCTGCTAGCTGCGCACAAGCCCGCCTGTCTGCCTCTCTGTCAAGCTGGGATGTCTGGGACCTTGACGTGTGTGTGTGTGTGTGTGTGTGTTTGTTTTTGTCTGTGTGCATACATCAAGAGTCGTGGTAGGGAGGGATGGGTCAGAGAGTTACAGAGGTTAATGGTAAATCAGCCAAACCAAAGTCACACACTCACCCAACACACACGACCTCCACCCCCACCCCCACCCCTGTCTATCCGTCCGTCCATTTGTCCATCCATCGAGTCATCCAGCCCCCTCCCCCTTCCCCCTCTCCTCTGCTGCAGTCGTGTCTCTGTGGCTCGTGCCTCAGTCCCAGCCGTTGTCCTTGATCATGTGGGCCAGCTCGATGATGAACTTGCCCTCTTTATACTTCTGACTGCTTTCAAAGGCATGTTCCTGGAGGGTGTGGCAGAGGACAGAAGAGATTTAATTAAAAAAGACAGACGGACAGAGAATAATAACATGTTCATGTATTTGACAGAGAGAAGGATAGCTAGAAACAAACACAAGGTGCATTAAAAAAAAACCTGCTCATGACAGCCCCTTTCAGCTGTGTAAGGAAATCCTTGACTCAGTCCTGGCCTGTCTCTGCTGCTGGCTCTCTGGGAGCTGGTTATATAACTGACAGTCACTAAGCACTGCAGAGGAGCCTGCAGAACCAAATCTCTGACCGGGCTGGATGGTCATACCTTAAGCTGGCGGGAATGCGTCTCACACCGATAAGTAACAGTGAAACCAAAAGGCCACAGGTTTGAGCCTCGCAGAAGCCAACATAGATGTAGAGTCTGCTCTACTTCTGCAGGCTGTAACATGCATTTCTACTGTTAGGTGTGTAATCCAGAAATTCCTCCAACTACACAGAAGCCTATCAGCTCCACTTAGTGATGTTTAATTAACTGAAAACCATAACACCATAATCCATATTTTTCACATTTGAAAAGAATGATTGCAACAGTCATTAGCCAGGCTTTTTGAGATACTTTAAACCCGGTCAAAATAATGGAATTGTGCTGGGAGTTTTGTTTTTGTTGATATTTGAGCTCCAAGGTGTCAGAATTTTGTGCATACAATTGACAAAAACTGAAATACAGCAGGGTTTTTATAGGGAAGTCACCGTAGACACCCAGTTTCGGCAATTGTGTCTTAACAGACATTTGTATTAATTAAAAGGTTGAAGATTCATGAGGCCAGTTGGCATCCACCCAGGCTTCATCCAGGTTTACGGCTAAATACCTGCAAAACTAATAACATTCTCATCAGCCTCAGCTGTGAGAACTTGTGTTGTGTTTGGTGCTAATTAGCAAATACTAGCATGCTAACAAGCTAAACTAAGATAGAAAACATTGCAAACATTCTGACTGCTTAACATGAGTATGTTAGCATTGTCATGTGAGCCATTTTAGCCTGGTGTTATTAGCATTTAGCATAAAACAAGGCTGTGCCTCAGTACAGCAGCCTTACAGAGCTGTTAACATTGCTGTAGACTGTCACAATAGCTGATGTTCCTTCTTTTAATACATGTCTTTATGGTGATTTGTACTAGTACTGTTCTTGCTGTTCTTCTTCTGACTTTTACAGGAAAGTGTTGGAGTGTTTTTGAATAACAGATGTCTCTCATGGCGGTCACTTGATCACGTTCAGCTGCGGTGGCTGCTGCTTGCTAATCTTACCTCAGCTTGTTCCAGTTCCACCTCACATATTCCCAAATTTGGATATTTCTGGCCCCAGTAACTGAAAATAATAGCAGCAAGCACTAAACCCAAGCTTCAAGCTTGAAAAGACCTCTTTGGAACCATTGAGGTTGAGACTAGAGGTTAAGATATGCTTTTGGATATTATTAACCCATCCTTTTATAAACACTGTATTATGGGGATCATTTTGACACAGTTGGTGCTTTGAAAACTGTTTAAAACTAGTTGCTAAACAATGCCATAAACATGGCCACAACAACACTGTGTTCTTGTTCAAAAGCCACCCACTCATTTTAGCTCTTTTCAAAGCTGGGTCACAGAGTCGACTGACACCAATGTTCCTTCACTGTGGAGCGTCGGTGCCTTGCTTTGTCTTTGGCTATTTTAGCTTAGAGCTGCAGAGGCAAGTTATCAGATTTCTTCATTTAGGAGTGCAGTAGGTCAACCCTCTCAATAGAACTTTGACGACTGTGGAAAATCAATACAGCTGCAACTGATATTAATGGAAACCCGCCATTAAGTCGTATCTAGTGTCTGTGTGCTTGTGACCTCTGTTTTTTCTGCCTTGTTGGGTCCTGACAGGAATAGCAACTACCCAGAAAAGTTTCTACTTTTAAAACTGGTTCGCCAGGTGTTTATACCAGGCGTCGGAAGGAAAACAGTTATTTTTAGGCTGGAAGGTTATAGAATGAGGTTTAAGGTTAGACACGTAGCGGTGAATGTGAGAGGTTAGGCTAAGAGCGCTGGTCAGTGGAGGCATCTGAGAAGTCAAACAACAAGGACACTGTTTGAGTGTGTGCTAACTCTCTAAGGATACAGTCACGTGCCCTATAGTGTACACTCTCACCTCCACGTGGACAGGGTTCACCAGTGGCAGCTGCAGATGCATAGCTCCGTTGATATATGAAGACAGCTAACATTAGCTATTAAATTCACCCTGACATGAGATATGAAATACAACCTGTACTAAATACACCCTGCACGTGTATTTTGACATGCTGTATCACAGCTTTACCAAGACTCTGACTGTATATATATGGCTCAGATATAAGCCGAGCTACATAGTGATCAGCAATGTTAGCTTAAGTGTGAAACAGTTCAAATTAACTACACTGTCGGTTTCTAAATGTTCAATCAAGATTATTAACACCTAGAAAAGTTCTACTGTCAAAACCTAAAGAATAAAAAGCATATATTTTGATCTTCATGTCAGAGTCCTGAAGATCAAATCAATGAAGTCATAAGATAAATGAAGACTTCTCCTTCATGTCTCCATCTGTTCTGAGAAATCTATCTCATAATTAATTCAGCCCACACAGCCGTAACACTGAGTTGACCCTGACAGAAGAGTTGGTCCAAATATATAATTAGGGTGCAAATAAAATGAGGGTGTGCTATAATAACAACCTCCCAGCTGATCGTCCTCTAACCTTGGATGCAATTTGTGGTGCTTGTGCATCAAAATCAGCCGAGGGCACTTACGTATTTCCAGCCCAGGGTGGTCTTGCAGTTCTCGCAGTAGATATCTGCTACAGCGTGCAGGCCTGTGAGCAGAACCCTCTCTTCTGCAGGGCCACACCCGACGTTCACCCTGAAAGAAAAGGAGAAAGAGAGGGAGGAGACACATTAAGAGACAATCAAAAGTTACAAATTAGTAATGTGCAAGTAGCTCAAGTTGCTCAGATGCATGTACTGTATGATTTGCTCAGAGTGAGTCACTGCCTCACACCCACTCACACAGAGCATACTGATAGGGCGAGCATAGATTCAAACAGCCTAATTTTCACACTCAATTCGGCCGATAATGACTCCGAGGCGCAGGCTGGCTCCTTCTACACCGAGGCTTCAAATACAACAAAACTACTGTGTGAAAAACAATGGGTATTTTTAACTTGTGTTTAAAGCACGTTAGAACACTGGTCTCCTGTCTAAGTCCAGCCTGCAGGAGAGTATTTTCGAAACGCATAATGTGAACCAGGTGGGTTGAAATGCAACACGAGAGGGATACTCACACTGAGTTGAACAGGTAGGCTCTGCCCTGGCTGCCCTGGAACGACTGCAGAGACAAGATGAGACGGAGATGAAAAGGCTGAAACAAGAATGAGCCCGTTCATACAGTGTAGTAATGATACAAGCATGCTGTCATATTGCCATAATGCTTGAGTCAAATAAGATATAAAATACCCACATATTGATTTGAGACCAGCCTTTACTTTAATAGAAGGTCTCATATATTAAGATAATGCTTATTTTCTTGCAGGCAAAAGAAAGCTACTATTGAAGGGACATGTTAATCGGGTTTATATCGTGCGGCTGTGTTACGACCGGCAGAAGGCCTTTCTGCACAGGTGAGCGTTGTTTTCATAATCACGTGGAGAAAGTGATAGTGCATTCATAATCCTCTTCACTAACCAGTTTATAACATAATCCATCTACAAGCAATAGCGCGGCGGCGGCTGACACAAACATACAGGTGTTCAGCCTGTTTGTTTCTGTAATTCCTCATCCGCTCTTCCTCTTTTTTTAATCTTCAACGCTTGTCGTTTAATGGCTGTTAATCCTTGTCAATTTCGCTCTGTATTATTGACTGTGCTATGAAATTGAACAGGCAAAAACTATACGATAAATATTCTTGTTCTGTCTTTTAAAAAAAAATACTTTTTCGGTCTGTAATAATTAGCTGCCTGAATGTAAGTTCTTTCCTTATGGTTTCCAGGGACAACCACTGTTGGTAAGACGAGTCAAGTCGCTGGAGCAGCTTGCCGGTTACCTTGGAGATGAGCTCGTCGTGGTTGGCCAGGTGAGCTCGGCAGTGGATGCAGCTGTACGTCCGGTGGCAGCTCGGCAGGTATGCCTGGAAGGTCTTGGAGCGCGTCATTCTGACCATGGGCGGAGTTGGCGGGCGGTGCAAGAAGGGACTGCCAGCCCAGGTCGGCTCACAAGGGAAGCACCGCAACACACAGGTGAGGGCCGTGGTGGGCGGTGGGTTGGGAGGCGAACACCTGCGCACAAGGATGATAAAGGAGCAGCTAATGGTTACACGGTTGTGTAACAGCTGCTTCCTTAAAGTGATGTTGTAAACTGAGCCACAGGTGCTGTGCTGCTGATGGGATTACAGTTCTGCAGAATTCTCCAACCTGCTCGCATCTTTGAAACCGTTAAACCTCAAAGAGCTATGATGCGAAGTGATGCACAATTAATGAGCCTGTATTCCAGGCTGAGTCACTACATTACACATTTCAGTTGGAAGCTTAAAAACACTGAAGAAATTCTACTTTATGAGATGAGATACAAACATGGTACAGGTACAGGCATCCGCCACACAGGACACCGCTTCTTCTAGAGGCCAAAAATGAGTCCTAGTTGGTCGAGAGGACTGTTTGGGCTATCGAAGCAGGGACAGACAAAAAATCAGGTAATTGTTATGGTAATTGCTTAGTTAAAGTCATTTTTAGGGGATCAGGGATGACAATGTCAGTCTGTCCTCCATCGAAATATCTCAAAAACTACTGGATGAATTGCCATAAAGCTTTGTACAGACATTCATGGTGCCCAGAGGATGAATACTGAATTGGCCATCCACTAACCTTTCCTCTAGTGCCACCATTAAGATAAAAGTAACATTTTCCAAGGCAGGTATTTGGTTTCAAATCCAATACCCGCAAAACAAATGACATTCCCATCCTCAGCATCACTTTGTGTTTAGTACAAATAAGCAAATGTTAGCATCACACGCTAACTAAGATATTGAACATGGCAAACATTATACCTGCATTATACACATTAGCATGTTGGTTGTGTGCATGTAAGCATGCTGATCTTTTAGCATTTAGCTCAATGCATCACTGTAAGTGCAGCTTCAAAGAGGTGCTAGTGTGGCTGGATGTTAGTGTCAGTCATCAAAGTTCAAGCTTCTCAAAGCTGAGGATTTGCTGATTTCGTGTATCATAACATTGTTGGTTGAACACCTTTTAGGTTTTGGACTGAATTAATTGATGTGGCAAAACATCGATAATGAAAGCAGTCTTTAGTCGCCGCTGTAACACGTTGTCAAAACTATTCTGCACTCACTCAGGTCTCTGCAGTACAAACAGGCAGCAACACTAGCCCACACTCTGTGTTTGAGTCTATGAGGCTTCAGAGATAATCTGCTTAGCGTAGCACAACGGAGAGGATCGTGCTCTGCTCACTCCATGATATCCAAATAGACCGAGGCCCTTAAAATACTTCTGCTGCTGTGCCCTGGTGACTGAGAAGATTAGTGAGCCGGTCTGGGAACCCATCCCGGAGGCTCGGGGCCAGGAGGACAGGAGTATGTTTTGACTAACTGTAGAGAAGACTGTGAGGGGGATGTGCTCTTCACCTTGTGCTGCAGATTTAATCTTGGTTTTTATTGCTTAATGCAACTTTGTTTTGATTTCAGCCCTGTAGCTATGGTGCTAAACACAACCTTTCAACCACAAAATGTTATCTAGTTTTACTACCCAGTGTTATTTTTCATAAAGCTGCGATTAGCCTCACTCAAACAGTATATGCACCTTTTACTGCCTATTTCAACTACTATTATTTCTAATTAAAATATGTGTAACACTGTAAAAAACAAGACATGACCTTTCTAAACAAATAAACCAATACATTCTACAGTTGCGAAGACTATGCCTCTATAAGATTCTGTAATACCTTGAGTTGTTTCTTCACCTTCACAATATGCCGTTCCATTCTGTCTCCTTTCCTTCCTGTCTGTCTTTACTGAACCATCTGGAAAAACTAATAAAATACTGAATGGGAGCAGGAGGCCTCTGTGAGTTCAGAACAAACGAGAGGAGAAAGACAGCCTCTTACTTTACTGCCCTGCAATATGATTGTTTTTAGCGTCGGAGGCTGATGAAGGCTCCGGTGCTGATGGGATGGACCGGGGGATATACATAAATAAATGAGGCAGTGAGATGTGCCCTTGTTTTGTTCTCCTCTGACACGGTGCCAGCGGCGTGGGATCGGGGCACAAAGACACGCTCAGTACAGTTGTCGGAGTGACCCCTGACACACACACACACACACACACACACACACACACACACACACACACACACACACACACACACACACACCACACACACACACAAAGACTGGTGTTTAACCCAAAGCGTGTGTTATTCTCTTGGTCATTTCAGGACTCAGGGCAAGGAAGAAGTTTATGTAGGGTCCAGTCCTCTGAGTGTAGTTTAAAATATTGATTGATATTGATGAATATTACATATTTTGAGACTTTTGACACTTATAATTGGCTGCGGTGGAAATCACAGCAGATTTGATTAGTGGATTTATTGATTAGTAAGATGACAACATATTACAAGGCCAAGCTTTTTAAATGTGAATAATAAGTCTTTTATGAAAGTAAACTGAATATATTTGAGTTTTAGACAGCTGGTCAGACAAAACAAGCAATTTGAAATTCAATGAATCAAGACAATCTCTCACATTTGCACAAAGCTGCCTTATTATAGCTCAGTAATTAGTCTTAAGTATAGTAGGTAATCAAGGAATGTAAGCTTCTAACTTAGGCTTCACATTTAATCACATTAAATGCAAGCTTCTTTTTTTAAGCCTCTACTGCTGCATTTACAACAAGTCACACAGGTTAAATGTACTGGCTAAATTTCTAAAATGTAAATGTGATGTATAAACAAGAACCTGGCCGTCATAGACTAGAGATGAGATGTTTACTCAAACCTCTGGAGAAAGCTCTGTTAACTGTCAGCATGTTGATAATGCATCATAATGTAACAGAGCTGGATTATAGTAGTGCCCGTGTTACACATCATCTTGTAGGTCATACATAATCCATGTGGAGTTCTGCCTGTGTATTATCTGCGGTCGGTCTCTGAAGAATCACTTCATTGCCAGCCATAACAGCAGAGGGCCAGTGCATGTCAGTGGTTTTAGATGAACAGCTGATCCGTCTTACACACTTAATTAAAAAATGCATTGTCATACAGTCGCTTTGATAATCCATTATTTGTTACTTTTTCAAGCAAAAATTTTCAACCATTAGTTCCTCTGTCTCAGTTATGAAGAATTGCTGGGGTTTTAAATCATTGTAAACTGAATATCATTTGGGTTTTTGTCTGTTGGTCAGCCAAAACACAAACAAAACTCTTGAACACATGACTCAATTAGGGCTCTGGAAACTTGTGACAAGCATTTATTCACTATTTTCTGTGTTCTACAGAGCAAACAATTGAGCGATTAACCGTGAGAATAATCACCAGATTAACTGATCGGTAGTTGCAACCCCAGGAATTGTGATGCATCGATCTGACGTCTTCAGTCCCGGTACCTGGGCCTTAGGTATTGGCTGATACCAAGTACCAATCCAATACCAGTGTTTAGTTAATAAGCTGTACAACTCACCGTGTGGAAGTGACTGGGATCATTGTTTTATGTGTAAGGCAACAGCAGGCTTGACTTAAACATTGCTTAATGAATAAACTTTATGAAACAACATATAACACATTCATAGATATAAATGTACTGTATTATTATCATTATTATTATTATTAAAAACAAGCATGAATTACCTCCAAACAGCTCACATTCTTGTTGTTAGCTACTCAGCTAAGCAGTCTAAAGCATGATGTAGTATATGCAAGTGTAATCAGATGCAAACATAGAGTTGGATTGAATAGATTGGCCCCATTGTCACCGATACAAAGTCCAGCTATTTCAGTCAGTATTGGCCCGATATCTGACGTCAGTATTGGATCGGTGGCTCCCTACCTAGACATGTTATGGCTTTAAATAACAGTATAACATTAAGGCCTACATGTAACCATAATGAAACGCTTATTTTGGATATTACATATACATTTTCAAGTGAATGACCTGCAACGTTGAATATACTTGATACGGTTATAAGTAATTGTAAGAACAAGATTGCCAACTACCATGAAGTACAGGAGAAAGCAAGTAAACACTTTAACCACATTAAACAGATGAAAATATCCTGGACCTGAACAAAGCAGCACTATGACGCTGTTTGACATTTCAAAACATTTAGTTTCCAAGAAGAGGAGACAACACTCATGTTGGTGGGTGGACATGCTCGAAGCTCATTTTGCAATACAACATTGTTTGTGGGAACAAGGATGCTGACGCACTGTAATACGCTGACGCAAACAGTCGATGAGTGCTGCTCTGCACTAAAAAAAAAACCCTCATTGACAGAATAACAAATTTCATAAATGATCAGATGACTGGAGTAGGTGGGCACAGCGATTCAGACGGGCATCAACAGCAGGAAAGTTTAACAAAGGTTTCGTGTTTGTCCATCTTTTATCAGTTTATTTTTCTGTCTCTTCTCTCCGTCTGTCGCTACGCCTCTTAGCCTGCTTGTATATTTATTTTTCCTGCCACCACTCTGTCCATTCATCAGTTCTGCCGCGGGTCGTTTGAGGTCGCCGAGCTGTCCATTCTGGTCATTTCTGGGTGTCATCACAAAAGGCTACGTGCCACGAGTCTCAACAGCAAAAAAAAAGGGCCCTTGTATCCCGACAAAAAAACCTTTGTTATGTAACGCACTGATGCTGCCGCTGCTGATGCTGGTCCTGACAATGATCGTGAGCAGGAGAGAGACAGAGAGGGGAGAGAGGGGGTGAAAGTCAGACGGGGACAAGGAAGGAATTAAACGAAACGGTGAGCGAAAGAGGGAAGAAGCGGTGTGTGTCCCTTCAGCAGTGGATGAGCTGTGTGGACTACGAAGCCCACAAGATGCACCGACACGATTTTTGTACTTCATGTACTTTCTTCCTGCTCTCCATTCAGTCTTACACCAAGGCCAACAGCCTACAGCAGCATGACATCACTGACTAGAGGAGGAAAAAACTCCTCTCTGCCCCCCACACCCACCCCCAACCATATCAAATATCACTGAGGAAGCGATGCTCCTGCATCCCAGGTGTATGTGTCTGGTTACTGTTGCTATGGCTGCTCTTTACTCACATCGAATTTTCTTCTGTCTGTCTCTATTTTGTCCTCCAGAAGAAGGTTGTTCTCAGGTACTTTAGACACTTATACTTATACTCGTACAGATAATTCCTGTTGAATATCTGTGTGTAGCTATCAGATAACAAACTGTGAAAGTGTGATTTAAAGGGGACAAAAAAAGTGACTTAAACCTGTCGAACTGTTGTCACAAAACATTGTACAGAACTTATGTTTATGTGTACGAGTCCAATATTTGAAGGATCACCTTTCAAGGCCTGCAACACTCCGATCCCCATCTTCGATCTGTGTATCGACTCCTCACGCGATCAATAACTATCTGAGTGCAGGCTTTGCAGTATAAATAGATCAGGGCAAAGGTTGCAACTTGATAAAAGTGTCTCTTCTTAAACTGTCTCACATGGACTTTATTTAGCACATGTTTTTTTAAGGGGTGGGATGCAGCATTTCCACGTGCTGGCCAAACTCTCATTGACTTGTATGGGATGGTTGATGTCACGTGGGGATACCACGTCAATAAAAACACAAAACCTGAAGGCTTAAGGTTTACAGTACGCGTGTGTGATTATTGAATCAGGTCAAAGGCAGTGGCGCACTTCATCTGGGAAGAACTTCAACCCACCACACGCAGCACAGATGGCGGGGATGCCTCAGCTCAGCAATGCTGAAAACACACACACACACACACACACACACACACACACACACACACACACACACACACACACACACACACACACACACAGCACCCACTCCGAAAAGCTTTAACATCTGCAATGACTTTTGCAGATCGATGAGAACCAGGTGATTGTCGTCAGAGCTCGTGATCACAATGTGCGTATTACATGATAACCCGCATTGATCACTGCTGACGTGCACCATCAAGGCCAAGCGCGCGCACGCGGATGATGGCGCATACGTGCAGCACCGCCACCACAAACAGCATGTGAGCCTAATAATAATAATAATAATAACCACTAGACACTGTAGCTCCACTGCAGAGAGGACTTCAGCATCCAATTCAAAAGGAAAAACATCAGTCCAAGGCCACACACTGTGTATCAACACACACATGGTCATTAAATACATGTTGTTGTCAGAATACAAGCAACAAAAACAATAAACTTGTGTTTTTATTGTGATATTCCTGCACATGTTAAAAAGTTGCCTCGGTTAAAAAGTCCTCTGTTGGCTGGGTTGAAGCGTACTGTAGCTCACTGTTATGAGAACAGTGCGTAACAACAAATGCACCACACTGGAGAAATAAGGCAGAGGATATTATGTTTTTATTACCTTTGATAGGGAAGAAAAACGTTTCTCCACGTAGCTTCAAAAAATGTCGCACCCTCCTCGTTTTTCCTCGTGGCAGTGCCAATCCTAAACCCCCTTTCGCATTCCTTCCAAGGAAAAATTTCCTCCTCTCTCTCTATGGCCCTGGCAAGTCCTGCAGAGACGCAATGTTTTGACGCGCAATGATGCCCAGCGGAGTTTAGAAGAAGCAGCGAGAGAGGGGGAAGAGTGCTGAAGCAGCCAGCCGGAGCGAGAGGGTTCACTGCAACCGACTTCCTGGTTCGTAGGACAGCCGTTTTCAGGGAGGATGGCTTATTTTCATCGGTTTCTGTCCAGTGTCTGATTATTGTATGTTTAAGTGAGATGTTTAGCAGCTCGATGTGGAAAGTCTGTTACTTATACTGATACGTAAATAGTATTGTACTTAAAAACACCGTGTCACGCATTTCCAGTATGCTTTTAACAGTTGTTTACATTTACATATTGTTGCTTAAATGTACAGTAGCAGTCAAAAGTTTGGACACACTTTCTCATTCAACTACTTTGAAGGATATAAAATATAAAACATATTCTGGTTTGTTGAGCATTTGTTTGTTTACCACATAATTCCATATGTGTTCCTTCATAGTTTGGATGTCTTCAATATTAATCTACAATATAGAAAAAAATAAGAATAAAAATAAAGAAAAACCATTGAATGAGAAGGTGTGTCCAAACTTTTGACTGGTACTGTATGTATGAGAAGAATAAATGCTGATAAATTCTGTAAAAAATATACTTGCATTAAGTTGTTTTTTAATATCTAGGTTAAGACTAGTTTTTTTGTTAAATTGAACGTTGCAGCGCATTTCAAATGGTAACCTGAACATAGTAAAAAAAATAACTTAACATTTTTCTACAATCAACACTTGAAATGATGAAGGCACTTGCAATAGACAAGGTAGTACAAAATGTAAACCATACTTTGGTGTTTCATTTTTTACCTCTTTACTTAAGATTTCATTAAACTTGTTTTTTTTTCTTTTTACAAAAAGTACCAAAACACTGGCAACAAGGAAGATCTTGGGTAGATAATAATGAGAATAAATATGAAACAAAATGTAAATCATACCCCCTAAACTAAAAAGAAATCTGGCTTGAATTGACATCATTATTATCGTACACATAATGTAATAGCGGATATTCAGGAGGAGGGGTATTATCTTGACGGCCGAGTTGAAGATCTTTGCCAACACTGGCTGTTGACTTGATGAATAACTGACAGCTGTATCAGCCAATCAGCAAGCTGACAAGGCATAGCAACACTGAGCTTATTGGTCGAGGGGCTCGAGGGAGGAAGCTAGTGACCAATTATATTACTGGATTATTTTTTTCCCCTAAATTCTCCATGAATGTACAGTACTAGTACATGTGAGTGTAGTTTTATGAATCAAGCAGGGGGAAGAGCAGAAATACCTCATCGGCTTTGTAAAAACTTAGTAGAAAGAAATTCCGCATGGATGGTTTTTATGTAACAAAACATGTCCAGCATCATTAACTTTCCCACTACAGGGAACACTTCTTTAATCCCTACAGTCTAAAGCGCCACCTTCTGTCAGTCTATGGGTACCAAATACTTACCCATATACATTCTCATTGTTTTTCAAAGTAGTCAAAACATCATTATTAAATTGCTAATATTCTATACAAATACACCAATTTTACTTAAGTATTTTATCTTTATTGATATTGATAAAAATGCACTTTTTTAAAATAATCTTTCATCAAATCAAACGGCGTACTCCTTAGGTAAGGCATGTTAATGGGCAGCCAGGACCCACAAACTGGTTCTGTCATTAACAAATATTCATTTAGGCATGCAAAACAAACACAAACACACACTGAGTACAACACAGATAATGGCATCAAAATATTCACTAAATCATTAATGTAAGATCTGTGATATGATTAGTAGATCACAATGATTTTTGGATGTACAGGTGTTCTCAAAACAAAATATCAGACAAACAACTGCGCAGATTTCACTCCATCCATCAGTGACAGCACTAATACAAAATTCCCAACAACAAACTTAAGAAAATAACACAGCAATACTGTTTTGACTGTAAAATACCGAACGATAGACAGCATATTCAACCAATACTACATTCATCACGACCCTTAATGTGGGGTGACAATGCTGGATAACAGAACATCAGTAGTGTCATAAACCTAATCATCTTTTTACTTTTTCATACTGTTACAACCACAGCAAGGGATTGTTAAAGCACTGTTGTCTTTAATATATTTCAATTTCTAGTGAATGCAATGAAGCAATCAATCAACATGTATCAGAGTTTCTACTGTATTTTCATTGCACTTTTTAAAGCTCATACATTAAAAATGATCATTCTTTCTTAAATACAAATGCAATCGGTTTACGATCACATAACACAGTAGAAAATGGACTCATTAGCATAAAAAAACAAAAGTTTCAATTTGTGCAAAAGGTCTCTCTTAGATTCATTAATGGATTAACTCAGTCAGTTTCAGTCATATCATTTGATTCAATGGAAAATCTAGAGACTAACTGACTACACATAAACATACAACATATTGTCTTTAAAACACATCATATAAAAACAGTGATTTCAACTGAATGTGCCTTTGAATTGTCAATATGGAGCAGTGGCACAACCCTCCTCAGTACACTGTCTGCACGCTGTCATTTATGACAAGTAGCAATACTTTATGTGTTCTAGTACATATTTAAAAAATCTCAGAACTTCTTAGATTTAGTGTATTATTGCATGTGCTAAGTGACATTCAGATTGTAAAAAGGAAGAAGAAAATCAGACCTCAAAACATTGTTGAGCTGCTCGCAAATTAACATCACAATGCATCTGCTGGTGTTTTAACTACTTGAACAATAACGCAATAATACTGCAATATGTCCTTTACTTAAAAGCATAAAAATGATTAATATTTTCAAATCAAGACATTAATCTATTGTGAAATTCAAGGCTGCTATTTTAATGGCCATTTTGTTCCATTTTATAAATATACTTAAAGGTGCTAAATTGGAAATTTGTAGCATTAATAAAGCATCAAACAACTATTGAATATGTAAAGATAAAGTGTAGTAATGACGTCCTTAGCAGAAAAGGATCCCGCTCTGCCCCACTGTCTATCTTATTGCTGCTGCTGTTCACTTATACGGCGGTTACTGCTATTAACGCTGTCATCACCATGGATGTATAAAGAGAACTGCAGACAGCAAGGGAGACAGGGAGACATGAAGCAAAAGTGGTTAGCCTGCCGGTTATCAAATTACCCAGACGTCATGAGCGCCATGTGGAGGCAATCCCTAAATAATAGATATGCTTTGAATTTTGAGTTTAGCGTCTTTAAAAAGATTGTGTGGTTGTATATAGAAATCTCACTCTGTTGTTTGTGCAAGTGGGTACCTAGCAAGGGAACGAAGAACGCAACTGAAATGAGATAATGATATAAAGCAGATGTGGTGTGCGCACTTATAGAGTATTTTATGTGATTGGGATGTGAACAACTGGTTCCTCAAGCCAGTGCAGTGTACAGAGCTATGAAAGCACAATGTGAAAGGAGCCCCGCTGGAATGCATGCAGCGGAAGTGGGTGCACTTCGGGGGAGGGGAGGGGAGGGGGCTGGATTGGCAGGTCAGTCAGGTTGAAGGGTGAGGTAGATTTTGGCAGGTCACTGGGGCTTGGAAATACCATTCCTGTCCATGAAGTCCTTAAGCCTGGTGGGAAAATCTGTCATAACTCCCGTGGCTCCCAAGTCGAACGCCCTCTGGAAGTCCTCCTCGTCATTCAGCACCCAAACGTACACCTAAAGCCAGATGCAGGACTCAGTTAAAAACACACACATCACAGCGATGGGAGTCACATGAGGATCAAGAATGCGTCTGTACTCTAAGAGCAGTGTTAGCGGCCACTCTATCCTATTTTTGAACTTGCAGGAATCGTGGACATTTCCCAGTAACTGCTCTTAACTACAAGCACAACACTGCAACAACTTCAACAAACAGCTCTCAGAACGCAGACAGGCTCATTTTGTCCAAGGAAATGTTTGGCAGTCATTCTTGGAAGTAAAGACAATACGGGAAAATAGACTTAATATTGACACTACTCTGTATATGTCCCTAGTTGGTCTTAACTATGCACATATAAACACTGGATATACTGTCATAAGCCTCCTATAATGTAAGCAAAAAGGTCTGGAGCTCTGGAAAGAGTAAAAATGAAAGAAACACTATGATAAGTTGACTTAATAGTGGCCACTGCTCATTATTATTCCTACACAATTTGCATCCTCTACATTGTCAATCATCCATATATATAGTTTTTTTTTCTTTTAAGAGGAGTACAATAGAAGCTACATAACAGCAGCTTTACCTGTATTCCCCTGGCAGTTAAATGATCAAACAGAGCTTTCCTCATCAGCAAACTGCAAGAGAGAAAAAAAGTATTCATCTGCAGGGAGAAACTGCAAGTATAGCAAAGCTAGAGAGAGGTTTACTTGCACAATTGTAAACGTTTCGCATTAATCATGGTCACACAGCAAGGTATGTGCAAGAATTCTTCCCAATGTCTCTGTTCAACAAAGTATCAGCACTTATCCAAAACACAAATATAGTGCTCAAGAGAGAGACGTAGTAACAAATGAAGACATAAATGCAATTAAAGTGAATGAAAAAGCCCAGATATCCAGTATGCAGATTTAAAGGACAGAGGGATTTCAAATATTCAGACTAATTAGTGACTTACGTGTCTGCCAGCCAGGTGAGGATTCGCTGACTCCTTGTTAATCTGTTTGGATCCTTTATTCTGCAAAATCACACAGTGTCAGAGAGTTTCATCAAACCGATGCAGCTGCCACAGTCAGACTTGACGACAAAAAATACTCTCGTAGGTGGTAGAAAATTGTTATAATCAATCAATTCTCTTTTGCGTTGAAGGTTATTGGAGGTGCAAAATGATTATGTATAGCCAAATATACTCCTGTCAAATACAGCCCTCAACAGCTATGACACACATTCTAGGAAATTGTGTAAATCATTGACTAAATTAGACGTAAAAACGGGAGGGCTGGGAGAAGATGTACACAGCAATTGTCAAACAACAACTCTTAATCACATAATAACCACAACAGATTGATGATACATGAACGTGCAGTGAGACTGTGTGTTTGAGGGGGGGGGGGATTTGTATAAAGCAAGTGTTTATTGCAACATAAATACTGTAGTGGCCTTAACAGAAGTGTAATAAAATAAATCACTTAATCCTTAATGAATGTCCCGTAATCTGCTCTATGAGCGAGATCCTTATGATCCAACAACTCTTATTGGCAAAGGCAGTGAATGTTTTTATTTAGATTTGAATGACTTCATTAGTGAGCGAGATCAGCTTTCAAACAGCATCGTGGCCCAGATAGCAGAGACAGAAAGGACACAACCAGTGAACAAAGTATAGTGGATAAACCTGAATAACAAACTATACTTTGCAAACAATTCTAAGTGCAAGGACCAGAGCTTTCAGCCAAATCTCTCAGCCTTCATCAGCGGATAGAGTTGGCCCATACAGTATGAAACCTCTCGGTCGTGTGGTTACTCCCCCCCGTCTCTGTTCAGGGTTTTACCCTTGTGTCTGATGTGAAATGTGTCTATTTGCAGATGAAGGCCTGAAAGGTCAGTAAATTTCCAAGTAAATTGTGCCAATTTTTTAATCAATCAGCAGTTTCCAGTGTCCAAAATGAATCCTTAAGTTCGATGCCAGTAATTGTTTACTTCGAGGAGAAGGAGTCACCGTTCGAGTACATTTTCCAACTAAAGTTGGAGATCGAATTGTAGCATTTCAAGAACTATTTTCCCCAGCTAATTAATGAGCTGGAAAATGTCTCCGATATCAAGTTAACCTTTTCAGGGAAGATTTCAAACAAGTGATTTGTAGTAGTATGTATGTACAAGTTATTTTATATCTGAAATACAGTTGCTCAAAGCACTTTGGCCAGCGCTGTCAGTCAAAAAGTAGGTTTGTTCATGTTCATTTTTTAGAGTTTGTGGCAGAAGTATAGTTTGATTTTGTTAAACTCTGACATATGGAGACCATTTTGCAATTGGCATCCCTTTTTGGGACTTGAGCTACATTAGAAAAGGAAACGATGCTAACCCCTGTGAAACAGACCTGAACCTACCGACCTACTGCTATCAAATGCTGTGTACTTGTTTCCTGATCACCTCTGGTGTAGAGTTACTGTTGTATCTTACTTACAAACTAGGAATGTAGAGGAACCGTATCTATGTTGTATTGCTCAAACAACCAGTATGGTGACAGTACAGTGTTACTGAAGGTTGATGCATGCTGTTAACAAGTGCATCTCTTTTTTAATGTCCTGTCCAAAATGTATCTGTATGTGTGTGTATACCTACTTGGTGATAATAGAGGGCATGGGGATCTCCAGAAACTGCTCCTTGAGGGGAACAAAAGGCAGAAGGCCGGTGTAGAAGAGGCCTAACAGCTGCAATACTCTGGGAAGACTGAACAACACTGGAATACGCGGGTTCTGCAAAAAAAACAAAAAAAAACAAGCATGACTTGTGGTCAACTCCCTGAAATTCAGCCACTACTAGTCATGTACAGTCTAAAATCTTTACGAAACAGTGATACAGTCGATAACCAATTCAGTAGTTGTATTGTAAAGTGCACAGTCATGCTTTATGTGACACCTTATCCATGCCAATATAAAGCCCACTAGATGAAGAAATAATATAAGTGTTTTTTAAGGATGATTGACTCCCTGAAATGACTGGACTGAAGGAAAAGTAAACTTTGCATTTAATGTAAATGTACCTCTTTGTAACACTTCTTTACAATCTTGTTGTTGGCGTTGCCCCAGACCGTCAGATGCTCTCTGTCGTACTTGACAACCAGCTCAGAGACCTGCAAAGTTAGTTTTAGAGTCAGCCTGTTTTTACAACTTTTGATACACAATGACATAACAACTATTGCTTCTACTTTAAGGACCAAAAAATACAGCAAAGAATCTGTGAATAGCAACTGCTGTTTAATAAACAAGGCATGGAAAATTGGCAAATTAAGAGAAAGATAGATAAAAACAGGACAGCTGTTTTATACAAGAGTTGAATACTAAAAGAAAAAGATGGGACACACACACACCTTCTTGATGAGCATGTCATTGTTGACCTTGATGTCGATGTTGACGGGGGTATTGGGAAATGCATCAAAAACGTCCTTGAGGAGAGGCATGCGTTTGTCATCTCCCCCTTCACAGAAACACTCTGCACAGACAAGGACAGGTAAACAGTTTGTGTTCATCATTCAACCGTGTTCAACAGTTTCTAAAATAAAAAAACAGCATCCATCAAAAGTCAACTAAAATGTAATATTAAATTCTGTTGCAGATGAATTGATCCATGTTACTAGTGAATTGCCAAACCTTAAATAAACATTATATTTTTTGACAACGAAAGCTGCAGATATACATCAGTATGTAGGTTGTATGCTAGCTTTGTAGTAATTACACCAGTCATTGAAATGTGATGCTCACCTCGCTGAAAAGTTACACCAAGCTTGCAGAGGTACGGAGGGAGCTCCTGCAAAGAGCACACAGTAATCAGTGGTTAACGGATAGAAATACAGCCTATAGAGAGAGTCTGTAAGGTCAGGTCATATCCAGAGGTGGACGTGATGAGTGTGACTGAGGATGTTCACATTCATCACGGTTGATATAAAAAGAGAGAGGAAGGCAAGGACACGTCAAGATTAACGTAAAGTTCTCTCTGCTTCTTTGTTCTACAAGGCCAAAGAGCAATGAAGCTGTGAACCCAATCTTTAGGTACACAAATATAATTTTGGTGTTAATTTATGTAATGACGAATATCTCTGTTACATAAAACATTAACATTAATAATGTATCAAAGATGTGTTACAGAACATAGCAAATTTCCCCGCTGCGGGACTAATAAAGGATTATCTTATCTTATCTTATCTTATAGCAGAAATCGTGAGTGATCAGCAATAAATCCACTGACTCACCAAGCATTCCTGCTGAATCTGATTGTAGGTAAAAGTTCATCATGTGACATATCAGTTGAGTTGGCGTGGACCTTGCCTAATTGAGGCACATGATCCATCAATCCTATTACCTCATTCACAGAAATCTTTACACTAAGACAACATGTAACTGTTTAAAACCAAATATTTGTGGACCTCTTGGCCTCTGTTGTCTCTTACATGTCAAAATTGGCTCATAAAAAAAAGCTCAACAGCAAGAATGCTACTAACTTCCATGTTTTAATAATGTCAAAAACAGAATTATCATTAACATTTTCCTTGTTTAGGTTGCCTACAAAATCAAAAGAGACATCCCAATAATGAATAGAGCTGGAAGACAGATTACAAAATAGTGAAGTGTAGTTATTTCTTCTTCAGATATAGAAATTACGTGATATTGCAGAGCAGTAACTCACAGCGTAGCACATGCTGGAGATGTGGGCGTTGATGCCGGAGGCCCTCTGCAGGCTGGCATCATGTGACACCACTACCTCTTCATCCTTTGTCAGGTGGCAGTCCAACTCCAGCATGTCTGTGCCAACATCCACAGCGCTGCATGGACCAACACACAGTACACGTTGTATTTATCACTACATCGACTTTTGTCAATTACAAATTAAATTGCAGTTCACCTCCCAATCCATTTACAAATCAATTTAGAAACAACCGCAGCAGTCTATCATCAGAGGCTTTGACATGAACAATTACTTAAGGCATCGCTGCCTTTGTGCTTGAGTGTGGATTCAAACAGGCAAAGACAGACAGACAAAACAGACAGTGGTCACAAACAAAGCTCAGATGACACAAACTGCCCACAATCACATGCACAAGCACCAGTTATGTTTCACACACAAAAACAAAGAAATAACTTTGTCATTGTGAATAAGGTTTCTTCTCACTGTTTGAAAGCTGCCATGGTGTTTTCCAGGTTTTCACCTGCTCCTGCAATGAAAAAAGTAAAACACTAAGCTTGTTACAGTGCTTTCTGTATATTAGCATTCCTGAGCTGGAACATTGCCCTTGGCTTACTGCAGCTTACCAGACAATAAACAAATAAAACTGTCTGATTGAAGCACAGTAATAAATACATTGCAATATAACCAAAACCATGCAAATAAATCTATTAACAAAATGGTAACATCCTTACCAGAGGTGGATTAAGTAGCCAAACACTGAACAGTAGGCTTATTCTTACTTTGTAAGTGTAATAAAAGTTGTCAAAATAACTTTGAGTTAGAAAAAGAAAATATTTAATAAGCAAAAAATAAAAATACACATCACTTATACTCAAAAGCTCAAAAACCATGTCCAAATATAATGATGATGATGCTATTGGATTGTCATTTGATCTTTATTTCAACGCTCATTGAGACTCATCATTAACAGATAGGATAGATTTTTTTCCACAACACTATTCAGACAAAAGATATTATTAAATATAAAATTGTAGCCGCTGACAGTTGAATGGGCCAAGACATGAACATGAGGCTCAAAATAGAAATAACACATAATCTTCATATCAAAAAATCCCTTCCTGAATAATACCAACTGTTGAACAATAAGTTTTGTGAGGAACTGGCGATAAATTGTCATGCACCAATTTTATTTGATGGAAAAGACTTACCTCCACGATGGGCAATGTGCCTGCTGCGAAAAGTCTCTCGCTTCTTCCGGTGCAGAAGATTTGGGCATTTCATCAGCAGGGCAGAGGTGAGCACGTAGCCCGTTACCGTAGACAGGACATACACAGCAGCACACATCTCCTATCAGTCGTCTGGAAACACAACCCACTCAAAGTTAATATCTACAGTGAAGCAGGATTTTAATAGACTCACTTTTTCCCAATGAATTAATAACAACAAAAAATACCAAAAATGATAAATGATCAAAGTTAAGTCTTAAGGCCAAAACCCTAAAGTACAACATTTATATTGATATAAATAGAGATAATCCAGGCTTTGCAAGTGAGGAACTGAACACAGAATAATTCATACTTTACAAATTATGGAAAATAATTAACCAATTATTAAAATTACAATTAACGAATTGTGTC
Organism: Anoplopoma fimbria; assembly: GCF_027596085.1. Classification (NCBI taxonomy): domain Eukaryota; kingdom Metazoa; phylum Chordata; class Actinopteri; order Perciformes; family Anoplopomatidae; genus Anoplopoma; species Anoplopoma fimbria. The sequence goes on from NC_072449.1 coordinate 10,558,920, forward strand.
AACTAACCATATACGCTCTATGTGAGATACAGGACTAATGTGTACCTCTCAAGTATTAGATGTCTGGTACAAACTGAGGCTGTGTGATTTGCATGCTGTGGACTCCCATCCACACTCTTTAATAATAATAATAATAATTAACCAATTAGTCCTGACACAATCATACTCAGTCAGAAAAAGGCTTAGCACTAAAGAGCAATTAATCCTGCCATCAAATGGGACATAAAGCCACAGAAAGCTCATTTAAACTGCACAAAATATTCATATAAATATATATAAAGGTTTTACATTTCAGCTTTTTCTTGTCACTGTGTCTTCTGTGTCTCTTTGTTATTGTGAGTGTGACAGTTTGAGCAATGATGCATTTACTACATAACATTAAGGAAACTATTTCTCAGTACACAGTTAACTAGTTTACTGACAATAGCATATTAGCTAAATATGGCTAACGTTAGCTGAGCTGGAATCGACATAACAAGATTAATCTCACCTTTCTTTATCAAATAATTCTTCTTCTTCAGTTTTCTTTCTTTCTTTGCGTTGACTCACCTAATTAAAACCAGTGTGAGTAAGTTGGTGTCCAGGAATCTGTATGTGAAGCTACTCTGTGTGAGGTTACAGACCAACCTCACCTCTCCTCTACACACAGCTGTCTCTGTCAAAACACTCACCGGCTGCTGTCAGCTGATTGCGCATGCGCAGGAACGATTGCACTTCCGCCTAAATATTTCAGAATAAAGGCGGCATTTCGACAAATGTTTTCTTTTGAAAAAAATACTTCTGTTTGTTTTTCTTAAACTAGTATGTGTGATGATTCAGCAAAAGTCAGCAGAAATCATATAGCAGCAGAAGTATTTTGACAGAAAAAAATGAAAATTGACACATTACATTTTCCAGTGAAACACCTTTAAGTTCAGGGTAAAGAAAAATCACTCATATGCTACTTAGATACTTAGTTTTATAATACACACCTGTACTTTCTGCATATAGTCTACCTGTACCTGCTGTGTAGAGCTGTGTAGATTGCTGGATTCATTTGACTTAGTGTAAAGTACCAGGCTCGCACTAACCATGCACAGCAGGGCACTATCATTATGTATGTAAACGGTATTCAATTTTTTGGTTAAGTTTAGTTTCTAGCTAAGATTTTAGATATTCATCTTTTTAAAATGTAATTTTTTACCTCATTGAGTGTCATGTCATTTGTGATTTATTTGTCTCTATCTATCCACCTATCAATCTTACAAAACATCACACAAAACATAAATGCGGTGAATCCTTATTAAATGACACAACATACAATATTATTGATGTTGACTTGGACCTGTAGCTTTCTTTAAAACCATTTTGATTTGAGGCCAGAGTGCACGCCATGTGTGTATAATTTTTTTTATTTTTTTATTTTTACTAGTTTAATTAAAGGGGAACTGTACAATTTCAAGAAAGTACTACTCGGATGGACTACAGTCAGGCTATTATATGTGCAGGTTTTACAATAATAATAAAACGCATAGCATTTTCATAGAAAACTATTAAAATATATTGATTAAAAAATGTTTATTGTTTCCCCTAATTTGAAATTTGTTCTATCAATTAACAACAGCAAAAACATTTCCCCTCCACCCCAGTACTCTCTGGTAAAATTATTTTATCACTGATTTATTCCTTTCATCCACCAGATGCTGCTAATGTGCAGCTGTGTAAGTGAAAAACAAAATATGTGCTCAAAGATAAAACATGCACAAAAGCACAGTCTAATTAACAGGACGCCTGGTGAACCATTGGACTGGCAAAAATACAGACCTTTATCACTTGAATTGTGTATAAAGTTGAACTATAGTTAACAATAACATATCACCTTTTGGCTCTGTGAGTGATAACTGAACAATGTCCAAGACAAAATCTTGCACATTTGTACCAGTCAAAGTTCACTTTATGCAATAAACTGTCCATGGGGATTTGAAACACACCCTGAAGAGATACACTTCGACACTGCATTATGTGCAAGACATTTCTTGGTTGCTAAACAATTTTAAAGCTTAACTGGGTATCATTTTCGATGGGTCTGGGTTTGCTGTCAGTGTAGTGTGAAAGATACAGTGTTCACAAAATGCCTCAAGATTTAAGAGTCGTCCTGGAGGAGTGGAAACGTCTGGAAGAAGAGCATCAACAACTTCTGGTAAGGATCAGACCAAAATCAGCAGAAATCGCCAGATTAAGCACATAGAGCAGTTGTATAAATCATAATCAACATTAAGTGTTTGATTGCTACTGAATCATTGCATATGATGAAATGTTCTTAAAACCCTTCTTGTAAAACTGCGATACATTTTAAATACTTGTGCTCCAGATTGTACTTTACCCTATAACAAACAAGTTTTAAAATGTTTAAATCCTACTTGAAATATACATTTTCTTTAGTTCTTGATGTAACCCCAAGTTCTTCTCATCCAGGAGACACACAGACTGTACTTACAGAAATTGGAGGAAATTTCCAAACTACAGAAAAACTGCTCTTCCTCCATTTCCAGTCAGCGTGGAAGACTGAAGGACGTGTCCCGCCTGGTGAAAAAGTAAGTTTACACACACACAAGTGCATGCAGATTCATGAGAGAAAAGCTAATTGATATGTACAAAGTGGACCTCTCTCAGTTCAACAACCACACACAAACAAAAATATGTCATGTTGTGCAAATGTTATTCACTTACAATATCCATCAGATGCAGCAAAGGACCATCAGAGGAAGATGCCAAGACTTTGGATGAAATAAATGAGAAGATAAAGACGCGACCAAATGCTCTCTCTGAAATGGAAGCTTTTCTTCCCAATAAAAACGGGTGATGACTTCTATTTTAAAAATACAAGTTGATGTCATAAAACCAGATCGAACATTAATTACATTTTATAAAGTAAAGAGAAAAATAATACGATTGCTTCATATTTCAGGTTGTACCTCAGTCTGGTTCTTGGAAATGTGAATGTCACTCTTCTCAGTAAGCAGTCAAAGTAAGCAGTGACTATCAACTCCAACACACAACCTGTAATACACACTTTAAATTAATATTTAAAAAAATCTTTATTTCCCTAAATCAAACATATTCCTAGCTGATTCTTTAAAGCCTTGTTTATTGAGAACTGCATTTATTATGTTTGTCAGATTTGGCTACAAAGATGAATATGAGAAGTTCAAGTTGTACCTCACAGTCATCCTGCTGCTGTTCTCCTTCATATGCTATTTCTTTGCGAGCTACAGGTAAGAATCATCACATCAAAGCTGTTAAGCCTCGTCAGCTACATTGAGTCCATATAAAGGATGCTGCGTTTGCTGTATGTCTTAATCCAGTTCTTGTCTTATTTGCCTGCTTTTAGATTCCTTGATGCAATCCTCAATTTCGTGCTGGTGTGGTACTACTGTACGTTAACACTCAGGGAAAGTATCCTCATCGTCAACGGCTCCAGGTGAACCCTTTCAACCATCCTACTAAAATAATGACAAATTTCTCATAAATAAACATATTGGTAGCTCTCTGAACTTTTTTTTTTTTTTACATTATTAAAGGCAATTAGTCATTATTGCTCAAGCAATTGTCATTTAAGCAAGTAAGTTTAACACAGTGTGAAACAAAAAATCTTAATATCTAATAAAAATGTATCCTGCATTATAGAATCAAAGGCTGGTGGGTTTTCCATCACTACATCTCAGCTTTTTTGTCTGGTGTAATATTGACATGGTGAGTAGAGAACGATAAAAACAGATTAAGAAACAATGAAAATCTATATCAACACATTCAGATAATGTCATTTATACAATTCTTTCTGTGATCTTTATCCACACATTTTCTTTGTTGCTGTTAGAGAAAAACACCATTTTTTTCTGTATAATAACACATGTCCTCCCTTTCACACCTATAAGGCCAGATGGGAACCTGTACAAGATATTCAGAAACCAGTTCCTTGCCTATTCCTTGTATCAAAGTAAGTTCAAAATCCTTCAAAAATAATTCACGGTTCAAACCTTTTCAAAATCAAATCAAAGCCTCATGCGTGTTTCTTTCATCTGGCACCCACAGGTTTTGTTCAGTGTCTGCAGTGCTATTATCAGAGCGGATGTTTGTACAGGCTACGAGCCCTGGGAGAAAGACACAACATGGATCTGACCGTGGGTGAGATACGACTGACACAACAAGGACACAGAATACAGACTCACTAAGCCTGCCAATCATAATAAAAAATTTAAGAGAAGATATTTATGTTATGAAAGACAATGATGTTCTATCAGGCTTGTCTGAGGCTTTTCATTGTCACTGTTGTATTAAACAGATGTGGATGTTAAAACAAAAATATTGAACTCTATTCTGTTCTGTTTTTAGAGGGATTTCAGTCGTGGATGTGGAAAGGGCTGACCTTTCTGTTGCCCTTCCTGTTTTTTGGTCATGTGAGTACATTCGGATTCACAATTGAACTTGAGAAATGTCCTCTTAGTACTGCTTACAAATCATGCTTTGTCATGGTTTAGACTGGATTACCGAAAAACAGTTAAAAAATGCTGATGTCATTCTAGACTTGATATTATTCTGCACTTTTATACATGATTTGAATAACAACTTAAATGTTAGGCGTCCCTGTGTTTGCACAGCTGCAAACTATATGCATCACTTTTTACAAACATTTGAATCCTGAATTCCTCCTGTTTTGTCTTGTAGTTCTGGCAGCTCTTCAATAGCATCTCTCTCTTCAGAATGTCTCAGCTCCCAGACTGTAAAGAATGGCAGGTCAGTGCTCTCAAAAAGTTTTATAATTTCACCCTTTACCTGCTTGTGTATTATTCAAGATTTGCTGTATCTATTTATGTATAATCTACCCTGCATTAACACTTCTTATTTTGTTATCTGCATGGCTAGAACCGTGTTCACTATTATATCAAAGAAACTGACAGCCTTGTGTTAAAATAGAATGACTTCTGAATGAAACTGAATGCCCATCTGATCCCCTTCATGTATTCATAAAATGATGATTAATGAAAGCTATTGTGCTTACTCATTGTTCTCTATGTTCCTCGTGATGCCAGGTCTTGATGTGTGGTCTCTGCTTCCTTATTCTGTTCATGGGAAACTTCTTCACCACTGTTGCCGTGGTCCGTCACAAGGTCAAGAGCAGGAATCAGAAACCAAAGAAGCTGTAATATCCTACTATGATAACAAACATCAATAGCAACATGTCTACAAAATATTATCTCACATGCTCCTCTCCAAAATAAGAGCTCACATTATCATTTCTGCTGTCATTAATATGATTTGCTATGCTGTTATGTAACCAACTCATTATAAGTCGTGGATATCATAACAAAACATGTACAGTAAAATGTAAAAACAATATTTTATTTCCCATTAATCACCATTAAAGGTTGAATTATGCTCCACAATACCTTCATGTTCTTATCTTTGCATACTTAGTAAAATTACTCACATGGGAAAAGATAAACAAGGAATATAAGTACCATCCAATAAAGTATTTCCTTTTACTAGCTTCTGTAAATCTGTTTAAAGTACTACAAAGTGTTTGATTGTGCATGTGTCGGAATATGTTTGAATGCTGCCCTTTATTCCTTATATGTGGTTGAGTTGGGCGTGTAAATTCTGAGTTTCGCTGCAGGGATTAAAAAGTACATGTCATTCTATCTCCTTATGTAACATTTGACATTTCTTTCCTCTCCCGCTGGTACTTGTTACTTACTTGAGTATTTCAATTTAGTGTTATATTAAACTTTTTCTCCACTACATTACAGGCCGAAATATTATATATTTTACACCACAACACTTATCTGAAAGCAATAACAGATTATTTTGCATATTGTACAAAACCTGTGATGATCTTATAAAATTTGATTAATTGTATTAACTGCCAGGAAGTCTAAAGATTATAATAATAATACAAATATAATAATGTTGACAGGCAGTGGTTGAAGAAGTATTAAGAAGGTTATATACTTAAGTAAAATTGGCTATGCCATGGCTTTAAATGTACCCCATTAAATAGACCTAGTACTTAGCAACAAACTGTACTTCAACTTCAACCAAAAGTAAAAGTACTCATTTGCATAATGGCCCCTATTACTATTGGATTACTGTATATTATTGCACCTTTATTATTAATGTATTAATATGTAAGCAGTACTTTCATCTTGTAATTTCAAGACGGCACCGATTTAATATATTTATGTACAACAGGGTCACTTATGTGGTAATGATTAATATTTTATAAAATGATTTAGTATTTAAAATATCAATTTGAGAAGTAACTATATCTGTTAATTAAATGGAGTGGAGTAAAACGTTCAACAATTCCCTCTGAAATGTACAAAAAAGCAAAATAAGGAAACACAAATACATAATAAGAAGATAGAGATAAAAATTAAATGAACTCAAATCTGACCAAAAACTAAACTAGAACTAAGATCATACTCTAAACATATATGCAGTTGTGTCTGGTCATTTTCTGTATTTAGTTAGTGCAAGTCCAGTAGATACTGTACAATATATTGTCTTGTATTGATATGGAAAGTAATTAATTTGTATCATAATGATGACTTTTGGGAATAACTCAAATGAATATATATGCACACATAGTTTCGATGAAAATTAAAGTTAAAATACTTCAAACTTGTACTTAAGTACAGTACATGGCTGCTGATATTTGTCATTCTGCTCCCCAATGAATACCTCTTATACTTTAAGTACTTTTGGGGGGTTAATAGTACAGAATACCCTCTAAGTAGCACAGAACATTTTTGATGAGTGTGCCTTTCAGTCTGTCAAGGATACACACGTCTGCTGGCTGAATTACACAACCATGACCCCTTGCCTGCTGCGCCCATGAATGTTTAAATTGAGTCTCAACAGGGACTCAAAAACACGTGACGTTCGCTCAGTGTTATTAGGTAATCCCTGTTTGGACCAGTCCAAATTGGGACACGTGTTAGATTAAATTATTAAGTAAAGACACTTTATTCAAGCGGAAAATCCAGACACAAATGTATTTTTTAAAAATAAAAACATTTGCAGAGTATTAATACATTTAATAATGGCTTAGTTATTATAATCTGGAGTCGAAAGTGTGGGAGTCCACCCCCGCTGCCAGGGGTGAGTTGGTTTGATCCTATATGGCGGAAGGATTCCTTCCGTGTTGGACACAGTGTGAGCCCGACACAAAGAGGGGAGGCCAAGGTAAGCACTGCGCCAAACTCACATTGATTTTGTGCTTTTTCCATCAGCTTTAGTCTGTGGCAGTCTGTGGGATGCGATGATAGAAACACACCAAAAGCAGAAACTCAAACTACAGTCCATGTTTGTGTGCGGAGCATGATCCAAAGAGAAGCGCAGACTGTGTTACGCAAACTGAGTTGGACAACTTATATCACTGTGGAGCAAGGCGTTTTTCTTTGCTTAAGAAAAATGCAATCTTTGCACAAATTATGTTTTAGACAACACTTTTTAGTCTGCACAGTGAGATGTGATTATATTCACAGTATTGTCACGGTCCAGTTAGTAGTCAGGGCCCTGTCTCCTCCACAGATGATCATCTTCTTAATTGCTCTCATTTTTACTTTCCTTTCTAAATTAGAAAAATCAATGTAGTTCAATTAAGATAAATGAAACAGGTGTCTACATTACACGTGCTGTAACAGTCACGTGCACTACCATGACTTTGACTGTTACATAATTATTTGCTTAAAGCAGAAGATCCAAGGTGAATTGTTTGGATGAACTCTGGTAAACCTCGTCCATGTCTAATTTCATGGATCATTTAAACCTCCCAGTGGCAACAGATATTAAGAAAAAAACTTTATTCACTTGGCTTTATTGGCTAGGAACTTCAACCAAAGTGTCACATGATTTGAATAGATGATGTGGTAACATATACAGTGTCTTTGTCATGGGTTTGTGTGGCTTTACCCGGAAAACCTCCTTCAAGAATAGTCACTTTTGTTTCCTTTATGTCATGTCTTAAAAATACCATTCACCACTGTGTGTGAAAAATATCAATTAGTATCAGTAATTAATATCTTTAATAGTTTAATAATCAGTTGCTGTGTTGTTAGGTTTTGTCTGTTATAGTGACAACTTGTAGCTGCTTCTTTTATACATTCATGACACGTTTAAGACAGGAGGACTTGTGTTCTCAGTTGGAGTTGCTAATTGGCTCTGCTGGGAGATCACTGAGCAAAGTAGTCAACAAACTATCATAACACACAGGAGACAATATTACTGTTTAAATTATGTATGCGTGTTCTTTGTGTGTTTGTATGTGTTTGTGGGCATTACCTTAACTCTTGGATGATCGGACTAAACTTTTAATATCATAACAATATGTGTTCTGTCCTCATTGATATAATTGTGGTGGGCAATATCAATGTTTACGTATAGCACAATGCAATTAAAAAACACCACAAATGGTTAATTTTCTGTCCAGTTGGGGTATCCTGTTGCATGTCAAGCACCTCTAGCCCCCCTTCTTCGCTGCCTCTATACAGGGCTGGCCACTGTCCAATAAGGGCAAAATGCCAAAAAACAATAACTTTTAAAACCGTTTAATATCAATGAAGAGAAAAGGGTTTTAATACCCTTCATGAAGGTAAGATAGGAAATACAAACAAGACAGTGTTTTTTTCCCCTCCTATGCCAGAGTGATTGTTTGTAACCGGACATTTCTTTAGTGCTGACACAGCGCTATAAAGATATCTCAGGCTCTGCAAGACTAATCAGAGAGCCCTAAAGTTTATTTTATTTTATTTTTTCCCATAAGTACATATCTTGGTCACAAGTCTTTGATAACTAAATTAAACAGATTTCAATTAAAATCTTTTATGTTACGTGGGCCTGTGCAAACAAATATGAACATCAGCCAATGTATCATTATCAGACCTTTTATACTCCTAAATATCTATTTGTATCCGCCTTAAAAATCCAGTATTTGTGAGGCTATACTGTAGATATGCTAAAGGCATAATAAGAGGCTGTTAAAAAACTAGCGAGTACAAATTTGACAGACCATGCAGTTAAACATAAAAACGTAGCTGCTGTTTAGCTACTGTCATGTCAGAATTGAATTTTTCTGTCTTGCTGTCTAGTGATTATATTCCGCTTAAAAATGATACACATTAAATAAGAGACAATCACTCATTCATATTCCATTGCAATGCAATCATTTGTGAAATCATCATTGAGATATTCTATTTAGGAGTTACAGGTGTAAAAAGTGGTTTTGACTGCTACGTTTTTCTCTGCCAATAGTATCACAAGCCGGTATTACAGCCACTTCTGTACCTTACTTGGCACGCAGGCATAGTTGAAATGATTTGCTTATTAATAAGCCAGTGCTTTATCGAGTGAGTATGTGTTTAGAGTACATGGCTGTTTTCTAGTTTCGGACTAGCCGGTCTACAGGAATCGCAGAGACCCTGATCCCATTGTATTCAATCCTTGAACCAAGTTGAAACTTGAGAGCTCTGAACATGATGTGTTTTTGTGCTCAGTGTGATAAGAGCTGCTGTAGTTGATGCATGACAAGAAACTCCTTGTGTAACGAAAGCAGTGGATTGTGATGTTCTAGTATGTATAGAGCCAATTGTCCAGTAATGCATGCATAAAAGCCCTCATTGTAGGGCATGGCATGTAGGATACTGCTCACACATGTTAGCAATCATATAGTTCTGTGCAGCAAATTTAACCAGTTTTATGCAAGAGTCCCCAGTTTTGTTCAGTTGGATTTTGTAACTGAGACTGTTGAACTGAAACTGATTATCACATGCTGATTTTTACTTACAGCTAACTTAGTCATTATAACATAAGGATTGTGTTATTAATAAATATGGTGGGTAATTTTTCTATCAATATGTAAGACTACAAACGTATCAGCTGGAGGTGGCAAATATTTGCTTTTTTAATCTTCAAGAAATTATGATTCAATTTGCTAAGTTTGATCATAAAACTTTCTTGCTCTATTCGAACAGTGCATTTTCGACTGTGGTCTAACGCTTTTTGTTCTGTCCCTATGTAGAGTGTCAACATGACAGACATGGGCGCCGAGACCGCCGCCCACACCGAGCCCATGGCTGATGAAGAGGAGCCTCTTTTCAGCAACCTGGACCTCTTCCTCTTCTCCCTGATCATCGGCCTTGTTATTTACTGGTTCATGTCCCGCAAGAAGCCTGAGCCCATCCCCGAATTCAAGAAGCTCGACACACCGTGAGTATCCATCACAGTATACCTTGTTATTTATTATAATCTGTCTCCTTTTTTAGGAGAAAAAATTAGTGCTTCTGCAAGGTAAAGAAATAAGTTTGAACCCTGAAGCGGCCAAATGTAAGGGGAAGAGTGTGTATAATTAGATAATACTTTATTTATCTTACGGATTGTGTAGATTTTACAGATTCTTATTCTGATCGCTGTTCTGTATATTGGGAGGGAGTTTGATCATTCCTGGTTTTAATTCCTAGAATATTATTTTTATTACATAATTTAAGTAATATATTATTATTGTAACAGAATATGTTGCTATCTTCCTATCTGGACTCTGTTAATCTCAGCTCTTCCATCTGGCAGAAAACACTTTAGTTGGGCCAAACTCTGAGGTAAAGTGGTCTTGTGTGTGTATACAATAATTTACTTTAAAATATAATCTATAACCACATTGTATTTGATCTCACACATACTGTAGTTTATGTAAAAGCTATATACTGTTGGTGTAGTGAGAGGCTACTTTTTTAGTCGTCATTTGTCATTGGACATGGCTTATTGTTCATCATAAAGAAGAATGATGAACAGGTGTGTGTATCTTCAGTGTTCTGCATATGTCTCATTTCATTACAGCAGTTAGATTGTTTTTCTATTATCCTTCACTCAGGCTGGGTCTAGCTGACACTAGATGGACCCTGAAGCAAGAGTGCACAGCTTAAAGGTTGTAAATGTTCCACTAGTAGCGACCTTTGTTTGGCTCTCCTTGTCCTGCTCTTTATCAGTCTCGGTTACTTGACTTATCTGATCTCTATCTCTCTCTCTCTCTCTCTCTCTCTCTCTCTCTCTCTCTCTCTCTCTCTCTCTCTCTCTCTCTCTCTCTCTCTCTCTCTCTTGTGTGGGTGCCTGTTCCCTTCACTTATAACCAGGGATGTCACAATCATGACATATTAGTTTACGATTAATTATACAAATAATTAGCTTGTTTATTGAAACAATGTTTAACCACTCGCTCTGCTGCACTGATTTATTTTAAATTGTTTCCGATCTAATGCAGCAAAAAAGCGTTTTTTGACAGTTAAGTAATGTAGAAGGACATTGGCATTAGCAGAGCGTAGTGGACGGGCTGGGGTGTTTGGTTGAACCGTGTCCTAGATGTAGGATTGGCTTGAGCCATTAACAGCACGATAGACAAGTACCAGTGTCTTGAATCCGATTCAAGCAGCCACCATGACAGTGCAGAGGAGCAGAGTAATGTCTGAGATCTTGGGAAGGTTGAAGACCTGCCGGGCTGTAGCATTCTGGATAAGCTGCGGATCCTTCTGGTCAGTCTGGAGCGCTGAAGTCAGTAAGTTACAGTAGTGTAAGTGCAAGATGACAAAAGCCTGGACCAGAACCTGCAGCGCCTTTGGAGGAGGATTGGATGTGACCTCCTGATGTTATGGAGAATTAATCTGCAGAAACGGAGTCTGAATCTGGGCCTTAGATTTTTTTATGGCGATGTAGAGGTCACGGACGGGAGATGCATTTCTCGGAAGGGAGAGCAGCTCAGATTTTTGTCTCAGTTTTAGAGCCAGGTGGTTTGCAGACATCAGAGATATCAGCTGAGATCTCCAAAACCTTAAGAAAAACAATTTCACGCTTGCAATTTACACAGAAATGTCTTTTTAAATGCTTACTAATCTCCACCAGTATTCATCAGTTGCAAAACATTGATTTACCAATATGAACAGTAATAATAATAATAATAATGGATTTTATTTATATAGCACACTTTAAAATACAAAGAAATCTCAAGGTGCAGTGAGTGAGAGATAAGATTTTACGCCCATCAGTGACAGCCAGAACCGCAACAGGTGCTGCCAAGATAAACAGATTTAACTTATTTTTGAGGACCTAAAAGGACCCCCTTTGGACAATTTGATCCGGTGCAGATTGTGAGAACCTGTATTAACGCAGAGCCGAGTGGGTTGAGTTCAACCGAGAGGTGAGTGTGCTGTGTAGATTTTGCTGCAAAGTATAGTTGTTGTGTTGTGTTGTGTAGCGGTGTATGTGGCCTTGTTAACAATATCAGCCTTGGTGATGGTGTGCAAAGCGAGTATAGCCTAGTTGGGCTTGAAACCATGACATCTTGCATATTGCGGATTGAGTCTGTGTAAGGCAGCATAACACTGGAGCACTAGTACAAACCCACACGGTATTTCACTCACTGAATCTAACGATAATGCAAAAATGGGGCTCGGGGCAACTCAAACAATCAGGCAATTATGTGAAAATAGCGACAGGCTTACTCATCACTTAGTGGAGGGATGGAGGCTTGGCTTAATTTCAGTGGACCCTCCTTCAACTGGCCACTTTTTTAAGTCCCTCCCCACCCGCAACACAATTTCTTTGGTCGCCGGAGTAAAGCCTCGGGGGCAGCGGCAGCAGCCTCACTCGCTGTGTGGCTGAGGCCTTGTGTGGTTACGTGAATGGAGACAGTGTTGGAGGCCAAGTGGGGGAGATCCTGACCATTTGTCTGCAAACAGGAGGTTTGCTCGAACGGGGAGGGGTGGGAGTGGAATGACCCCTGTGGAGCACGTTTTGCTTTGGGAAGAGTGTGCATCTGTTGAAGGCGGGAATACAGGAAGAGAACATAGAGCTGGTGTCCCCTCCCCTTAAAGGGAGCAGTGATTACCTAACTGTTATGAAGGGGGCGTAGTCTTCTATGTCTTTCCTGTGCTTTTGTTTTTTGGCCCCGGACCCATTTTGAAAGTTCCCTGGAGGGGGAACGAGGAGGGCGAGCCAAGCTGCTTTTGTGAGTCCTCTCCAAAGGTGGAAAGTTGAGGCAAAAGACAAGCAACTCTTTCTTTGCCCTGAGTTACTTTTTTTTTTTTTTTTTTTTCATTCTTCTTTCCCCACTCCCCTGTTTTTCTTTTTAGTGTGTGTGTGTGTGTGTGGGCTGAGCTGCTCTGCCATTGGAGAAAGGCCATGTCACAAATGGAATCCTTTTATGATAAATGAGGTTGCCATAGCGATGACATTCCCCTCTCTCCTCCAGTGAGATGGGGGCGGGGGATACTTCAGAAAAATCTACCATTCACAGCTCTTTTCCCCCTTCTTCAGTGGTCCACCGAGGAGTTGCTCTCTGATAACCGGCCAGACGCTCAGAATGGATCTTGTAGACTTTTTCCTTCCCAACACCTTTCAGACCGGAGAGGAAAAGGGGCGGGGATGAGGAGGAAGGCATTTTCAGCCCCCGAGAGTGTTTCATTGTGTGTTTGTGTGAGTCAAAAGTGTGGGTCTGCAGCTCGGCTACATTTTTATGGGAAAGTCAGTTTCCCACCATTGTGTCCTCAGCGGTTGCCAGACACTGACAGGGCTCGCAGGCTGTGCGTGTGGAGTTCTGTTGTGTGTGTGCCGAACAGACGCTGCTGGTTTCAGAGAGCAGCACAGGAAGAGGCAGAGTTCAGATTGTGTTGGAGCCTCTGAGGTAGAAGGAAGGCAGCTCTTTCAAAACCTGCGAGTGTCCGGACGCTTTCCTGGACTGGGTTTTATTTTTTCCATTCTGTGGTTTTTGGATTGTTGACGTCCTGCTTTTGATTCTGAGCGTGGCGGTTCCCGGCGTGGCCTAGCCGGTGGTGCTAGTGGCAGTGGTGAGCTACAGGGCTGAATGCCATGGGCTGTGTCTTCTCCCTGCCAGAGGACAGGAGAGATGCTGCTGAGAGGTCAGTAAAGGGTTGATTCACTGCTCCTTCTAAAGCACCATAAGAGTATTTATTTTTATTTTGATACCTGCTTGAAATTAAAATGCATAAACATTAACCACCAGCTATTGTTTAAACTGTTTAGTGTGATAGCACAGAGCACATGAGGGCATGTAAGGTTTTGAATCACACCTTTTTGTAAGTGATTTGTTAAGTGTGCAACTTGTGGCTTATTTCCAAAGTAATCTTTACACAGAGTAATTTGCTTGTTTCTAGCACAGACTTGCAAGATAGTGGTTTCAAAGACCACACAATGTTCCCAGTGGGTTATGTAAGAGATGTTAATCAAATCTGTTTAACTAGATACATAATATGATTATTGGGTCTTCTGTTTTTTTCCTTCTTTCCACAAGCTTCTCAAATGCTGTGCAGTCAGTTAGCATTGTGTTGCACATTTTCAGGCTTGTTTAATTTCATTGGGTTCATATTGCAAAATGAAAAACATGTCATTGGTTGTAGTAAGATCACCTCCACGTTTAAATGTCTGCAGATTTACTCAGTGTTCTTGTTTGAAAAGGTTAAATTCCTGAATGGATGAATAAATGGAAGGTTTATTCTGACCGTATATACAGATGATGAGCTCTGAACTATTTGGACTAAACTGTTATTGTTCAAACAATACAAAGATTATGAGGCCATGTGCATGTTATCAGAGCCCAACAGGCAGTCTCAGCAGTATTTCTGTTTTAGGAAAATCCTGACATTAAAAACATCTGGTATGCAAAGCCAACTTTGTGAACTTAAAACAATGTTGTTTTGATAATAATGACAAAGATGCAACTAGCACTTACTGACACTTACTGATGGCGTCAACTATGATTTTTTTTTAGTTAATATTTTTGTCCGTATGTTTTGTATTTTTTTCTTGTATATTCATCCCATTAAGACTTTATACCCTTGTGAGATTAAAACATGACACTAAATAACCCAACTTTTAATAGAATGGGGAAATGATAAATTGCAATTTTTGATTGGGCAGTTATTAGTGATCCAGATCATCCATGTCCCAGAATATCATTAAATATTAGTTTATATTTAAAGTTACACTGATGGAGAAATCAATAACTTCTAGTTTAATTTTACAAAAGCTCAAGACACTTTGCATCTGTTGACACATTGTTCAGGTACTAAAGATTGTGAGCTCTCGGTACCTGGCTGGCTATTTTTCTGATGACGTCAGACAATCCTCACACTTTAAGTGACTGTGGGCCGGTGAGGCTAAGTCAGAAAGAGTCTGCTGAAGCTAACAGGAATGCTTCAGCTTGAGGGCAAAGGCCTGTTTTAAATTGTAATCAGGAATTTACACCTCGCTTCAGAGTGCACGGTCTATATTAACCACCGGGGCCCGTATTTATGGCCTGTTGGGCACCGTGCCTGCCTCTAACACACATTAAGTCTATTTACAACCTAAAGATCCCTTCCAAAGAAAAGCTGTGTGCAGAGGTCAAATAAGGCAAATACATTTATTGTCTCTATTTCTCGCTGCTTTTATGGCTATCCTACAGCTTTGTTGCTTTCAAATGTGGAAAATCTGAAAACATATTCAACTGGGATTCTACCTCTGCTTGTATTTATGTGTAGCCTTATTATTCCTTTTTTCAGTGCAGACAGAGTGGAGCTGGACCTTTTGATGCTGATTGAAGCGGCGTTGCCTTTTATCAGGCTCGATAATAGATTTTGCTTCCTGCGTCCCTTTATTTTTTTATTCACACAGTGTGTTTGCACATGTTGTTTTGATCTGTTTCTGTCCATTAATTACTCCCTGGATGAATCTGAATCAAGATTTTAAGTTTCCATGAGGTGTAACCGGTAGTAATTACGTATCAACCACTGCATCATGAACTATGCTTACTGGTATGCTTACTACGTGAGCTTTTACACACAGCCAGTATGACTAATGCTTGTACGGCTGCTGAGTCACTGCTTTTCTACTGTTGTAAGAATAACACTAACAATGACTTGACAATATGGCCACATACCCAAAAGTTGGTGCTACACAAGTATTTAGTTGCCAACTATTATATCAATAATTTGCATTTATTATCATATTAATAATTATATTACATTATAGGGAAGGAATCGCATAAAATAATAAATATCCATGCTTAAATGAAATGTTGTGCATCAGTTAAAACTCTTAACATGCTTAAAACAAAAAAAAAAAAAAAACTTTAGCCAATAGTGTTGGCTTCAAATCATCAATTTTGGCCAACACTATTACATTTCTGATCAATTTAATCACTTGGCCCTAATAATGCTGCTCCCTATAAGTCAGGTGACTGATAATGTTAACTTGTCAGCCAGTTCTGCTCTATTGTTTGTTTGTGAGTCTTTTACCTGGAAGATAATTAAATCCTCGGCTGCGCACGTACATAGTATTTCTGCTACTGTCTGCTTGGAGGAAGTGTTCCACACATGCGCAGTAGATCTCATTTAATTTCCCACAACTGATGGTGAACAAGTTAGTTTTTAATCATAGTGTCATGGTAAAAGTTGTCTCTCTGTGTTTTTTTAACGTAATGAATTACTTAATAACAAGTCAAACATGTTTTTTTTTCTCCCCCAGAGCACCGACCACAAGAGAGACCAGCTTCATCGAGAAAATGAAGAAAACAGTGAGTGATGTGACTTATTCCTTCCCATTACTTCTGCTTCAGTTGTGTTCTATGTTAAACATCTCATGTTTCCAACACAGAGTTCTTCTCCAGGGTCAGTATATTGCTGCTGTTCCAAAACATGACTCAGGGTTTTTAAACGAACACTGTGAGCCTTTTGTACAACATTAGATAGCGTACAAATAGTGCATCCACCTCAGAGTTTTCCCCAGTAAAAACCTGTTGATGTTAGTGTTTTAATAAATTAAGTCAACCTCTATCCTGCTCAATAGATGAAGAATGTAATGATAACTTCATTTATTTGATGACTTATACAATGACTATAATGTTTCCCTCTGCCTATATGATAATACTGTATGCAGTTCTAGATTTAGAAACACTGTTTTGACTTTGATGGTCCACAGTTTACAAGCCAGCCTTGAGAAAAGACTTTGGTTTTGAATCATGTGGGTTTTGCGGTAAATATTTCAGATACCATGATGGTGGCAGAAAAAAACTTTGGTCCACAGGGCCATTTAATTTTGTCTCTGTTTTCCTTTGTTATGAATTATCATGGCAACACTGTAGGCAGGGATAAAGTATTTCAGGATTCTGACAAAAACATGCACAAATGGAACTGTTTATTTGTGAAAAGACAAGATGTATGTTAGAGAAATGTCTCTTTTTTTTTTTTTGTCTTTGTGTGTATTAAGTTCAAGTCATGTGAAGTTATTTAGTCTTTTTATGCAGTTTGGGTTGTACTAAAATCCTCTCCCTGTCACATGCAGAAGCAGTCTAGTTGTCAATGCAGCATTTCAGGATATGTGAGAAAGTACATTTTTTATATATTTCAGTAAATTAAAAAAGAAATACTGTGCCCGTTGTGCTTGCACATGGTTTGTGTGTCATAACATGACACACAAGAAAGACCGGTTAGCTTTTTTTATTGTAGTTGTGGAAGAACGCTTTTAAAACTAAATGTCAATTTGTTACCAGGGCAAGAACATCATTGTGTTCTACGGCTCCCAGACCGGCACCGGAGAGGAATTCGCTAACAGACTGTCCAAAGACGCTCAGCGCTACGGCATGAAAGGAATGGCTGCTGATCCAGAGGAGTATGAAATGGTAATTTGCATCAGTGGAACAATTTACAGATCGTTCTTTTGAATGTTACTTGTGATAGCTGCTGCCGGTTCATTATTTGTGATGACTTCATGGAAAAAGTATCACTGCAGTGCTGAAGACTGAAGAAGTCAATGTGTTACTTTGGCAAAGTAAACATTCAGTTTGCATATCAGTGGTTATAATCTGTTATTGTGATGATGATACAATACACAAACCATGGGAGATTCTAACTGAGCCAAATAAGAGTTTATTATAATACCAGAGTAAAATGATCTTCTAATCATACATTCACTCTGCTGTAATAAAACATGTCCAGGCAAAGTTGGTCTATTAAAAAAAGCAACGAGCATGTGCTCGGATCATAATGCGAAAATGATTAGTCACAACTATTCAAAGTGCACAAAGTTATGACCTCAGGCTTCATCCAAGAATTTGCTGAAAAACTAGGCATAGATTATACATTTTTACACTGATTTGTTAGTCATATGTAATAGCTTGCAAGTTTGCTGACAGGGCAACTCTAGAGGCAGCCTATCAAATATTGAAGAAAAACTTAATTTATCAGTTCTTCATGCTCACTGCCTCTGATTATTATGTCTCATCATGTTCCAGGGGGAGCTGGCCCGTCTGTCTGAGATTAAAAATGCCCTCGCCATATTTTGCATGGCCACGTACGGTGAAGGAGACCCAACAGATAACGCCCAGGACTTCTACGACTGGCTGCAGGAAAATGATGATGAAGATCTCTCTGGACTAAACTTCACAGTGAGTCATAATGCTTAAGTTTTCTAATACTTACTAGCACACAACAACACTGAGAGTACATTGTCATAGAATATGATTTTATATTAATTGTTTTGATGTTAGTGGTGCATGAACATGTCTGTAAGCACAACACAAAGCACAAAGGGGACAGTAACACACATGATGTCAATGACCGAACAAACATTGTGCTAAACTCTCTGTTCTGCACGTTCGTTTGTTGCTTTGTTGCATGTAGGGCTGCAGCTAATGATTATTTAAATCATCAGTTAATCCCTTTAGCTTCTCCTCAATTTATCGTTTGGTTCAGAACACAGTGAAAAATGCCCGTCACATTATCCTAGAGCCCAATGTGATGTCATCTAGCCCAAATCAAACCACATATTCAAATGACAGTAATTCAGGAACGGATATTAATTATTTCTCACAACTGAAAAAAACATGTGGCATTACAAATTACTGAACTATAAATAGTTTGTCAAAATGGCTGATTAATTGTCTCTTGATTGACTTATGGACTCACAATCTTTACATGTTAAAATCATGTGAGTGCAGTTGATGTAATTAACCTAAAATGAGTGACCATGTTTTTCAATGTGCACATTTACTGTATAACTTCTGTTTTGCTCCCCATCAAACCCCTGCACTGTAATAAAGGAAATAACATGCATTAAAAAAAATGCTAACTATTTCCCTTTTATATTTGTTAGAGGTACTGTTACATGTGAGTCTGGTCCACAACCTATTTATTTTGTGAGTCACGCTATGTCAGTTTGCCCAGTCGGTACATACTCCAGTAGCATGAGCTGCGTCTGCCTTTGTGTGCACCATGAAAGAAATGGCTTTGTGTGTTGGGTTGTCTGCTCTGTCTGTTTAAGGTTATTAAGATCCCCATTAGCTACAGCTTTGCAGCAGCTATTCTTTCCGGCTGTGCGTGTGTGTGTGTGTCATTGTGTCATTGTTGGGGTGCAGAGCCTCTGGCCTCATTTTAGTGAAGAACCTGACTGTGGGAAATTCGAGGCACTGGGCACAGTCACGTCCTTCCTCCTGTATTTCATCTACTGTCTCTGCTCTGCGTTAGAGCCACTACATACATTACAGTCACAGAGAGATTTTTGGGGTTCTCTTGTCAGACATTATTCAGTGTGGCATGTTTTTTTCATTCTGAATTTAAGTAGAGTTAATTGCCTGAAAAAAACTTGATAAACGTTCACATGCTTTTCAGATTAACTCTTTACAACCAACTTTAAGTTCATCATGTATTTTTATTTCCATTTTAACTGCTTGTTTTTTTTCAGGAATAAGCCAATTCCTTACTGATGGTTTGTCTCTGTGTCCTGTTCTGTCTCCAGGTATTTGCTTTGGGCAACAAGACATATGAACACTACAATGCAATGGGAAAATACGTCGACAAAAGGCTGGAAGAACTCGGGGCTAAGCGCATCTTTGACCTCGGTTTAGGAGATGATGATGGCAAGTAAGTGCCAAAAAGGAAATGATGACTGTAAACATTTGAGTTTAAAGGTTTTTGGTGCAGCACAGAGAAAGGTTGTTTGGACCTATAAGTCCACGGTAGGCAGCCGAACCAGCATGTCCACTTCTCTGGTACACAATAAATATTAAATCTTAACTGTGATGTCAACTGAAAAATTTGAGGGAAAAAAATCAGCATATTGTCAACTTATTTTCCAAACACAGTCCATCATTCTCGATTCTTATATATGTTAAATGTACATGTTTATATTGTAAATAAGAAGTCTAATTTGTTGTATAAAGGTGTATTTAGATGAGTTTCTCTGCTGACTGGCCTGTATTGTCTTTCAGTCTGGAAGAGGATTTCATCTCATGGAGAGAGCAGTTCTGGCCGGCCGTCTGTGAACACTTTGGAGTTGAAGCCTTAGGAGATGATTCAAGGTTCGTTCACAGACATTTTTCCCTTCTTTATTTTTCCCTTTTTTTCATCATTAATCAGATGATGACAGGGGAAAACTTGCAATCACATTAACACTTACTTATGTGTTCTGAGTAATTGTTACATGATATATTGCATTCATCAGATGAAAGGTAGTTTGCACATAGGGCTTATTTTTTAAGATAAGATAAGGTGACATATTTTTATGTTGCTGGCAGTCCTTAAGAAGAAAATGGACATGGATCACGCAGGTTTGTACAAAGTCTTGAATGTTTGGAAAATGCTCCATTTTTTTTCCAGATTATAAATATGCTTGAATATAAATAAACTCTTCGAATTATACCTGATTTTCAAAACAATCTGGTACTCTATCTACACAATCACTCATGTAAACCAAAAATCTTCTAACGTTTGAAATGAAACCATCCAGTCATCATATTATGCAATACCATGATCAAAACATGAAATCTGAGTTATTATGAACAACTGGTTAAATAAACAAAGTGAAAATATACATTTATTGCATTGAGTAGTAAGGAATTCATAATCATTTCGATGATAAAGGCCTTGAGAGTGTAGACATTTTTTTGGTGTAGTTTAGTTTTTTACTTTACTCTTAAAAAGCTGTACGAACCCTGAATCGCAGACTGAAGTTACAAGGTGATCTGCACTTTGATTAGCAAACGGGACTCAAACAGATCAGCGTCACATGGGCTTGGTTTAAAATTGCACCCCACCCAAAGTCTTTTTGTTCGGTCTTTATGTGAGACTTATTATCTAACGCTCAACATGACATATTTGATTTATGATGAACCCCACCCATCTGTATGTGAAATGAACAAATGCCAAGAAAATCTTTTAAATGTTTTAAGTTGGCGTGCATCACTAGTCTGTAATCTTAACATCAATTAAACGTATTTCACTATGTATGTGTACATTGTCTGAAGAAGCTAACTTCAAGTTATTTCCCCTCACAGCATTCGTCAGTACGAGCTGAAGGAGCACACCGACATCAACATGAACAAAGTCTACACAGGAGAGATCGGTCGCCTGAAGAGTTTTGAGGTCCAAAAGCCGTGAGTACTTCAGTAAAGATGCTGCTCACCACCATAACTCATTCATTATGAAAGTCCTATGTGTCCAGTCACTGCTCACATTTCACCCACATGTTTAACAAAGTTTACCAAAGTTCACTCTCTGAAAATGAAGCTTTTTGCCCCCTAGTGGACACTGTAAAACATTTCTGCAGGCCTTGTGCATCAGACATTAATTATTTCTTTATAGAATGAAATATATTTTCTTTTTAGATTTTACATCTCTCTTGTGATCTCTTTGATCAACCCTTTGAACTTGCATTTTTTCATTTAAGTTGTTGCTCTTTTATTTTACAGGCCCTTTGATTCGAAAAACCCTTTCCTGGCCCCCGTCACTGTCAATCGCAAACTCAACAAAGCCGGTGATAGACATCTTATGCACCTGGAACTAGATATAACTGGCTCCAAGATCAGGTGAGAATGGTTGGCTGTATCTATAGCTAATCCCATTTGCACTTCATGACTATATGAAAGAAAGCTCATGATTAATTTATGAATACAGGTCAAAGTCTGAATTAGTCTGCCTCTGTCATTTCAGATATGAGTCGGGAGACCACGTTGCCGTTTTCCCCACAAATGACTCTGCATTGGTGAACAAACTGGGACAAATCCTTGGAGTGGACCTTGATGCGGTTATCTCTCTTAACAACCTTGATGGTATGGCATTGAAAGCACGAAACACGTTGACTTTACTGGCTCGTCCCTGAAACCCTCTCACGAAAACCTCTCTTGATATCTAGACTCGCAGCAGATGCATTGGATATTGTTATATTACTGCAATAGAGTGTTATTGCTGTAATCTAAGATGTTGACTTTTGTTACGAATTACATGAATTTCCTGTCGTCATGAAGGTTATCAGACGTACTTGCAGTGGCATAATCGATAGTCGATGCAGCTCCTGTTCAGCGTTTATTAACATTCTTAAACAAGACCATGAAAGAAGCTGTAATTCCCTGTACAGATGTGTGCTTTGTGACCTTTAATCAAAATTAAATTAATTAAAACTGCTTTTAATAAGGAGAGACAGTGCAGTAATACAACTAGAAGAACAGCAAGTAACCAAGTTTATGTTTCATACATTATTAAAACCCAAAATAAATGATGTGACGGTCAAGGAGACAGGAAGCTCTATATAAATAGAAAGCATTTACTCCTTAGATTAATTAGAGCAGTAAGTTATAGTAGTAGTAATAGACATTTTCAAGCTTTTTATGAAAAGCATTTTTAAAAAACGAAATCTGTTTATTTATTTTTTCAGAGGAGTCCAACAAGAAGCACCCATTCCCCTGCCCCACCACCTACCGCACAGCGCTCACTCACTACCTGGACATAACAAACCCCCCTCGCACCAACGTCCTCTATGAGCTGGCACAGTACGCCACCGACCCAAAAGACCAGGAGAACATGCGCAAGATGGCCTCTTCCTCACCTGAGGGCAAGGTCAGTACCAAGTGGTAACGAATAACAAATTTCAGTTATTATCTAGTTGATGTTATTAAAAACACATCTGCATTTACATCTCATCACTGTGTGTTATTGATGCCACTTTTTTCTACCCTTTTCCACCTCTTATGCTTCATGTTATTGTCTTTCTGTCTCTACAGGCTCTCTACCAGAGTTGGGTGTTGGGTGCCTGTAGAAACATCCTGGCCATCCTGGAGGATATGCCTTCTTTGAAGCCTCCCGTTGACCACATGTGTGAGCTGCTGCCTCGTCTCCAGGCTCGCTATTATTCCATTGCCTCCTCCTCAAAGGTAATTCCCTTCTAAATCACCCATGACATTTTTTACACATGTTTTTTGTTGATATAGGTGTTAGCAGCAAGGAAGCAAAAAAGTTTTGTCTCAGATCTGAGAATTAACTCTCAGAACTCTCCCGCGTTCTGTAGGTTCACCCCAACAACATCCACATCTGTGCTGTGGTGGTGGAGTACGAGACCCTGACTGGCCGCACCAACAAGGGAGTTGCCACCAACTGGCTGAAAAACAAACTGGTCACTGACAACGGCCACAAGTCCACTGTTCCCATGTTCATCCGCAAGTCTCAGTTCCGCCTGCCTTTCAAGGCCACCAACCCAGTGATCATGATCGGACCTGGGACCGGAATTGCTCCCTTCATGGGCTTCGTCCAAGAAAGAGCCTGGCTCAAAGAACAAGGTATTTATAGACATGTGTGTGTTTGAATGTTGTTGTTTGTCTGACCTTTCTGCAACCTTACATCTCCACAAGGATAGAACGATGAGACCTCTACATATCTTTGTGTCATTTCTGACCTTGTGTACACTACATGGCCACCAAAAATATTTTTTAAAGCATTTAAGGGGATAGTTAATGGATACAAATAATCAGTAATTGAATAACTTTAATTCAGTAGCATTCTTGATTAGTCTGAACACAGACCTGTTAGCTAAATTGGAATTGTGAGATAGTAAGAATTCTTATAAAACATCATAATTGTGTTTGCAGTCCGGTCTGAGAATTACTTGATATGTTATATTTTTAAAAACCTCAGTAGAATAGCCTGAATGGAATAAATAGAAGGTATGAAATAATCTTTGTTTTTTTTTTCTTTATAGGAAAGGAAGTTGGAGAGACGGTGATGTATTTCGGCTGCAGACACAAGAACGAGGATTATCTCTACCAGGAGGAGCTGGAGGAAGCAGAGAAGAATGGAGTTCTAACACAGCTTAATGTTGCATTCTCCAGAGACCAGGACCAAAAGGTACAACTGTCTTCCTTTCTGCTGTTAGTTTTCGTAGACCGAAATGTCTGTCATGCCATGCAATGTCTATAAAAAGCTGTCCTGTGACATGTTTACCTACGTTTCAAAGAAGTTCTTCCCGCCTGAAACCCATGAACAACACACCTCCAAAAATGATCTTTATGTGATTTAAATAATTGATCAATGTTTTGGTAAATAAAAAATTCAGACACTGTTGAAATAATGAATGAGACTACAAATGTACTGTCGACTGTATAGGCATGGCCCAAAATACTGGTATTGACCATAACTGTGATATTTTAAAATTAAATAATGCTCTCATGTTAAAAACAAACAAAATATAATATTGTGTAAATAATCCAGCCCCTCTTAAATCTTTTAATAAACAGTTATGGTTACAGACTCTTTCCTCCTCCGTACACTTGAAGATTAATTTGAATCACAGCATTATTTGTTTTTTTATTTTCAAATTTTCGTGATAACATTGTTACATGATGAATCGGTAGTGAAAATCAAATATGACGACAGCGATTATACTGTGGATAATTTATCTGTGTGTGTGTATGTTGATAACCCTTTGTTACTTATATATTGTTTGTGTGTGTGGAACTTTTCGACCATGTGATGCACATATGAACAATGTTTCCTCTTTCCATTTTCCAAAGGTGTACGTGCAGAATCTCCTGAAGACGAATAAGGAGCATGTCTGGAAGCTGATTCACTCAGACAACGCTCATATCTACGTCTGCGGGTAATTAACACATTTGACCAGCCAAAGATTTATATTAAATAACATGTATTCAAAAAGACAGAACTTTTCACATTCATATCTTTATGTTGTGAAAGAACACTAAATTGAGTTGTGGAATTTTTGTGCACTTGAATTGATTTTTCAGATCATTTTTAACCATTTCATATAAAGGAAATAGGAACGTATACTGGAGGTAAAACAATGCTGAAATCTAGAAACACAGATTCTCTCTGGCGCCTCCTAGTGGGATACTGAGAATTGGTTTATATTGCCATCATTCATGAAGCATTAGCAAATAACTTCCATGTTTTTTAGGTAAACAACTTTTTTATTTAAAGGGGAAAATCCTCCAGTAGATGGATAAACAAGAAATATATAATATGAAAAATGACACTAAAACAAAGACGTCTCGACATCTAAATTTACCTCTTTCTTGTTTTAGGGATGCAAAGAGAATGGCTCACGATGTGCAGACGACCCTCTATGAGATAGGAGAAGAGCTGGGAGGCATGACGCGCACACAGGCCACAGATTACATCAAGAAACTGATGACCAAGGGACGCTACTCACAAGATGTCTGGAGTTAAAGATGCTCAGACCCAGCCTCACTACTCAAAGTGGTGCTTTTAAATGTTCTATTTTTATTGTGGGTCTTGTTTTATCAGGACTGAATATAAAAAAAACATTAAACATGTGTGTTCATCACCCTGATTCATGAGAGCTACAGGTAGGAGAAAATCATGAGGCAAACACTACCTCAGCATATTCAATCTGTGTTTTGTAAGGGTACTCCATAATGTATCTGGACCTCTAGTGTGTGCTTGAGTCCTCACTTGAGCCGAGGTCTTACACCCAACAGCATTTACCCCATCTGCAGCAAAGTCATCCTCATTTCAGATTTTATTTTTTTGAGATTCAGTTTTATATTAATGAGTTTATAACTTTATAAGCAGCTGATGACAAATCTGAGTGCTATGGACATCTGGATCTACACAATATAATTCCGCTGAGAATATAAATATTTAAATTGAAAATGTAGAAATCTCATTCAGTTTTGCCATCTTTATACATTTGTAACATTCATCTAATTGATTGACTGACTTATAGACGTAACACCAAAGCAAATAATATTGGATCATGCATAAGTCTAAAGTGAATATACTAGAGCATGTGTGTTTACTGGTGCAGTGTGAAGGGTGCTGACTTCAGTTTCTCTCAGACGAACTTGGAATATTTAGAAAGTACTTAAAATGCATTAAATCCTTTAGACAATATGTATAAAAATGTAATAACTAGTATGCAATTATCTTTTGACAAGGGATTTTGTCCGTTATGCATAAGTTGTTGTTAATTTGATCAGTAACTTTATCCTTTTGAGAGGCACAAACAGTAATGCAAAGGGGAAGATCATTTACAGATAAAAACATGATCAATATGTGCTTTTTATCTCTCATAATAGTAGGGCTTCAAACATGATGAAAATGAATCTGTAAGTACCCTGAAATATTTGTCAAATGTTAATTAGAAATATGCTTCAAACCAGATCTGGATTCCCAAATGGTGGTTGTTTATTTGATATGCATCTGACACCAAATGAGTATGAAATGGGATTGTATTGTGGCAGTAATACCCGGACATATGACACCCACCTCTGCTCGATTATCTGTATTTACAAAAAAAAAAAAAAAAAAGTATTTTGTCTGATCACATATGCACCACTACATGGAGAACATGACCAGACATATCAAAACACTTGGTTTGTCTCACAGCATCTGTTAGTCTGTCCTTTTTTGTGAATATGGGGAGTTTGAGGAGTTCAGCCAACCAGATGAAGTACTGCTTGTGCCTTTTTACCACTGCCTTATGTATTTAGTTAGCATTTAAGCCCTGACGCCTGACTGTCTTTCTAACAGTTTTTTTTGTTCTTTCATGCTTAAAAAGTCACTTTACCCAGTGCTGTCCCTTTTTGGCATTGCTCTTTATGGTGTAACAGTTTGATTTTATCAAGGCAAGCATTTTTTAATGAATAAAATTGGAATAATTTGTTGGGTCGATTACTTTTTGGGGTGGATTCAATAAGGTTTTACTTCATGAATAGTCATCTCTTTCAGCCATTTGTTGTCGGAGAGCTCCATCATATCAATACTGTTGAGGCAGTGATGTTGAGAGATTAATATTACACAGGATTGCACTGAGGTTATGTTTTTATTGTAGTGTAATCATGAGTGACTTAACCATTATATAACCAGCAGCAGCCTGTTCCAAGACGTGTGATGGACTTTATGTTTAAGTTATCTGAACCAAATCTGTTCTAAGGACTGATATGATCAATCCTGTCTGGGTTACAAAAAGTAAATTTATCTTACTTTCTTTTTGTATGGTGAAAGAGAAAGAAATAAGTGAATCGGGCAATTTCTCCCAATTCACTATCAGCCACTTATGAACTGATCTGTTAGAAGGAGTGGTACTTGCATGAGGCCCGTTGTCCATAAAGATAGTCTTTAAAGTACAATATATGTCAAGAAAACTTTCATAGCAAGAAGAGCACAGGTGGAACTAATACTGCTAATGATGACTGCTTAAGTTTTTAATTAAGCATGCACAATAACTTTCATTCTGCCTTGTTAATGTTAAATGTGGGCTGAACCTGCAAAAAACACATATATGCTCTTTTATCCCTTATTCTAAATGTACTTTTGGAGTGAGATCAGACATAATGGATTAAATATGAACAATAATGATGACTGCTTAAGTTTTTAATTCAGCATGCACAATAACTTTCATTCTACCTTGTTAATGTTAAATGTGGGCTGAACCTGCAAAAAACACACATATGCTCTTTTATCCCTTATTCTAAATGTACTTTTGGAGTGAGATCAGACATAATGGATTAAATATGAACAATAATGATGACTGCTTAAGTTTTTAATTCAGCATGCACAATAACTTTCATTCTGCCTTGTTAATGTTAAATGTGGGCTGAACCTGCAGAAAACACACATATGCTCTTTTATCCCTTATTCTAAATGTACTTTTGGAGTGAGATCAGACATAATGGATTAAATATGAACAATAATGATGACTGCTTAAGTTTTTAATTAAGCATGCACAATAACTTTCATTCTGCCTTGTTAATGTTAAATGTGGGCTGAACCTGCAAAAAACACACATATGCTCTTTTATCCCTTATTCTAAATGTACTTTTGGAGTGAGATCAGACATAATAGATTAAATATGAACAATAATGATGACTGCTTAAGTTTTTAATTAAGCATGCACAATAACTTTCATTCTGCCTTGTTAATGTTAAATGTGGGCTGAACCTGCAAAAAACACACATATGCTCTTTTATCCCTTATTCTAAATGTACTTTTGGAGTGAGATCAGACATAATGGATTAACTATGAACAACAATGTCTGTCTAAGCCATGGTGTGTTGTATTCTTTCAACAGTAGGTGGTGGTGTTGATGATTTGGCTCTGAATGCCAGCAGGCCTCTCAAACAGGAAGAAGAAGAAGCTGCATAAGGGGGAGGTGACGCAGTGGACGGCTCAATTCTGTGGCGCTGCGTAGATGTCAACCAGGGTTTTTAGCAGCTAGTCAGAAGAAAACAGATTTCATTGTATTTTTTAACTGCATAAACAACGTCACAGAATGGCCACTGGTAAGTCAACAAACAATTTTTTTTTTTTTAAATAACGCGTGTAGCTGAATAATAAAAACACAAGTCGAGCAGCGTTGGAGTTGAACCAGCGGGCTGCCGCGAGGCCGGAAAATGGGCTCCGTCTATGTAATGGAGAAAATGGCTCCTCTTTTATTAGCAGAACAAAGTTTGCTAATTTAAAACGTTTATTTTACTTCACTGTTCTTCTTTATTTGTCATTTAACTTAACTTTGCTTGTTTTATTAACCCACGATGGAGCCGTAAAGGCGGTAACATTACGAGGCAGCACCACTTCCTGAGCGCGGCCTTGTGTCTCGCGGCTAGGCTAGCTGGGGCTAGCGCGCGACCGTGTGTGTGTCTGCTCGCGACCGTGAATGTGTCTTTGTTTATACCGAGGCTGTTGTTTCTCTGCGGAGAAAGGACACGTGTAGGCCACATTTAGGCCAGTGGGAGGTTATAAAGTTAGCAGTTTAACACCTAACAGCTGGGTTTGAATAAATCAATAAACTACACTTATACATAAATGGTTGTTTGTCTCGTTTCAAGCTTTAACCCGAGCCTAGACCACATTGACCGCCATTTTTTATTTTTTTGTGGTGGGTCGGCGTGGTGACAGGCCGGTTTGTGTGTAACATTACAGCCCTAAATTTAAGTTAGTAGTGAGTCATGTGCATAGGGTTAGTCACTTTTGTTATTTTGTATTTTTTTTTAAAAACAAACTATGTCTTTAATAACGTGGTTAAGTGTTGAGTATAGTGTTTAAACATTGTTTCATTTTCCCTTTCAGATTCAGGCTATGGTGGCTCACAAAGGTACATTATACTTTTGTAAAACAAGCATTGCATCATGTCCTACAGTACCAGTCAAAAGTTTGGACACACCTTCTCATTCAACTACTATGAGAATCTAAAATATAAAACATATTCTGGTTTGTTGAGCATTTGTTTGTTTACCACATAATTCCATATGTGTTCCTTCATAGTTTGGATGTCTTCAATATTAATCTACAATGTAGAAAAAATAAAGAAAAACCATTGAATGAGAAGGTGTGTCCAAACTTTTGACTGGTACTGTATGTATGAATAAACAAATTGTTGAGTAACCTGTTGAACACAATCATATTGAAAGCAAGAGTAAGAAAAACAGTTTTTGAATGCATCTAAAACCAGAACTTCTTTATCATCTGTTTTGCAGCTATGGGTCATATGCCGGCCAGCAGAGTGGACAGGTAAAAAAACAAAACACCCCCCAAGTTACTATAAGACTGTTTTGAAGCAAGAGTCAAATCAGTTTTGACTTGTTAATCATGACCTGTCTAACTGGACTTTCTGTTGTACAGGGTTATGGACAAGGAAACGGCAGTGGCTCTTATGGGGGACAGAGTTACAGTGGTTATGGACAGCCAGGCGCAGCAACACAAGGTATAAATAGTATGCATAATTAAAAGCAATTTACAGAACAGAAATTATTGGTACATTGCATTTTTGACCCTTGAAATGGTTAAATTCACACTCCAAACTCTATTTTCATTAGACCAACCTATCTGTGAGATAATTGCCTCCAAAACAGAAAATGTTTTGATGGACAAATTCAACAATGCAATGTTTTGAAAGAAATTTGATGATTCTCCATTTTGTGAATTTTCTTTCAGCAGAGGGTTATGGCCAGTCTCAGCCACCGAGCTATGATAATTACGGACAAGCATCATCTGGGTAAGACCATAATATCACACTGTTACTTTTGTATAAGTGCTGGGATTTGACTGTGAAGCATGATTCTCATTTGTTGCCTCTTAATGACTTGGTTACAGTAAGATGTAAAATATTCAAAAAATAATAAATTTCTAAAATTGGCGCAACATTTAACAATTTAATACAACACTTTACTGCATATTGTTACATGGCTGATAAAACCAGAGGCTGAAATGCCAGCCTATCCAACCAGTATATCAACTTTGCAGTTAAGTTTAATTTTATTAATGAGGCATGCACTCATTTTCTGCTCCAATTTTTTAATTGGCAACTGCTTGTCATAGCTGCTTGATGATAACAGATGAAACATCTCATTGATGGATTCAGATATTTGGCATCTCTGTTGTATTAACTGTAATGTTTTTTGCTTAAACTACCTCAAGGTATGGAGACAAGTCGTCGTCTTCTCAAGGGCCGCAAGGTTCCTATGGTAGCCAGGGTCCAGGAGGAGACAGCTATGGACAGCAAACCTCCTATGGTGGACCGGGGCACCACCAGCAGCAGCAGCAGCAGCGGCAGGAGGTGGTGGTGGTGTTGGCGGCGGGGGCGCCAGCTATGGAAGATGGAGTGAAGGTACATATAACTGACATTTTAATACATGTAGACTACACTTTCTGTAAGACACTAATGTGCTGTCTTTATAAGTCAGGTTGGGTTATCACTCAATGATTATTTCTGTTCACCAGGTGAGGGAGCTGTGCAGGGTGGGAGGTTTGGACGTGACCAGGGAGATCGTTCCGAGGGAGGAGGGGGCTTCAGAGGCCGAGGACGTGGTGGCTACGACCGTGGGAGCTATGACCGCAGTGGTGGATACGACCGCAGTGGTGGATACGACCGTGGCGGAGGACCTCCTGGTATGGGGTAAGTTGCATAGTGCCACTGCCCCCAAGGTACCTCTATACACTGTGAAATATGAGACATGACGTTTTGTCACTCAGCACATCATCACTCATCAACTACAAACCATCCCTATAGATTATTTTCACCACTCATTGGCTTTAAGATTAAGATTCCCAAACTTTAGGCAAAGTTAATTGATAAAATAAAAAAAAACCTGATCCATAATAGTCACAGGTAACATTACTATAATATTTACCACCACCGCATTGTGCCTGAACCTTCAGATTTCTTTTTTCAAAAGGGATTCACATGGAGGTTTTACGTAAGAGACTTGCTGGTGTTATGATGGGTAATCACACATTAGTGGTTAATTAGGGATGATTTGTTCAACCCAATGAGAATCTACTCATTATCATTGGGGTCTTAAGTAAATGAATGGAGAGTGTCTGCCGAATAGGGTTGCAAAGGTACATTTTCAAGGGAAGTTTAGATTAGCATTTTGGAATTTTACCACAATTTTTTTTTTTTTATGAACTCATTTGAGGAGGAAGTACAAAACAAAGGAAACACTTGGTCTTATGCCATATTTAGTCAATTAATCAAATTGTAACCATGCACTGCAACATGTGTCTGGTTAACAATTCAGCAGCAGTCTTCCATCACATGTACAGATAGGCAAGTGTCCCAATAAATGGGAACAAACCTGTGCATGCTCCCATCACATGTGCAGGACACACTAGTGCACTGTCTGAGCCAAAGGACCACATGCTTTTATGCAAGTTTTGTTACATCACTGGTGTGAATATATATTTTTGCATTTCAGTTAACCAGCAGATGGTAGCCTGATGCAACCTCCTGCTAGTCTTTGCAAGCTTGCTGTCACTATGTGGGATGTAGCTTGATTGAGCATGCAGATTGAGGAGTTTTAATTAATTTTCCTTTCATTCTTTATTGTAAAACATTTATTTTATGAATTAGTTGTTCACTTATTTCCCTTATCACACAAACCATCTATTGGCTTGACTGTTCAGAGTACTTGTATTAGTTAACTAGCTTTCA
This sequence comes from Anoplopoma fimbria, assembly GCF_027596085.1. Classification (NCBI taxonomy): domain Eukaryota; kingdom Metazoa; phylum Chordata; class Actinopteri; order Perciformes; family Anoplopomatidae; genus Anoplopoma; species Anoplopoma fimbria. The sequence goes on from NC_072449.1 coordinate 10,591,173, forward strand.
CATTTTATGTATTTGGCAAATTAATGAATTATGTGTACTTATGATATGTTAAATACAGAGTGAGCTGAAAACTCATATTTCCATTTTGATCCTGTTAATTCCCTTGTAAAGGTTACGTCTTAAATGTTTCCCAGAATTTTGCAACCCTAGGCACCACAGACCCGAATATGCAACCACATCATATCCCAGACATTGTGACAGGTTTTGTCCACCATGTTTTTTTTAAGATGTTGTATAATATCAGTGAAATATTTGCTTATGGAAAGAACTTAAGAGCTCTAACATAAATGGAGCACATAATCCATTGAGATGTGAAAAAGTGCCCTCTTGCGCATGGAAAAACGTGTTCTCCACATTCAGATGCATACCAAGATACTATGGCTCTCCACATTTTAGGACCTGCAAAAGTAGCACTTCTCAGTTTTGAAAAGAGACTCAAGCCGAGGTGCCCACCTGCTCATGTGTCTGAGGAGGGCAAAATGTATAGAAGTTTAACACTTTATATAAATATTCACTTAAACCAGTGAAAGCCCTTTTAATCTAGGCAAGAGCATTTCCGTCAACTTGAAATTCGACCTTGATTCAGCGAGAGGATTTATTTTTATTTTTTTTTGCCTCCTATTTTTTTATAAATTTAAATCTCCAGCAGCCATACTTTTCTTTTTTCAATGCCAGAAACTTAATTTTGGTGTTTCTTGTGCTCTGAGGACCGCATGATAGTTTTTGAACAATGGCGACTCTACTGAAACCATTCCCTTAGACCTAGAGCCACATCTTCAGCTACTTCACATTCAACAGGTTTCATTCAAGTGTTGTATATATGACGATGGAGAACATGTGTGTTGTGTTAACATGGATCTACATTTTATACTACAGGTGTTCAGAGTGATTGAACTAAAACTTGGACCTCATTTAAAGGATCTCATAAAAGCACTCTGTGGAAGATTGCTAATCAGTTGCTATTCACATCCACACAAATTTGGCTTCTCATGTATTAAAAAAAAAGCTGGTTTTCTGGCTCTTGGCATCCAATCTGGTCATGTAAAAAGAAAAAAAAGTTCCAAATTTATTGTAAATGGTGATCCAGATGTGATTGTCTTCACTCATCTACCTGATTGTTCAATCAGAGCTGCCTAGTCGTCTGTTAATTGATCTCTAATTGTCAAAGACTAACGCATTCCTCGTGTGAGACATTTCCACCATAGTCGCACACCCTGGCGGGAGTGCATACTGATGGGGATGTAGGGGAGCTTTGAGTTCTCAGTTGGGACAAAGGAAAAATCCATCATATCTCCAATTTTTCCTCTGCAGAGGTGGTGACCGTGGTGGCTACAAAAATTACGGTGGTAAGTGACGAGCATCAGAACTGTGTCGGTGGGGGAGGAAAGAACTTGAGTTAGCAAAAAAGAAAAGGGGATTTAAAAAAAACTCTGTGAATGCCACCATTTTCATGTCCAGATCCCAAGGGACTCCACCTATTCTTAGCAGGGTTTCTCTTAAAGACTTCAGATATGGTAAAGAACATGGAGCCTGAGTTGTAAAATAATGGTATTGTTGCATGAAGACGAGGGCTGATTATAAAGTGACAGAGGTGATCCCAGGACGAAGAAGGAAAACATTCTAATACTGGAGACTTTTTGGTTGTTTTCATTTCTGGTGTAAGCCCCCCCAAAAAACAAACCCAGAACACTTCTGTTCTTGTTGCACGGTGTTGGTATGTGATGCAACGGTATGAAAACACCCATCAGAGAGCTGTAAACATGGACATTGTTAAATTTTCTTTATCATTATGCATTGGTAGGGATGAAGTTATTAGTTATTTGTTTGAAACAGTGAAACGGGTTTTGATTCCTTGCTCAAGTGTTCTCTTCCACACTCTCCTCTGTTTTACAGGCTCTCGTGACTTCGACTCAAGGGATGAACCATGTAAGACTCTTTAGCAAAATGTGATTTAAAATAACCAGGGTTTGTGCTCCTCAATGGGCTCTTAATTCAGAATATGTCCTGTCACAGTAGTCAGACATCAGAAAGCTTATCTCCTTCTCTAATGCAAATGCATTTTGATCAGATATGGTTTGTTATAAACTGTATATGGATTTTCCCAAAACTCCACATAAATAATAAAAAGTTGCTGTGGTTTCCAATAAGGAATTGATTGTCAATTAATTTAGTGCCAGATAATTCTCACATCCAACACAGTATTCGATTTCTTGAAATGTTCCTTTTCGGTCTTGTATAATTAATCCACTATATTAATCGCTGTCGTCTTTTCTCATTGATCTTTTCCGCAGCTGGTGGTGAGCAGGACAACTCTGACAACAACACCATTTTTGTTCAGGGACTCTCAGAAGAGGCCACAGTTCAGGAAATCGGCGACTACTTTAAGCAAATTGGTATCATCAAGGTATTGAATCAATCTTTTCTCACTTAATTTCACAGAAACATTCATCATAATGAACTGTGGAGGCAAGATTAAACTGTCTTTTCTACTACTTTTTAAATGTTTGAGTTGGTAACTATAATGTAAGATTAGTATTTATTTTATAAAAAATCAACCACACAAAAGTTGTCATGTTTTCATGAAAATGAGGCATTTGGTATTTCTTCTTGGATTGTTTCTCTTAATCCTTTTTTACCAGTCACATTAAGATTTACTTCCAGTTTTCCTGTGTGAATAACTGCCGTCAAGCCTAAACTGGTGTCACAGAATCCTGTGTTTGTTTTGTGATTTTTAGTTGAACAAGAAAACGGGCCTGTTGATGATCAACATCTACACTGACAAGGCCACCGGTCGGCCAAAGGGAGAATGTACGGTGTCATTTGATGACCCGCCCTCTGCCAAAGCTGCTATTGACTGGTTTGATGGTAAGACCACGATCATATCTTCGGAATTTCTCTAATCATGCACTCGTTACAAGTCAGTGTCCCTCTAACTGATATGTTTCCTTCTCATATCAGGCAAGGAGTTCAATGGCAAACCCATCAAAGTGTCATTTGCCACCCGCAGAGCTGAGTTTACACAGAGAGGAGGTGGAAGAGGAGGAGGAGGTGGTGGTGGAGGCGGCGGCGGCGGAGGAGGTGGAGGAGGAGGAGGACGAGGAGGTGGGTGTTGATCGACCTGATTCAGGGCTCAAATAGTCAAATATCTAGTTTAAAGACTGAATTTCTTCTGTTGGTGTTTTGACCAATTGTTTGTCGTGGTCAGGTTTCAGAGGCCGTGGTGGCGGAGGAGGACCAAGCTTTGACATTAAGGGAGGAGACTGGCCCTGTCCCAACAGGTTTGTATGCTTTTTATGAAAGTTTTCGGGTTATTAATGTACATTAGAGGGGCTCAATTGGTCCTATTGTGATGTAGAATTTTTATTTATAAAATGTGTGTCTGATTTCTTTCTTCAGCTCTTGTGGCAACATGAATTTTGCGCGGCGGCAAGAGTGTAACAAGTGTGGAACTCCCAAACCAGGAGATGCAGGTGGAGGTGAGTGTTCCTCACTTTTTATCCAATACAGAGCTTCCCTACTATCTGCTCATATTATTGAAAATAAAACTTAAATTATTCATAATTAAAAGTTTAATACCAGAAAAGCTACTTGTTCGAAAACTGAATGTACAAAATATAAACGGCGCGCTTGTCCAGTTCTTGTTTAACACTGTAATATATTCCCCATGTTTTATTGACATAATTGTTGTTACTGTGTTTGCAGATCGTGGAGGAAGAGGTAGTTATGGCGGTGACAGAGGTGGTGGTGGCTTCAGAGGTCGTGGAGGTTTCCGTGGGGGTGACCGTGGAGACCGTGGCGGCTACGGAGGAGGTGGAGGAGGATTCGGAGGAGGTTATAAAATGGGAGGAAGGTTCGTTAAATCCTTTTATTTATTTATTTTAAATCATGTTTTGTGTACATTTTACTTGTCAGCTGTAAATCTGCAAGATGATACCTGTATGATCGGTCTTTGTTGATGTAGTTTGATTATACGACCACAATGGGGCGCATTCGGCCAGAGATTGGTAAACAAATACTGAATCTGTAGTTTGGTTACAGACATGCTTTGTCCCTGTTTTACTCTACATACTATATGTATTGTGTATATCAATTTTCATAGCAAACTGTAGACTCTCAGGAATATTTTCCTTGTATTGTAACTGTATACATTTTGTTCTGTTAGAGGAATGTTGTTCATCAATGGCACACACTAGTCAGATTAATTTTTATTTCTATTGTTCGTCGTGACCAAATTGGTATAATTCATTTTTTACTCTTCCAAATTTGGTAGATTAATCTTGGCACCGAGGCTGTTAAATCAACGAGCCAGTCTTAACTCCCTGGTTATTAGGAAGCCAAATTGTAACGCGTGTCTTGTTTCTAAATATTCATGCCACACCCTTCACTTGGTGTGTTTGTCCTTTGAGGGTCTCGGGTATTTCATAATTGATATATTGCTGCCAACTGAAGGTGAAGTGCTGCGTTAATCGAGGCTTGTTGGAGGAAAGGACGATCTGCTTTTATAGTGACTGCAAATCATGTTATTCATTTACAAGGCAAAGTGGATGAATGAAGACTTCACCTTCATCTTTGTTCAGATGATGACAGTTAATTCAATGACAAAAGTGGATGTTGGTCTTGTAAAAACATTCAGCTGGTAACTGACATATTTCTCTTCTCCCTGCAGAGGTGACCGTAGAGACGACAGAAGAGAACGGCCATACTAGATGTTGAGCAGATGGAAACCATCCCAGCCCCCAAGTTCATCATTGAGGGAGGGTTTTGTTTGGGGAAAACTGGGGGGGAGGGGGGACGACCGGCAATCAGACTGATTTGTGCACCCTTTCTGTAGCCGGTGCATCCCAACTATTACTGCTCATGTGAGCGAGGAGGGGTGGATGTGTTGAGCTACTGTATAGGGACTTTGGGGCTGATTGGCATGTGGTCAAATGTTTGTTTATTATTATTTTTTTTTCTTTCCTCTGCTTTTGTTTTATTTCTTTGTACATCTTTTTAATTTCCTCTCAGATTCTAGTTGCAGATGTTTTTGTGAGGTAGACTTCGTATCTTGTTTTGTTTTTGTATGAACGGAATTACATGTTTTATTTTGGTTCCTTATTTTTTTTTTTTTTTTTTTTTTTCTTCCAAAAATGATATTAAAAGAATGATCTTTTCCCTGTGCTTTGTGTGACTTTGTGCCCAATCATTTGAAATATTAAAGACAAAATAATCCAGCTGGATATTTATAAACTAAATGTATAAAGTGCACTAGTTTACACATGAGGGGGGAAAAGCTCCCATGCTGGTGTTTCTGCGGCCGTGCACGCAGGCAGACAAGGGGCGGTGCCGGCCCTCCTCCTTTAACACCACGGCGGGTTGAGGCGGCTCCGTCACTCCTCGCAGTGATGGAGATGTCAGGCGAGCAGCGGCACGCTCTCAGTTAGTCACTGACAGCGAGGAGATCCAGCAATGAGAAGAGTATTTGCGGCTCCACAGACATGCGGGAAGCGGTGCGTTGATAGTTTGGTTGTCCCGCAATGAGCCGCAGACCTCCGGACCGGTGCGGCGCTGGACGGGACATGAGGGCAGCCTGGATCCTGACTGTGACCACCCTCATCACCGCCCGGGCTGCTGGAGGATCACCGCTGGTGTCGGACCCTGGGGTACTCCTTTATTAAGAGTCATAGATGCGTGATGTATCACTGAATCAATCCGACAGGGAAATATGTAACCTGCAGTCAAGCTTGTATTCACCCTAATTTGTTTGCGTTGTTGACCTTAAAACAGCTCAAATACATACGAAACATTTTTATTTTTGCCTTTTTACTTCATGGCTGATGCTCATTTTATCAAAATGGCCCTTAAACATGATTTTGAACAGTTTGGGGTTGAGACAAAAGTATTTCATGTTCAGGTGCTTAGTCTGTAATTTGTGATGACTGTTTTTTCACCTTTAAATCCCAGATAAGCCTTTCTATTGTAAGAGTTTTAATTCCCTTTGTGGTCTGATTAACCCCAAACATAAGCCATGTCTAAGATAAACTGTACATTTAAATGACTTATGAGAAACAATGGGAATGTATATTGTTTACATGCATACAATATACAACTTTAGCTGTCATCTTGGATGCTCATTTTGTAACCAACTGTGCAAGCTCAGCTATTTTCAAGGGAACTTTGAAATCATTTTCTATATATTTCATACAGCGTGGTTGGTGGGACCCAAAATGGAAATTAAGATAATTTTAGCCAAATAATCTAGGTTATTTTTTGTTAAAAATTACACCAAGGCCATTTTGCATAACACTACATTGGATTAACTTTACTTTGCTATTGTGAAACAATTTTTATCAATGAAAAGTGAAATGTTTCAAATACCATCTTGATAACAGCTGCATGTTTACTTTATTGTCTCCAAAAACAGTTAATGTGTTGCATATGGTGACACAAGAAGACCAAGCCCAGTACAACTATTTGTGTCTGAGGGTGCTTTTGGGATTTTTCCATTTAATTGCCTTACTGTGGTTTGAGCTGCACTGGTTTAATTTGCCAGCTGTCTTTGCTGGCCTTTTTTTAGCTGTAGGATAATATAACGTTGGGCTATTACATGTGTTTCCACAACTTTACTCTTTCTTTAACATAAAAAAGCCCTCTGGCATGTTTCAGTTTCTCTAATGACACCAAGGGACATTTTTTTTTGCACATTCCTGTTTACCAGAGCACATCTGTATTCTCCTCAATTTTAATCTCTATCCGACCCTCACCACATCTGTAATCATAGCTGTGCCTGCTGTTGTCTGAACATGTAACCTGCAACATCCACATGAGAGAGAGAGTAATATTAAACTATCAAGAAAGCTAATCTCAACCCCAACCCAACGACATCTGTTGTCATGTAGTTGTTTCATTTTTCACACTATTTTATAGGAGTATAAGTATTTTCTGCTTCCATGTTTGCATGAAATGCCTGAGAAATAATAACTATGATTTTTCTGGGACACCTGAGGGGTTTTCTCTCTTATGGGTGGTCCAGATCTATACATCCGCCTTTACAACCTACAGCAGCTACAGTATGAATGGGAAATTATCTTTACACTTTTATGATTTGTTTCTTTCCCTCCTGGGTACGTTTGCCTCTCTGGGAATTTACCAGCCCCTGTGATCTTATGAGAGACAAAGTGTTACTGTGAAATAATATATATATTTCTTTTTTACAGAGGGGGTCTTGTGGGGCAAAATAATGATCAGAAAGGTTTTTTTTGTGTTGAGTTGGATCATTTCTGAAGTAGTGTTTACAAGTTTTACATCAACTGTTGCAGGTTTTTCTGGAAAAGTACGGCTACCTCCATCATGACAGTCACATCCACAATGCAGTAGAGATGCAGTCAGCTATCTGGTAGGTGGTAAAGCTATTAAAGCTCTTTTCTTGCCAGAAACATGTAATTAGCAGATTTAAGAACGATATGATGCATATTCTCCTCTACATTTTGCTGAGCAGAGTTAGCTGTTGCTCAGTGTGTTCATCAGGGGGAAGGGAGAGCTCGGTGTGGGACAAGCCCCGGAGCTGACCGCCAGTGCAGTGCAGTAAAACACACCCTCACCTCTGCACTGGGAGACCTCTCCTGAACCCTTTCTGAACCAGCCAGGAATGCCAAGAACCTCGCCCTCTTGCCTAAATACTGACTGTACAATGATGGAAACTGATTGAAAAGCTTTGCTTGTGTCGAATAGTAAACTGTGTGTGTCTGACAAACATGTAAAGTGTCAACATCTTCATCTGTGATTAGCTTTAAAATGTTTAGGGTAGTCTCAGACACTGAAATGATAAATGGTTCTCAATAATTTAGTTTATGAACTTCCTGCACCATTGTTCCATCCCGCCACTGTCTCTATCTGACAATGCCAACATGCCTTCATGACCCAACGGTACATTAAAGAAATCACATTACACATCTTTATTCAGCATCAATATGATCAATGTGTTACACTTTTCTAAACATCATGCAATCATTCCTCTCTCTGCAGTGAGTTCCAGAGGCTTTCCCGACTTCCTGTCACAGGCGAGCTTGACGTTGCCACCCTCAGTCAGATGGCGGAGCCCCGCTGTGGGGTGTCGGATGAGGGCAGCCAGCAGCTCTGGACTCAGAGAGTAAACGCCATCTTCACTGGAAAGACCGCCGCTCTCCGGCGACCACAGCGCCGCAGGAGGCGCTCAGCTACGCAAGGTATTGTGTGAATCATATACATGTTTTTGAGAGAGCATAGTAGAAAGTATGTTTATGTGCAGGGGAGACCTAACTGAACATTGGAAAGATGTGACGTCATTAATTGTTAAGGGCAAAACACCAGGAATTCTCAAGGTGGAAACTTGCCATCTGAATTAACAGGAATTCATGGGAATTAACGTGACATAACGTGATCAAAATGGCAAAAGTTAAATAAAAAAATCAACATTTGAGTTGATTGGTACTTTATTTAAATCAGTTGACTCATTCAACATTGTAATTTAACTTTCATTGAAGTACAACAGCAAAACATTCCCAAGTCTCCCATCTCCAAGAAAAGATTTCTCTCCCTCCCAATTGTTTTTCTCAATGTCACACTAAGGTTCACTATCCAAGCTTATTAATGATGGCTCTCTGTCAGGCTCAAAGAGCCTCAAGTTTGCGTGTTCCCAAACAGGAACCACAAACATTTGGACATTCCCACGTTGGTGCGAACTGGATGATAGTTGAGTGCAGTGCATGGTTACAATTCGATTATAAGGGCAAATTTAAACCAAAACAAGCCGTAAAAATTCCCCAAATCCTGAGCTTAACATCCCATGGAAAATGTTTGGATCTTTGCATCCCTTTTTCCCTGTATGTGTAGGTTTTTTGTTTCTCCTGTTGTGGAGTGGTCATGAAGACAACAGTTAACCGGGAGGGTCCCCCTCCATAAACTAAAGCACTAAATAGAGCTGAGGGGTGTAATTAAAGCTGACGGAGTGTCTGATGTTGCACGTGTCAGCCGGGATGGTTCCTGCCTTTAGCTGCAATTAGTAAGTCAAAGTATTTTGTAGGTCATCTTTTCTGTGTGAAAATCTTTAGTTAAGAAGTTGCGTGCTCCACTGTGGTTTGAGAAAGTTTGAGATTCTCTAGAGTGCAAAAGACCACTTCACCCACTGGATAGTTTGTAAAATGATTATGGAGATGTCAGGGCTTCTCTTCGAACGACAGCTATCTATCCTGCAGAGTAAAATCCTCAATAATTCCCAGTTGTGCCACTACTAATTCTACAGTTTTGACCAGTTTTGTCACTCTGTAGTTTTAATTTCCTCTAAATTACTTGTTGGAGAACAAATCTTCTTCTAAACACAGCCATAAAAGCATTCATTGGTGTGCAATTTAGACTGTATTTAAAGAGTGCAGCTGGGCACTGCCAGATTTCTTGCAGACTCCACGAGGTAATCGAGGTCCCCTCCTATCTCAAGACGGAAATCTTTGACAATTACTAACAGGTGTAGGGAGACACTGAGTGGAGTTGGGGCGAACTATTTAAACTAAAATGGATTTTTTTACCCTATAGATGGGACATTTATTTCACCCTATCAAGCATTGGGATCCGTTGGGGTTTATGAATCCATATGTCTCAGGGTATCTGTGAACTTGGCGATGGCTGGATGTCTCAATGGATTTCAATTAAAGTGTGGTGGAAAGTCAGAGCATGGACCAAGGAGTAAATAATTATTATTTGGTATGCATTGCGTTTTCGTCCTGTGATAAACTTAAAGGCTCCATTTTAACACTATACGTTTGTGTCTTTAATGACTTGTGTTTACATTTTTCACTGTATCTCTGGTGCTGTCATTCCTCACAGTCATTATCGAATGAGCAGCAGCAGCAGCAGCAGCAGTAGGAGTCCTTGGTGACAATACCAGGAGTAGAAGGTTTTCCTCTCCTCTCTCTCTTTACTTGTGCCTCCAGCCTCATGATGTGTGAAGCCTCTGCATTCCTTCCTGTCACTGAAAAGGTTGGCTAACGCTCGGGGAATGCATAGGTGGCTGCTGCTGCTGCCTCTTCATGTCAGTACCTGACACGTTCCTTCTGGTAAACAAATCCACAACGAATTGGATGGAGTTATGTTGTTTGCCCGGCTGGCTGACTATTTCAATGGCTAAAAATCTTAGTGGCTGACTGTCTGGGATGGAATACAGGCTGTTCTTGATTAAGAAAAAAAACACTCTGTCATTATTTTAGACCCAGACATGACTCATATGACAAAGAGTTAAGTGGAAGATACTGTTACACTCTCAGGTCCAGTCCCTTTCAGATCTGGCTTCATGTATCCACTGATCTTGCTTAGCAACGTAATGACTTAATTGTGAGTATAGTCAGACTGTGTAGCCACCGCCTTGTACTCAAACATTAGTTAGCTTTGTTCTACACTGGCAGCTGATATGTTTCAGCACGTGGTTAGAGCATTTGGTCAAACAGATTCAGACACATGCCAGTTAATCAGCCATTGTTAGTTAAACTTTTACAGCCCTTATTTGAATGACTCTTTCTGACTTTAGCGATCCCTGACTTTTCCTCTTATTGCTGTTCATCTGTTGTTGTGTGTGAAATGTTTTGACAGTAATTGGATGGATTCAGACATTTGGTATAGACATTCTTATCCTCCTCAGGATGAATTATAATCACTTTGGCCTAAACCTAATTGAGCTGTTTGGCCTTGATAGCTGACACTGGCTGCTAAACCCGGCCTGCAGACTACAGCAATACGCAGCTGAGTCTCAGTGGCTGCTTGTTTATTCACTCTCAGCTGTGGTGTGATGTGATTTTGTTTTGTGTGAACATGGCTGCCTTGAGCTTCCTGGAAACTTAAAACAAACCTTGACTTGTGTTGGTATCTAATGGTCATTCCCACTAATATTTACAGAGCTGACATTCCACCATCCTTGTCCAAGATAAGCGCTGGAAGTGTGATAGGTGTGTGTGTGTTTTTTTTTTTTTTTTTTTCGTGTGCACTTATGGATCTTTTCCCCGGCCTGGAAACTGTTAACCAACTGTTAGCCATTTCACAACAACATCAATTACTGTAATTTTACACTATTTCAGCAAATTGCACAGATTGGAGCTCAGGGTTTTGCTCACAATGATTGCTTGATTAGTCAATGATGAAATACTTAGGTGGTGAACCTGGTTGACCCGAAGTTGGTTTGCATTGTCATTTTGGGCATATTAGTGTGCTGACATTAGCACTTAGCTCTGTTAAACAGCCTCCAAGTTCACACCAGTACCAAACAAATTCTCTATGCACCTCTACAAACAATAACTTTGGTTATCAGATGATCTCAGTCACTCTCTAATGACTGTGATAACCCGCCCTCCCCACACTGCGGCTATAGAGGGCATCATGATAATTGCTTCCATAGGGGAAGTCGGGGAATGTCTTGTGTATCTGACTTCCTGGCTTCTCTGCAGTCCTCGGGGAGCTCTTACTCTGCGGCGGTCTGGTACGGCAAGAAGGCGCCTGAGCTCTGCTGAGAATACAGATCTACACACATCATGTGGCAACAGGCCTAATGCCTATAGTTCATTCAGTGTACACAAGATGACAATGTGTACACAAATCAGGAGGTGCAGGTTGTAATGGCAGTAAAAAGTACTCCTGAGGTTCAATTCTTTCCTTTTTGCACCTTTTTTTTATGCCACCACGCTGACAATCAGCTGTGGCCAAAGGCATTATGTGTCTGGGATGTCTGTCTGTTTGTTTATAGGCTACATCCGTCCCATTCTTGTTAAAGTGATATCTCAGGACTGTCTTGAGGGAATTTCTTTGTCAAAGGTCAAGGTCACTGTGATATGCTAATTATGAAAATTTCACCCAAATATCTAATAGGATAAAATGAAGAACACATGACATTTTGGACAGACATGGATGTAAACTGCAACTTGATTTGGTGGTGTAGGCAAACAACTGCGAAGCGGTTATTCTATTTTTTTCCCATTAAATGAATATAAATCAATGAAATGATTGTTATTCACTCCCATACAGTTGTAGTGTTCCAGGCCCTGCTGCTTCTACTTATACTATCTAACATTTCTGTGAAGCGCTGCAACAAAAATATCAATGATTGAGTTTACACAATTCTTAAGTTTACACTGAGACTTGTATTGAGTTACTGCTGAAACATAACACACATCGATGTCATCGCCATGTCTTAATGGCTCCAGACATCCAGATATTTTTCTTCCTCCAGGGAGCTATTGAGGTTTGCAGTATGCAGTACATACCTCTTGTTTATTGCTCTCGTCCTTCACATTTAACCGAGCACAAACTGCATCACAATAACTCAAGGGTCCACATTCTCAAACCTGACTGCCTCTGTGTACGAGTGAGTAGAAGTGTGCAATGCAGACGTATTTGCAGACCTCCCACTTGCATTTGGCCTCCACATCGGAGAAAACATACGTCAACCACAGCTTTAAATATTTTGACAACTGTAAGTATGCTTGATTTGTCTTGCCACTCTCTGGTTAAGCCCCAAATGTGAAAGTATGTTAGTTTGTAAAGCCTACTCGTCTGAAGTGCATTACGTAGCACACAGGGTTCTTCTATTGGGTTTGATTCTAGCACTCTGTGTCTCACCCTCTCTCAAGCCCTCTTACCAAAACAAGTACAAATACCTATAAAAAGCAGTATCCTGATTTTGTAAGATTTCTTGCAACTTTACCTTTGCATTGGTCTCCTTTTTGTGACTCAAAATCTTGAGACTTTGATGGGAACAATACATACAATTCTGAAAAACATTGACCATATATATATATGTGCCTATAAGTTGTAATTTTTTTATATATATATATATATATATATATATATATATATATATATATATATATATATATCATATTATCTAATGATTGTTTCTTGCGAGGCGGCCTCCTATTCGCTTGTTGTAAATATGTGCTGCATGGTTAAGGGATTGTGTGTGTTTGCTTTGTGTTCAGATTGCTACATTCAGTCATCCTATGTATATACAAAGAGATTAGTGTTTTTTTAAATTAAAGAATGGCTGAATTTAACTCTACACTTCCATCTGTCCCTACACCAATGTGAGATTCTGAAGATCGCGACACATGTAATTATATCGAAGCTGAGAAACCACAGACGTGTTGAAGTAAATTGTTTAGTCAAGAGTGAACTCAGAGTGCTTGTTAGTTCACCCAGCTGTGAGCTAATGTGGTTAACATCCTATCATTTTGGATGTAGAGAGACTCTACTTCAAAGCCTCACGATTGAACCAGGGATATCTCGCATCCGAATTTATAATACGGATATGTAAGATTTAAATACATAGCTCCTCCAGTAGGTAATAATAATATGATTGTTTGTGAAACCTTTTTTCAAAGCCACCTTAAATGTCGATAACAAAACCAGTAGAAATACCAGGCATGAATTCAAACAATAGCAAATAAACAGATAGGAAACAGACGGATTAGTTGGATGAAAACAAATTGCAGTGTGTATATATTTGTTTGAAGGTCTTCGCTAACGTGAACATACGTAGTGACTGGTTTCAGATGCAACAACAAAACAATGAGCCAGACTCGGACACACAAAGTTATATTTAATATTAAGCCAATGGAATATGGCAAGGGTGGAAAAATGTTAACATTTTTACTTGTGTCACTCTGAAAGAGAAGAAAAATGTCCCATACCATTTAGATGGGTAGCTCCCATAACTAATTTCTGTTGGATTATTACAATAGTTATTATTGACAAAGACTTACATTGGCTGTAAGTCCGTGATGAATAAGGTTGTGAGCTTCATACCTGCCTGTCTCATATATCTCATATATCTGTTCCTCTTTCTCTCTCTGTGTTTGTGTGTCGTCCAGCTGAGAAGTGGTATAAACGTCATCTGACCTACCAGATAGTGAACTGGCCTCGTCACCTGTCTCTGGGCTCCGTCCGGCTGGCGGTGCGCGCTGCCTTTCAGCTGTGGAGCAACGTGTCGGGCCTCGTGTTCCAGGAGGCTCCCGAGGGCCCCGCAGACATCCGACTGGCATTTTACGAGGGAGACCACAACGACGGGGCCAGCAATGCCTTCGATGGACCAGGTCAGGGACAAACACACACTGATTCATACTTTAAAGCAGTGTGTGTATGTGTGTGTGATGATTGTTTTGTGGCAGGATCTTGTGTATGTAATTTGCCCTCAGGCTTCTCTTGCTAATGATATCCTGGTCACAACTTCCTGAAAAGATAAAGCTGAACAAGTCCTACTGTTCACAATAACCGGATTACTGTGAATATACCGGATTTAGATAATAGTTTAGTGACACACTGCACTGACCCGAATAACACAATAGTTCACATGATTTATAAACATCATGTTAACGCATTAGAAAAGTGTAGTCCAGGATGTGTGGTCACCTTTTGTATTTGAAGTGCCACAAATATACTGATGTATTATTATAATTTGAGCAGTAGTTTCAGTGTTTTTTTGCATGTGACCTCTTAATATGAAGCAACATTTACCTGCAACTCGTCATCAAAGTGCATGTTTGAGTTTTGAGCAGTATTTTTAATTTTCGCAAACTTTTTCATTTCAGTTATTTTGACATGAAGCACGTTTTGTTTTGTATAGTACCTTGCCAAAACAAGGCAATGCTATGTGCTTTAGGTACATTAAAAGGCAATAAGACAAGATATGAAAGAAATTCATGAAAATATAAAGAGACGCTTAAATAGGGTTTAAAAAGAAGAGAAGATGAAATAAGCGAAAGGATTCGTTTGAGAAATAAAACTACAATATTTTACAAAAAAAAAGCAAAGATAAGAAAAAACTTCAATGAATAAGATAAAGTGTTTTCATATTTTCTACTCTGATCATCATCTTGCACCCTTTTATGTTTTTGAACTGGTTTAGAGTGTTAATAGTAGTTCCAGCTAATCAATCAATTTCACTGTTATATTTGGTCGAACACTGTCAAATAAGCTTTACAAACACTAAACATTGAAATAACTGAGCAGTTACTAACTCAAGCCACCACTCAGCATTTGAAAATGTATTTATTTCAGTCAAATACTGTACGATACACTGCCTCAAACTGTTTCTCTCCTTTTTTGACTTTCAGGAGGAACTCTGGCTCACGCCTTCCTGCCTCGCAGGGGGGAAGCCCACTTCGACATGGCTGAGAGGTGGACGCTCAACGGACACAAGGGACACAACCTGTTCATGGTGACCGCCCACGAGATCGGCCACACGCTGGGACTGGAGCACTCCCCCGTCCGTCACGCCTTGATGTCGCCGTACTACAGGAAGCTCGGCCGCAGCCTGGTGCTCAGCTGGGATGACATCATTGCAGTGCAGCATCTGTACGGTGAGATGATACTTCTTTATGGCGATCTCTTCCAGTTCGCAGATCCTACATATTGGGTTCATTGTTCGAAACTCATGCTATATGGAGAAGTGTTGTCCAAAAATGTTCAACTTAAAATTCTGGTCAGCTCAACTCAAGGGGAAATGATTTTGTGGTGGAATAGAGAGTGTGTGGTTCCAAGGTCAGAAGGAGTGTTAAACACAGCACCTTCACTGAACACAGAGATAATTTACCACTTTTTCCCGACATCTAAAGGGTCGGGGGGGAAGTGCTTTAGAGGACAGATGACAAATATCTCACTGTCTGGCCTCAGGACGGCTGAGTTAAAGATGGTGAACCGAGGTTGCAGTTCAGAATGGACTATTATTGGAATACAGAGAACCACTTACATGAAACAAGACTTGTCTTTGAGGAGACACAGCCGTAGAGTCATTTTTATTCTGCTGCCCATTTAAGCGGGA
Organism: Anoplopoma fimbria; assembly: GCF_027596085.1. Classification (NCBI taxonomy): domain Eukaryota; kingdom Metazoa; phylum Chordata; class Actinopteri; order Perciformes; family Anoplopomatidae; genus Anoplopoma; species Anoplopoma fimbria. The sequence goes on from NC_072449.1 coordinate 10,606,984, forward strand.
GTCGTTGCACTGAGCTGTGAAAAGGCCAGAGAGGCAGCCTGAAGGCCACCAGCTGCAAACACAGAATGAGAATAAGTAGAACAGTAGAGCTGATAAGAGTTCCCACAGTTCATAAAACCTAGATTTGACAAAAAATGACCTTTACAGTGTTGGATCCAGAAAGCTATCTTCTTGTATTTTCAGAGTAAGGTCTTATGTGATTAAAAGTGAGATTACTAAAAGGTTTTTTTTATAGTACAAAAAGAGAAAGAGCAATTTTTTATTGCAGTCATTAGTTGTATTGTTTTCTTTGAAACAACGCCCTCTGTTTGTGTTTTTAGTTGAGTTTATCTCTTACAGCACGATAAGTCTGTTCTACAGTTGCAGCTCTGTCGCCTCTCAGCTGCTTGGAAAAAGTAGGTTTAGACTGGGGGCAGCAGAGGTGCTGTGATCCTCATAATAACGAATAAAGACACGCACACGCACACGCACACACACAGCTTTACAGACTGAGGTTCGTGTCTTTAATATTATTATCTAACCTCTCAGTGCTACTCGCAGTTTTTACCTGGGAGTTCTGTCAGCTCTGTTGTAATAGATTGCTGCTGTAGTTTGCAGAATGTGGGGAGCGTTACTTACATCTGTGTGCATGACTAATATAATAGTTTCTGTTTACCTTGAGTGTGTCGTCCCTCCTGGCATGTGTAAGGCAGGTTTCCACATGTACAGAGTTCTCCTATTGCTTTTGTTTTCTCTGCAGCCAATATGCTGATTTCACTGCACCAGTTGCACAAGAACATCATCTTTAAAGTAGCTTCTGCCACTACTTGACCTCTTCTGTGATGATGTGTGATGCTGAATGTACGAGATGCAAATAGTGCATCAAGTGCTTTCCCTGCTTTGACTCTGAAATGAGGTGCAGAACAGCTGCAAAGGGCCAGTGAAGACTGCACACTGCAGGAATGTTTCCATGCTGCAGGACAGTCCCACAATAATTTGGATTTATTTAACTCTGAACTTGAGATTTATATCAAAAGAAGCTTGCAGGCAGGCCGGGTCCAGATTCCTCTTCTGTTTGGATATTTCAGGATATTTCCCATCTGCTTTGCTGCTGGTGATATATTGGCCTCAGCTCCCTAAAATGTTTTTTGCCAGCTTTTATTCCTCAGGGCCTCCCGTATTCACTCACCCAACAGCAACTCACCACTCTGCTGCCTCAGACACACATTTCCATTTTCAGCTCAGTTACACTCGATAAATGCTGCAGTTAATGGCATTAGATTTATGTGACCATAGATACTACCATTTAATTTATAGTCACTGATGAACAGCAGTTAGATCAGATTGCTAAACCGGGCAATGTTTGCTCATCAGTCTTTAAAGAGAGAATCTTTGGCAGCTTACTCTGATAACTTTTTTTATCGCTTCACAAGAAGTTTTCCAGGATCCTTCCGCTCAGGTGGAGTTTAGCAAAGTGCAACATGCTTTAAACATGTTCGCTTATCAGCCTGATTTCCACCCTGTGGCAGTAATTTCTGCTCCCACGTAAAAGTCGAGCAGCTCCAGAGACAGACGAGAACCGTAACTGACAGGTCTGTAGGCGTCATGAAAAACGTTACATCATCTTAAAGATATGAGCTGTAGGCAACCTGTGTGTGTGTGTGTGTGTGTGTGTGTGTGTGTGTGTGTGTGTGTGTGTGTGTGTGTGTGTGTGTGTGTGTGTGTGTGTGTGTGTGTGTGTGTGTGTGTGTGTGTGTGTGTGTGTGTGTGTGTGTGAGAATAATTTCTGGTATTGGCATTGTGATCTGTTAAGAAGCAGATGTGAGGCAGTCTGAATATGTCAGTGTCCAGAGCTTCTCTGATTACTCCGTGGCAAGAAGCATGAAACCCTAAACGCATCTTATATTAAATAAGTCTGCCCTGTAATACAATGTGTGTGTAGTATGTATGATGAACAGCAGTGGTTTTCTGGATCCTTTACTTTACTAAAAGGTCACCGCTATGCAAAAAAATACTGGTACAGTCCGTAGGATTTAGGGGAATCTATTGGCATAAATGGAATATATTTTGAATTATTATGTTTTTATTAGTGTTAAAATCACCTGAAACTAAGAATCGTTGTGTTTTTGTTAGCTTAGAATGAGCCCTTCATATCTACATAGGGAGCTGCTCCTCTTCATGGAGCTTAACAATGAACATCAGACCACTGGGCAGCCTCTCTACTGAGAGTTTTTGATGCCGTCACTGCATAAGAGTATAAAAAATGCAATTTCTGCATAATTAGTACTTTTAATAATACTCATGACATTCTGAATGCAGTACTTTTTTCCATTGGGATACTTTTTGCTTAAGCAAAAGATCTACATTTTTCTTCCACCACTGATGAATGTAAACAGCATAGGGGGAGGTGAAGTAAGACATCCAGCCTTTATCTTACAACACACACATACCGTTTATCGGCAGCTGTTCATGTGCTATCCACTCTGGTGTGTGTATATCTATTTTTCCTGCCGTCTTCCTCTTGTTCTTGGGTGTGCTGATTTTATCCTCCTCCTACACAAATGTTTGTTCAACTCCTTGCAAACAAAATGTCTGTAATCATGTCTAAGCACCGCCGTCTACTCTTATGCTTTGGTATGTCGTTCTTTTTTCTTTTGTCCTGTTTTGAGTCTTTCTTTATTCTTTTGATGTGCCAGAAATCTGCACTATTAAGCTGTACAGGCCAAAGAAATAATTTATTTGTGCTAACACAGTAATTTTAAGGTTCTAGAGTGCTTTCAGCTACAGTCCTTTGTTTATTTCCTGTGTTGTATAATGTCATCCATCAGTGTACATCAACTAAGCCACATCCCGAAAAGGACAATTTAAATGTTAACATTATCCAAGTCCTGTTTTAGGAGAAGTCTCCACTGTTTGTCTTTCCAATTGTTCCCATGCTGTCCAATTTAGTAAGTACTTAAATTGATGTTTGCATGCGTGAGAAATTAGACTGTCTGTCCTTACAGTTTTGTTTAGTCACTCCTTTAAAATAACAAACTATTTAAGTGCAGGTGGACGGACAACAACCCAACTCTAAGTGATTATGGCAGTTCGTGGATTCATATTTCATGGCCTTGTCTGATGCCTTTTAGGTTCACTGTTTTGTTGTTTTGTTTTTGCCCTCAGGTAAGCCATCAGGTGACCGCCCTGTGAGGCTGCCAGGCCAAGTTTTGCACGCTGCTCTGCAGGATTGGGAGTTTCACAATGGGCTTGAGACCACAGGGCAGCCTCTCTACTGCCAGGGTGTCTTTGATGCCATCACCATGGGTGAGGTCCTAGAGAAATAGTAATGCAAAGTAACATTCAGCCATATCCTCCCTGACTGTGGTTATTGGTGGATCTTTAAAAAGCTGAAAAATCTTCATCATCTTCAATCATAGAAAGTCATAGAAATGTATGTCATAAACCATTTTGTTGTATAGTATCCCATAAATAAAGTCATGAAAAGTCATAATATAGTATGTCAGAAAAAAGTCATAATATAGTATGCCATGAAAAATGTGGCATACTATACTGTAGGTTCCCAATTATAGAGTGAAAGTCGTAGTATAGAGTGCCATTAAAATATCATAAAAAGTCATAGTATAGTCACATAATATAGTGTGACATAAGAATTTATTGTATAGTAAAACATGAAAAATTGTATAATATAGTGTGCCATAAAAAACGTCATGAACAAAGTATATTATTGTCCATCATTAAAGGGTCAAGATTCAACTTAATGTGATACATATATATATTTATCCTGTCTGCAGACCAGAATGAAACAGTGCTGGTGTTTCGGGGCGGTTTGTACTGGACAATATCTACTGAAGGCGTTGTGAGCGGCCCGCTGCCTCTCCGTCAGCGCTGGTCTGATCTTCCTCCGGCCATCGAGGCTGCTGCCTTCTCCCCGCTGGACTCCAAGTGGTATTTCTTTAAAGGTACCGCTTCACTCAACTCATTAATGCGATTCTCACACTTCCTTTTAAAGACATTCCCTAAGCTATTGCCTAACTTCACGAATCTGTTAAAACTCCCAAAATAGATGGTATTGTGCCTTTAAATAGTAAAGTGCTATTTAAAGAGTCTACTGCACTGAAGCCACAGCTGTCATCCTAAAGTAGCTTCACCTTTGTGTTAAAGGCTTGTTTGAAGTTAGGGCCAAGTTTAACTTTTTTAAGGACCTGACGTTTTTTTAGATTAATCTATCTGCTGAATGCAAAACAGTTTCATGTAAAATACAGAAGCTAAGACATTATTAATACTATGTTTATTATCTCCTTCATTTTCTCTGTTCTTTTTTATTCATCTGTAAGCTAAAAAAGGGCCTGTCCACACTCCAATAAGTAGCCAGTTGCATTTCCTAAGGACACTGAAGCCCAAAATACTTGTTCATTCTAAGTCTCTAGACAAGAGGGCCAATTAAAAGCCTAGTCAGTCTTTTTAAAGGATTATACTTAGTTTTTAAAGAGCTTATAGCATTTTTGAATTTTGATACAAATCGTAAATCTTTGAAAGAGCAATAGGCCAAGTCAGTTTGACCTGTGTCAACAGAATAATGTCATGTGAAATGTTAAGTGCTGGATGAATTTGTGGAGCCAATATTATTAAATATAATATAAAGGTATAAAAATATTGAGGTTTAAATTGTATTATTGTTGATTCATAGCTTAAACTCTGCGTTTTTCTCCTTGTCTCGTGGTGTAGGGAAGCGAATGTGGCGCTACTCAGGCAGTGTGCTGGACCAAGGCTTCCCCAAGAATAGCAGTGAGTTGGGGCTGCCTCGACACCCTGACTGTGTCTTCTACTACGCTCCTCTGGGTCACATGGTCCTCTTCAAGGGGTCCCGTTACTCCGTGCTTAACCTCAAAACCCTGCACCAAGAGCCCTACTACCCTCGCAGGCTAACAGACTGGACTGGTGTGCCACAGGGGACCAATGGGGCGCTGACCCGTCCTGACGGACGCCTCTACCTTTTCAGAGAACAGCGGTTCTGGAGATTTGACCCGGTCAAGGTGCGAGTCACCAGACAGGGCCAGTGGGCCAAAGACCTGAGCTGGACTGGTTGTAGCAACGCTCCTCAGAGCAACAACATTCTTTGACCAGCAGAGGGAGCTGTAAGCTTTAGATAACGTGCAATATGTTAATTTATAATATAATGTAAAGATGCTATAACTTTTTCAGCCTAAACCCACATTGAGTTTATATGTTGCAAATGGAACATAGCTCAGCAAACTCTATGAAGGGATTCAACTAAAATAGACCTACTTGTTTTATACGTTTTAAGTCACAAATAGTATTTATATTGCAGAGCAATGAATATTTCTGTACGTTGATGAACAATTATAGCCTAATTAATACAGGTAAGATTATGAAAAGGACTGTTGTTGTGTTTTTCCAGCTAATTGCTCTCTACATTACATCTTTATCACTGACACCCAGTACAGCATGCGCTTTAACTACCCGAGATTTCAGGTTGCTCAGCAATATATGAGGTTATGATTCACACTTAAATCTGGCAGATGTGTTTGAACATTTTGACATTTGACAGCTGCACTGTATTTAAAATATTACTCACTTTGTACAGCCATCTTGGTAGCTCTGTTATTACACAATTGTACTGTATATTGTAGAAACTTATGTGACAAGTCAATCCATTTTAAGTCATTTCTGAGTGGAAAGTGTCACCTGCAGCTGAGCTTTGGTTTCTTCTGTCTTCCAGAGGACTTCTCTTTAGCCAGACTACACAGCTGTGTCCTCTTGCATGACTTCAGATCCACTTTAACAGGTTTATCATCTTGTCCAAACTGTGTTGCAGTCCTCCTAGTGATATGTTTTTAATTGCACGGTGATAATTACCACAGACTGGGACAAAGTAGCAGGAATTTAGATGAAGAACTCATCGACTGGCTCCCCCGTTGTCAGACTACTCAGCTGCGTCCTCCTGCATAACTTCAGATCCACTTTAACAGGTTCATCATGACATATCATCATATAGGAATTTAGATGAAGAACTCATCTACTTGCTCCCTGTTGTCTGTTTGTGCTGACAGCAGCTCAGCAGTAGTCCTGTTCTCCACAAATGGCCCTTTGGAGGGACTTTGTCCTGCTGCCACAGTCCTGCTGTCACAGCGCTTCCTGGCTGCATCTGTACATCCAGCAGAGCCCCATGTCCTGGAGGCGACCTGAGGGTGTATGTGTGTCCGTGGCAGACAATCAATCAGCTCCTTGGCCAGACCCTCAATACCCCCTACAGCTGCAGGTCTTTCAGAGTGGAGATTCATCAAAAGTTCCATGGAGGAAAGGCTAGCAATTAATTTAACTTCCATGTCAGAGTGCAGTGAGACGTGGACTCATGACTCTACGATGGTTTCTGGCTCCTCCTCCTTCAATAAACTGCATAGTAATAAAGCTAAATGGCTTGTAAAAAATGTTTTTTTACTTTAAGTGTGACTCACCATAATACATTATGTGTATTCTTGAGGTCTAACAAATGTGTAGAATATATTTATTTCGTCAACATTTGCAAAACCAACTTTTTAAAGTAATGTAAATAATGTCAATACAAATACATGTCACATGTATGAAGACATATTAAATAAAGCCAGTGCAAAATATGCAAGAAAAAGTCATAATATCAAATATGTAGCAAAGTATGTAATAAAGAAGTGAATAAAGTCATAATTTAGTAAGCCATTCAAATTCACATTTAAGTATGTCATAAAAAAGACGTAAAAAGTCAAAGTTATATGCCATAAAAAAGTCATGATATACTATGCCGTGAGCATTTCATAAAAACTCATATCATTGTATGTTATAAAAAAACTCCTAAAACATCAAAGTAAAGTATTTCATTAAAAAGTCCTAGTATAGTATGTCATAAAAATGTTATAGTATATTATCATAGTAATATAGTAATAAGTCATAGTATGGTACGTCTTAAAAAAGTCATAAAAACACGGTAGTATAGTATGTCGAAAAAAGGTTATAGTATAGCATGTCAAAAAAAAGTCATAGTATAGCATGTCGAAAAAAAGTCATAGTATAGTATTTCGAAAAAAGTCATAGTATAGTATGTTGGAAAAGTCAAGTATAGTAAGTGGAAAAAAAAGTCATAGTAAGCATGTCATAGTATAGTAAGTGGAAAAAAGTCGAAAAAAAATGTCGAAAAAAAGTCATAGAATAGTATGTCAAAAAAAGGTGATAGTATAGTATGTCGAAAAAAAGTCATACTATAGTATGTAAAAAAAAAAAAGTATAGTATAGTATAGCATGTCGAAAAAAAAGTCATAGTATAATGTCCAAGAAAAATGTCATAGTATAGTCATAGTCTAGTATGTCATAGAAAAAAGTCATAGTATATGTCGAAGTCATAGTATAGAAAAAAAGTCATAGTATAGCATGTCGGAAAAAAAAAGTCATAGTATAGTATGTCCAAGTCATAGTACAGTATGTCAAAAAAAGTCAAGTCATAGTATAGCAGTATGTCAAAAAGTATGTCATATTGTATACTATGTCGAAAAAAAGTCATAGTATAGTATGTCGAAAAAAAAGTCGTATAGTATGTGGAAAAAAGTCATAGTATAGCATGTCGAAAAAAAGTCATAGTATAGTTTGTCGAAAAAAAGTTATGGTATAGTGTGTTGAATAAAAGTCATAAAATAGTATGTCGAAAGAAAGTCATAGTATAGTATGTGGAAAAAAGTCATAGTATAGCATGTCGAAAAAAAGTCATAGTATAGTATGTCCAAGTCATAGTACAGTATGTCGAAAAAAAGTGATAGTATAGTAAGTGAAAAAAAAGTCATAGTCTAGTATGTTGGAAAAAAGTGATAGTATAGTAAGTGGAAAAAGGTCATAGTATAGCATGTCGATAAAAGGTCATGGCATAGTATAGTATAGTATGTCGAAAGAAAGTCATAGTATAGTATGTGGGGAAAAAAGTCATAGTATAGTATGTCGAAAAAAAGTCATAGTATAGTATGTCGAAAAAAGTCATAGAATAGCATGTCGAAAAAAAGTTATGGTATAGTGTGTTGAATAAAAGTCATAAAATAGTATGTCGAAAAAAGGTGATAGTATAGTATGTCGAAAAAAGTCATAGTATAGTATGTTGAAAAAAAGTCATAGAATAGTATGTCGTAAAAAGGTGATAGTATAGTATGTTGATAAAAGTCCAAAAAAGAACAGTCATAGTAGCATATCGAAAAAAAGTCAGTATACTATTTTGAAAAAAAGACAAATAAGTCATAGTACAGTATGTCGAAAAAAAAGTGATAGTATAGTATGTTGAAAAACGTCATAGTATAGTAACTCGAAACTGGTGTTGACCCACCTGAAGGACATCACAGGCCCCCGGCTGGACCCCCTGCAGTTTGTCCACCGGGCAAACAGGTCGGTGGATGATGCAGTCAACATGGCACTGCACTACATGCTGCAACACCTCGACTCCCCAGGGACATATGCAAGGGCTCTGTTTGTGGACTTCAGCTCGGCGTTCAACACCATCATCCCGGTAGTACTCAAACACAAACTCTCCCAGCTCACTGTGCCAGCCTCCATCTGTCAGTGGATCACTCACTTCATGACAGACAGGACCCAGCAGGTGAGGCCTGGAAAAACCACATCAAGCATCCGGACTACCAGCACAGGCGCCCCCCAGGGATGTGTGCTCTCCCCACTGCTCTTCTCCCTCTAGACTAATGACTGCACCTCAGGTGACCCATCTGTTAAACTCCTGAAGTTTGCAACATATACCATGTTGAAATAATAAAAAAAAAATCATTGTTTAGTATTGTTTTTTAAAGTCACATAACAGCATGTAGAAAAAAGGCATAGTAAAGTACGTTGAAATAACTGTAACTCTGGGATTTACAAAAATAGTCAGACTATATTATGTTGAGAAAAGGCCAAAAAAAGTCATAAAAAAGTCTTGGTATAGTACGACAAAAAAAGGCCAAAAAAGTAATTTGTATATGATGTCGAAAAAAGTCACAGTATAGCATTGAGAAAAGTCATACTATAGTAAGTCTAAAAAAGTCCTAGAATAGCATTTCAAAAAAGTAATAGTATAGTATGTTGGAAAAGTATAGTATGTCAATACAGTCAAAAATGTAGTATGTCAAAAAGGTCATAGTATAGTTTTTCAAAAAAGTCATGTTATGGTAAATCACAATTAGTCATTAAAAAGTCATGGGATGGTAAGGCAAAAAAAGTCATAAGAAAATACTTTAATTATTAAGTCATAGCACAGTATTTCATAAAATGTTATTAAAAGTAATTTTAGTATGTCCAAAAGTAGTCGTAAAAATTGATAGTATTCGTTAAAAAAAACATTTTAGTAAGACACAAAATGTTATTAAAAAAAGTCATAATTCAGAATATCATAAAATAGTCATCAAAATGCCATAGTATAGTATGCAATTAATAGCACACTATTAAAAGTCAGAAAGTAGTAGTTTGTCATAAAAAAAGTCATAGTACAGTATATAATACAAAAGAGTGACAGTATAGTATGCCATTAAAAAAAAATCATTGTAACGTTTGTCATAGTATAAAATGCTATAAAAAAAAGTCATGGCCAAGTTTTACTTTTCTACTTTGGACCAATAACTAGTCATCGTGGCAAAATGTTTGGGAGATACTGACTGTATCAGAAACTACCAAAGAAGGGGTTATGGGTTCTTTGCCAGGTGTTATATTTTTCTCTCTCTGAGGAAAGATTTTGTCATCAGGATGGCGTTTTATGCTCTTTTAAAACTACATTTCAAAACTTAGTTTAAAAATGTGATTACTATTTGTAATTGCAGTGGCCAAGTCAGTTTCACCTGTGTCTACAGTATAATATTATGTGGAATGTGAAGTACTTGATACATTTTTGGAACCACTATGAACAAATACAATATGATTCTGTTTTGCAAATGATTTCCTTAAAAACTAAATATTGAGCAACAACATTCTTTGACCAGCAGAGGGAGCTGTAAGCTTTAGATAAAGTGAAATTTGTTGCCGTATACTATAATGTAAAGGTGATTTTACTTTTTCAGCCTAAACCCACATTAAGTTTATATGTTGCAAAGGGAACATAGCTCAGTAAACTTATGACATTAATGGATTTACATACATTTAGATTTTTGTTGGATTGTTTTGTTGGAACAATACTTTTAAAAGCATCTTTTTTTCTCTCGGTATTTTTGCACACTGACAAAAAAACAAAAGAAATGTGTCATCTCTTCTGCAGTATCACAAACTATGTAACATATCGTAGAAATGACTAGTTACTTACTTAAGCCAGTTGCAATTGCTATCTATAGTAGAAGGCGTACATCTTTATCACTGACTCCCAGTACAGCAAGTGAGTTTCCAGGGTGCTTAGCATTATGTGAGGTCATATTTCTGATTCACATCTGTCAAAGCAGCCATGGGTGTTTCCAAATTCAAACAAAAATGTTATTCTGTCTAGTTTTTGACTGAAGGCCAAATGCAACAATAGTTTAACAAAACTGTGGATATAAATTATTGACATCCATCTTTCATTTCTGACCTTTTCATCCGATCAGAGTGTTCACTTTGCATGGGATATTTCCATCACTGCAGGCAGAACGGTCGTCTGTCAGTCCAATGTTGATCATTGATTACTCAGCTCACAGTAGAGTATACTAATCCTACAGATAAGTCATTTTGACAATGGCATAACATTGGTATTGAATCTTAAAACTTGCTGTCATGTGGAAATAACTCAGAACACACGGTAAGCCTTAACAATCTGACCACAACAAAAATATGGTTTAATACTATTAATACTTAGCCTTCAACATTTTACACACTAAGGACACTCACAGTTAATGCTTCCTGAGCATGCTTGCCTTTCTGCCATTACTCTCATTAACAGTAAACCCTGAAAAACATTAATGCCTGCTAGCTGCTCAGCACACCTTCAGCTCATACTGTATAACCTTAAGATCATATGCATTTAATCAAGAACTCGCTAAAATGCACAAGTGAACACCAGATTCAGGTTTATCAGTGAGTGGGTTCAATTTAAAAGTTCCTTGGCCACAATATAAAGTTTTCTGGATGAAGAGAATGTCAAGTAATCTGTGTAGAAGAAGAGACTTTACCTGACTCACAAGGTCATTAAATGGTAAATGAAAAATATATCATCTTTAGTCAGACTGGTCTTTAAACAGCTATAATCACTACAATGAGCACGAGCACTGTGCAAAAATGTTGTGGTTTTGACCATCTGTTGTATGTGATCAGTTTAATACATGGTTAAGTTTTCACTTATATTTATCTGTCTGCTGATCCCACATCTTATAGCCTTACAGTTATTAACATTTCTTAGGTCCCACGACACATTTGGGCTGTTTAAGACACCTAACATACTACTGGTTAAATTATTATTAAAAAAACATATATTACAAGATTTTTTTGTAAGGTCTAAATGTCCTCTTAAAATATTTATTTAGAAAATCCTGTTAACTCTAAGTAATCCGAGGATAAACATAATTATGTGAGAAAATGTAATCCTCTTCAATACAGTAATTTGGCCTAATTCTAGTACATTTTAACACACAAATAAAGAGTAAAAATAATTTGAAGTGTATTTAAACAAATTAAAATAAAAGCCACTAGGCTATACTTTCACTATGTCGAGCCTATGACAGACTGACAGTGCTGCATCAGATTTCAGCGACATCAAAGAGCGCCTTCATCTGTTTCAAAGGCAATTGAACAATAAACCATAAGCTTGCCTAGTTGAGTAATGTGACAGAAACCAAACTGGCATTAGTTCCCTGACAGTAACACTTAATACATACTTAAGCTTTTCCTTCATGTTGTGCTATTCACAGGGCTACATTTTAGCACAATAGCTGCACAAATAATTAGTTGGATCTAAATATAAAAGTAATTTGAAATTGAAGAATATTATTAGCTGCACTGTTTTAAAATAATACTCTCTTGGTAGCTCTCTTGTTTAAACAACTGCACTGTATATTGTCAAACCATTTTAAGTCATTTCTGAGTGGAAAGTGTCACCTGCAGCTGAGCTTTGGGTTCTTCTGTATTCCAGAGGACTTCTCTTTAGTCAGACTACTCAGCTGCGTCCTCCTGCATAACTTCAGATCCACTTTAACAGGTTCATCATGACATATCATCATATAGGAATTTAGATGAAGAACTCATCTACTGGCTCCCTGTTGTCTGTTTGTGCTGACAGCAGCTCAGCAGTAGTCCTGTTCTCCACAAATGGCCCTTTGGAGGGACTTTGTCCTGCTGCCACAGTCCTGCTGTCACAGCGCTTCCTGGCTGCATCTGTACATCCAGCGGAGCCCCATGTCCTGGAGGCGACCTGAGGGTGTATGTGTGTCCGTGGCAGACAATCAATCAGCTCCTTGGCCAGACCCTCAAACGCTGAAGACCCTACGGCAGCAGGTCTCTCAGAATTGACTTTCATCAAAAGGTCCATGGAGGAAGAACGAGCAAATATTTTGACTTCCGTGTCAGAGAGCAGTGGGACAGGGACTCCTGTGTCTACGTTGGTTTCTGGCTCCTCCTCCTCCTCCTCTTCTTCCAGAAGGAGATGGGAGAAAGAACGAGTGACGGAGGTGCGCAGAGGAGAGTCAGGGTGGTTGGTAGTTGAGGGCGGTGCAGGGCTGCTTCGCTGTGATGAGTAACAGGAGCTACCTGGAGGGGTGCTACAGCAGCTTCCTGATCCCTGGCTCTCTGCTCCACCACCTCCTCCATGAAGCTTCTCAAGGACAGGGTCACTGCGCGGTCTGTGGCCTGTTGACAACCAAAGACACATGGAGCAGAGGCACAGAAGTGGGCAATTAGAAACCTTTCCATTTAGCATATGCTCTACCACGTGAGCCTACAGGGCGCCCGATGTACCCGGGCTGAGTCCTGACTTTAGTGGCGAGGGGTTTGAATCCGACCCAAGCCATTTGCTTTTTAGATCAGTGGAATAGAACCATGGGCCGCTTTAACAGCAGGCAGTTTGACTTTCACTTTTATGCCACCGTAGGAAAAGCAGGGGTTACTAATTACGTTAACGATGGCTCCTGCTATATAAACAGCAGATCCAACACACTGAAGATACAGCTGAGAACATCATCGGGTTGCAAGAATCCTGAAAGTGGACTAAATACCTCTTAAGACCTTTTTTTTTTTTTAAAGACCCTGGTAATGATCTTTTTAATTTGATCCTGAATTGTGAAACAAAGTGTAAAGTCTGTTTCAATTTGACCCATATAAATGAATCATCAATAAATGTGTCTATAGGGAAGTTTCCACTTCTGTGTACTAACCTTGCCTGTGTGTTTGCCAGGGCAGGGGAGTGGTGAGGCTGCAGGGCGACAGGCTGTGGCTCTGTCCCGAGCTCCTGAGCTGTATCCCGCGGGGGGAAATGCTGGGGCAGGTCAGGGGGAAAGCACAGGTCAGAGGTCGTGAAGGTTGAGCCGGGGTTTGCACCTGCAGCACAGAAGAACAGAAGGAGGGGGATTATGATTTACTCCAGGACTACAGAGATTTAAGCAAGTTAAGTGACTTGTAGAGAATTAGAATACACGCATCTTACATATGGCTCCTCTGACAGCTTTGAGCTGGAGAAAGACGGCAACCACCTGTCTTTTTGATTTCATCATCAGAGGAAGAATGAAATTACAAGTCTTTTTCCGTTTCTATTATTGAACTGATGCTGTGTTATCTAATGAGATTGGTCTTAATCAATGATTTTGATACCAGTTGAAAGCTTGATTTCATTATTCTGATCCAATGAAGTAACCCAAACAGTCAAAACTGATTACCATGATGTGTGAATAGAATGAAGAATTCTGGCCTTTTGGCCAAAACATTATAGTTTTTTTTTAAACTTGTCTATTTTTGTTGGGCTATGTCTCACCAGTTTTGCGTTATGTGACATTGTTAAAACTTAAACCTGAGATGTGAAACTGGCAGCAATCAATAAGATTTGCAACACAAGGAAAGAAAAGCAGCCATTCACATTTTGCCATCCGGACTTGCTCTAATGTTTATCATTCGGTACACAATTGTATTTGGACAAAAACATCAAATCGCAAATCCTCTAAATAACAGTGGACCTGAATTGGTTCATATCAATGACCATTCTAAATTCAGTCAAAATTAACTTTCCAATATAAAATTCTGTCATTGATCTTGTCATATGTTCTCTTTAAAGTATATTTGGAGAGTAAAACCTTTTCTATTATTTACCTACTTCTATAGACATTATTATTATTATTATTATATTCCTTTATTGATCCCCATGGGGGAAATTCGGGTGTTGCAGCAGCTCAACTACATAGAACAGATAATAAATACACATATTATACAATAAAATAAAAATAGTATAAAAATAAGAAATAAGAATAAAAAAAAATATCTGGTAATGCAACATCTAAACAGATGTTGAATTACTTGTCAGATGTTGCATTACTTTGCATTACTTGTCATTATGAAGCAAGAAGTAGTACAATATCATTTTCATCTATATTTAGTCGTGTTTGGACAATATCTGGTAACAAAATGGGGTTTGTATCACATACAAATCTTACAAAGTGTGTTTTGCATTATGAGAATCATGTTGTGCATGCAGTTCACCAACTGATGTTGGATGTCTTTTTAGATGTTTTTCTCTCTTTATTTACCAAGAGCTAACTGTGTATGGAAGAAAAGCTTCTCCTTGATTCATTCCAGGTTAAATAATCATCAGTTTGTCAAAAAACATGAAACATAAAACTGACAGGCAACATAAACATTCCTTCATTTCACAAACAACGAGGCTTTCCCTCCAAAGCAAACATGTTATTCCCTCAAGCAACCTGTTCAGTTCACATTTTTGTACAAAATTGTCCATTCTATGAATAACATTTTGGCAGAACAAAGATCCTTCTCTTTTGACTCTCTATGTTGTGAGATAGTTCTGAAGTAAACAATTACCTGGAAGAGAATCTTGTTGCCATCCAGGTCTTCTGTCTGCCAGCGTGAGGTGCTTATGGGGGTACAGGGGTTGGGCAACAGAGGAACTAGTTGGCCAATTTCTTCCACACTAAACTGCAGCACAGCAGAGGTGCATGGCTCCACCCGAGCCCCTGGTGACAACTGTTTTAAAGCCAGCTGCAGGCACAGCCCAGGCTCTGTGAGGATAAAAAGTGATTATGTGTCACTTGCCAATTTGCTTTTCTTCTTATCATAATAAAAAAAAGCTAAGCCTTAAAGCTGGACTGGATGAGATAAATAGCTTATTTTTTAAGAAAAATTAAAAAGCAACACTCTTGAGATGTACCTGTGTGCAGAGTGAACCAGCAGAAGCCCGTCTTTTGCTCCTCTGCCTGTCGCTGCAGCACTGTCTCATAGAGCCGCACAGCATCCTCGTAGTTGTCATATCCACTGTACAGTGTCACACGTAGTATTTCTCCTCCACAGTGGACTGGTCGAACCCCCCACACAGGCATGTCTGCTCCCAAACTATAGAAATCTCTGCTGGGCAGGAGGTAGGGCCGCAACATGGCATTGGCGGGGGAGCTGCCGGAGGTAATGTAGACCCCTCCAGTTCGGCTGCCGCAGGTCTCAGTGTGGTGGTACTGCCAGGGAGGATGTTGAAAGAAGTCCAGCACTTTGAGGATTCGCTCCTCTCCATAGGCCTCATGGAGGAAGAAGGTGATGGCCACAGAAGGGTAGCCTGAGACATTTTTGTAAAAGAGTTGTTCTCAATCAGGCTAAAATAAAAACAGATGCAGAGTCTATCAAGGGAACCTCATGTGGGATTGCATGCTTACTCCATATTCAGAGTAAATGTAGTATTGAGTTAAGAGTACAACATTTGAGGGGGTGGTCTTGTTTTCACATATGGAAATTATTATTTTCCTATTTACGGGAAAAAAAAATACGTTGTTCTGGCACAACAGAGTTTGGCATCCCTTTTAATCAAATACAGGAGACCCGACTTGTATAATAAATGCAAGACCACACAGAAAGTATCGTTACCTGCCACAGAACAGAGGGGGGTGTAACTTCTGAACGGGGAGGCCCTCTCTGACACATGGAAGATACGGAGACTGGGGCAGAGCCAGCGTAGGAGGCGATCCAGGGTGTGCTGCAGCAGCAGGGAGTCTCCAGGGTTGGCGAGCAGATGCAAGTTCATTAGCATGAGCTGCTGCTGCCGCTGCTGCCTGACCCGACTGGTCATGAACTGAACTGGGGTTACACACACACACACAATGCATATAAGTGTACAAAGGTAGTTTAGGCAAGTGCAAAACATGCAAGTGCTAAAACCAGACAGCACAGATGTTTAAGCAGAAACCATAACAAATGTCTAGAAGTTAAAGGGGTACTCAGATTTCACATTTCAAGATCAGTTTCATGTCATGGGGAGTACGACTCAGCTCATCAAAACAGATGTACTATGTCTTCTTTGGAAAGGTAGTCACATTACAACTGTCAAATTGAAGAAGGTGTTTAGTGGTTTAGTATTTAGTTTATTGCCAAAACAATCACTGATGCACTTTGTTTGGAATCTCATCACCACCAATAGACTATAAATGGCAGAATCGTTCTCCTAGACAAGTCTTTTTTACCTCATAATTTGAAATACAGAGTTTGAAATACATGGGTAGGTAGAGTCTAAATAACTATCGAATTGCATTAAAAGTGTAGGACTTAGGGCTGTTTGAGCTTGACTCATATTAATGATAAAAATTGGCCTCTGCTGTATCAGTTCTGACCATGCATATTGTAAATATGTCCCTTGTGAGTGTCCCAACTTTAACCCTTTCATGCATAGAGGTCACTACAGTGGATAGCTATTCAAATGTTGTTTTCTTGTATACGCATGGGTTTTGATGGCATAGTTGCACAAATCAGCCACTACAGTGACTACTGATGTGCACTAATGCCATCAAAAGCCATGCATATACAAGAAAACAACATTTGAATAGCTGTCAACTGTAGTGACCTCTATGCATGAAAGGGTTAAGATAAAGAGGTTTTTATTGTCATTGTAGTGATACAACAGCCAGCATCAGCGAACAACAAACACTGTACAACAAACAACAATATACAGATAAAAATACACAAAGGGAATGAAAACTTTACCATGTACAGCAGGTGAGTATCTAAAATTTCAAATGTGTGCAAACAGTGCAGTGTAAACCTTGGTTTTGGCAGTGCAAACAGAGTATAAAGTGTATAAATCTCAGCAGTGAATGCACACTCACTGCCAGCTGATGACATCCTGCTGCAGTCAGACCTGAATAAGAAAACAGAAAAGCACACAAAGTGATTTATTTTCAGGTTTACATTTGGCTGCAGGGAAAGACCCCAAAATCTGTCTCCACCTTGTGGTTGGTTTGTTTGGAAACTACCCCCCCACCTCCCTCCCTTGGTTACCATGACAACACTCTAAATGTTGTTAGGCAACATGAGCTTAAAAAAAAAAAAGGAATTCACAAGAATGCATCTAACAGAAGAAATATTGACATAATACCCCCCTAACCCCCCTCACTGTCAGGACTCCCACTGTGGCTACAGCGAGCTGGCTAAGCTAAGCTAACGTTAGCATCGTTAGCTCACGGTTGGACTCACTCAGGACTCCACGTTTTCCATCCTCGGGCCTCCTCAACATCATCGTCCGGGAGAAGCACTGCCCTCCACATGCGATGAAGTCACCTGTGAAAGATAAAGTGTGAGCAGCGTTTGAGCGTGAAAAGCATCCCGGCTGATTGTTTTTTTTTTTTTTTTTTTTTTTTTCCTGCAGAGTTTAAAAAAAAGAAAAAAAAGGGGGACTCTTTTGCTGGGACGCTGACGTCACTAGGCAACCATACTGGCGTTAGTAACGTGGAGCAGATGGCGTCTAACAGTGTGAGAGGACAAAGGACACGCTCCAGATGGGCTGGGCCGTGTGGAGGGGAGGCTCCAACCCTGTTAAACACAGTGTTTGTTAATGCCTTCTTAAGAGCATTACACTCGCTTTTGGGACAAGGAAAGACATGCACACACGCACACACACACACACACACACACACACACACACACACACACACACACACACACACACACACACACACACACACACACACACACACACATCATGCATACAGTGCATGGGCATCAACAACTAATGCAGTCCCAATTAAAAATAACTTACCTTAATGTACAGTACCAGTCAAAAGGTTGGACAATGTAGAAATAAAAATAAAGAAAAAGCATTGAATGAGAAAGTGTGTCCAAACTTTTGACTGGTACTGTACATATATACATACATACAGATATATATACACACATATATATATATATATATATATATATATATATATATATATATATATACACACACACACACACACACACACACACACACACATACAGTACCAGTCAAAAGTTTGGACACACCTTCTCATTCAACTACTTTCTAAAATGGAAGACATATTCTGGTTTGTTGAGCATTTGTTTGTTTACCACATAATTCCATATGTGTTCCTTCATAGTTTGGATGTCTTCAATATTAATATACAATGAAAAAAATTGTATAAATAAAAAAAAACATTGAATGAGAAGGTGTGTCCAAACATTTGACTGGTACTGTACATATATACATACATATACATATATATATATATATATATATATATATATATATATATATATATATATATATATATATATATATATATATATACATATGTATACACATACAGTACCAGTCAAAAGTTTGGACACACCTTCTCATTCAACTACTTTGAAGAATCTAAAATATAAAACATTCTGGTTTGTTGAGCATTTGTTTGTTTACCACATAATTCCATATGTGTTCCTTCATAGTTTGGATGTCTTCAATATTAATCTACAATGTAGAAAAAATAGAAATAAAAATAAAGAAAAACCATTGAATGAGAAGGTGTGTCTAAACCTTTGACTGATACTGTATGGTGACTCAAGGTGTTCAATATTAAACAAAGCATACAACAAATTATTTCATCCTGCATCTTTTCACATTAGTTTATTGCAGGTCATTTTAGTTTAATTCCATCATTTTCCAAAGTCTGTCTGTCCTTAGCCTTTTGTCTGACGACTAATAGACATAGATTTTGGTTTATTTGAGTTAATAGACGTTTTTGCCATAGAAATGGCAGTTAACAAATAAAAGATGACCTAAAATAAACTGAAAAAGCAGGACAAAATAAGTAAAGAAAATATTCTAACAGTTTCACGGCTATACGTCACATTTTGTCAATCTATTTATATTGATTATTTATCTCACAATGTCATATTTTTGGATTTAATGTTGAACACGGAGTTTCATTTTTGTCTGAACAGTGTGTTGATTAAACATTTCAGTTATTTTAAAGGCTGCAGTTTGTGGCGCTTGTGTCTGTTCTAAAATTGTACATTAATTTTATATCAGAGGGTAGATATTGGGAACACCTCTCATTATAACAGAATGCAATTTAACAACACAGGTAAAGCCTCCAAACAGCACATACAGTTGAATCTACATCTCTCATAAACAGTTTCAATAAAACTACACATTTTAACTGAGTACAATTTTCTTGAAAGAAAAAGAAAAAGGCTGCACTTCCATCTCAAAATACTGTAGTAAACAATGTACTTCAGAGACGCGCAAAGCTCCTTGTATACCATAAACTAAGCTTTAATTATGGTTAGAGAGGCATGTACTTCTGCCAAGGCCTTCACACGAAAGATGTAAAAAAAAAAAAAAAAAAAAAAAAAGAAAAAAAAAAGGAAAGGAGAAACCCACCCCTTCATTTTTTTATTCTACATTTAATATGATGAAAACAAGGCCCTGTACAATCCACCTTTGCAGTGAGTACAATAATTATTTTACAATTTGTACACATTAGAACATGGTGCTAGACTGGCTTCACCCGTTCGAAAATGCAAAAAATCCACCACGAGGAACCTTCCATTCAAAGAGAGCAGTTTTTTTGGCCAATCATACAGCAGGCCTGAAGTGAAAAATGTGTCATGAGAGACCAAACACCATTTATGTAGCTTTTATGCGTCTTATTCCTCCTGATTGATCCGTTAGATAAAAGCATGCTGTGAAGCTACAGCTCTTGATCTCTCTAACCACTAGTACAGACCTGGCCCACATATTGAAAATGGCATTAAATATAGGAGCACTTAATTCTTATCAGACATTAAAACGACCTCAAAAAACAGAGAGATTTCTAACATAAATTAAGCACTCTTCATGTTTCCTCCAGTACTCAAAATGCCTTTTTACTGCTGTCGTAAACCAGGTCTGTACCAGTTAACACTTTGTCCTCTTCTTTAAATTTAAAATCCTCTAGGAGGAAAAGGCCAAGAGTGTCTGATAACACATACAGCCATCAATGTGCCACAAAAAACAAACATAACACATTGACATCTACATTTAAAACAGGGGAGTGAGTTCAAATGTTTTCTTGGTCTCCATGTAGCTGCATGTTTGCTTTAACATGTTTACGCTCGTTCTCAACAGCACGTGTTTAATTGGCAAACAGGCTCACCCAATTCTCTCCAAAGGCCACAAGAAACATTATTTTGTACAAAACAAGGACCCCTCCTTTCATTTCTCTCAGCAGAAGGAATCTAATATTGCTAGAAAACTTCCCCATCTTTTGCACGTTTTTTTCTCTTTACACATTTTCGATGGAAGAAAAGTTAAGCTTCCCAGTGTTTCCCAGAATCAATGATGAAAGCACTTCCAAGTTCTTTCAAACGCATAGCAGTCCATAACAACAAGGCTCTCAGTTGCTCTCAACTCGACGTTAGCTTTCACTGAATTCATGTGTTTTATGCTACATAAGTGTACACTTTGCGGTCCTCCGGTGTTCGTGCCAAATATTCCCTCTCAATGAGTCCTTCAATGCGCTTCTTGATGACTACAGGGCTAGGAAGGAATCGTGCACGCAACTGCTGCGTGACCTGTGGAGACAAAAAATAAAAATAAAAATCAGTACATCATACTTTTCCTTCTATTCTCATTTTGTTACCGTGATCATCACCCTGTTTTACATCTTTTAATTTAATTTTCTGTTCTTTTACAACTCTGCACTGGCCGATACTCTGGACAGTTTTATTAAATTATAATAACACTTCCTTTTATGGACTGTGACGGGTGTTCACTTTCAACTCAAACAAAATTGCCTTGTTTCTAGGATGAGGACCACTTCTTGTTGGTCATATTCTTAATCAATAAAGGGGCTCCTTAATGGGAAAAAACTGTGCAAATAGAAATTATGCCAATGAGGGAGCAAATGCAACCAGTTCAGTTTACTGACCTCTGCTACTAGAACATTGTGCTGCATCTTCTTTCTGGACTTCATGATGCGAACGATGGCAGCTTCGATCTCGTGCTTCCTGTCATCGTCCACCTTCTGCCGCGTCTCCTTCCTCTCGGGGTCTGACTCCCCTTGTTTAGCAGCCACTAGGTGGTGAATAACAAAAGGAAAATAAATGCACAAGACAAGTACTGTGAGTGAAGGTATACATATACATTTCCCAAATTAGTCAAAATAATTTGAACGTGAGGTAAAAAGTATTATGTTCTGTGGTTTTGTTACATTTTCTGCATGCAGTACATGGGGCCTGTTACTGTTAAAATGTTTGTACCTGTCTGGATCTTGACACGGTGAAGTTTGGAGGTAAACTGGTCATTGACTGTAAACACGTGGCCGTTCTCGATCTCCTTGGACTTGGGCTCCTTTGTTAGAACTCTCTGAGTGGGCTTCCCACAAGCCAGAGACTGCAGCGCTCGCACCAGCTCCCTTTCTGGGATGTCCGTCTCCTGCTGGATCTCCTACAGGGTTGGAGGATCAAGTTCGGGATCATGATAAAACATTAAGCAAGACATAACAGAGAGAAAAGCAGGAATCTGAAACTTTTATTAGAAGTGCCTTTTCCTGCTGGAATGGTCCACTACCAATCAACAGGATGTTTGTCTTTCTTGGCACGGTAAATGTTTTTGTCAAACAACCGTAACATACTGTTATATATTGCAGAGGGCAGTACGGTATCAAATTGTTTACCTCAAAGATGGATTTGTCTCTGTTGTTGAAAAGCATGAGGATGGTCATCTGAAAAGTGGAGACCTGCAGGATGTGCTTCCTAGTGTTGGAGCCGGTAACCTGGGCTCCTCCCACTACAACCTCTGACCCATCATCCTTTTGATATGTGGTGACAAAAGATCAGAATATAAGAACATGATTCAGAATCCCCTTCCACAAGAAATCAGAGTTTCTTTCGATGAAAATCCTCAAAATAGTCATAAAAGAAAATGAATATACGTAACTACTCGAGAAAAATGTCAACCAGTGCCAAGTACAGTTTTGCATTTTCAGTAAAATAAAGAGTTGTTTTTACAATTATTAATAACATGTATTGGTGTCCATTACTCTTTGTGTTTACAATGTTAAAAAATATTTTTAGCAGTACACTTAAAAAGTATCACTAACACTTTGAAAATGAAAAATTTGGAAACAAAATGATCTTACATTATAAGGTGGCACGTACCTTTTTGATGGTACCGTAGAAGGTGGCGTTTAGATCTGCAGAGCCCATATGGTGCTGCAGTGTGAGTTGTCTGCCGCTGTGCTTACCAAGATAAAACCTACAAGCAGAGGGGAGTCATTCCAGGTTAACCTCTAAAAATAGCCAATGTAGCATAATTAATCCAACTTGAGTGTTAGAACTTTCTGTAACAGAACCAAGGAGAATACCATGACAATACAGCACAGTATCAACGATGCTAGATATATGATGATCCTATTTCTAGGAATACACACAAGCTTATATTGTGAAGAATTGGTCAGGAACTGAAAAAGGTTTTCAATTGTAACAAACATAATGTGTCCTAGTAAGACTCCTCCTTTTCAATCACACATTTCAGAAACCCCTGGTCTATAGACAAACCATTCACACATAAAAGCAATGAACTCTTAATGTACAACTGACCTTCTAAAGACTTCAAATGCATGTCGCGGTGAAGGTGGGATGTTGCACTTTGGTGTTGCTGATTGTGTTGGCCAATATCCCGTGGTCAGGACTCTAACAGTGAGATCCACCCCTCCAAGTGACACCTGAAGTTAGAAAAACACAAGATGCAAAATCAAGTTTCAGTCTACGATGATGTCATTACACACTGAAGGTCATTGATTTTATAGGTGCAATGACACAACTTAAGAAAAAAATGAGCAACAACCTAATGACACAAAAAAGGTGCATGTTCTGTTTATCTTAAATTACTGGGTTACACCTACCATATTTAAAACTTCTTAATTTCACAAGATAATCATTTATATGAATTTGGAAAAACAAGTTTAAAAAGGACATTCAGCTGTAGACTAAGCAAAGGGTGCATAAATAATTACTGTGTGCTTCAGCAAACAAGAAAGATAATCAGATTCAGTGACAGAGGCTCTGGTGACAAAAGGACACGTGACAGAGACTGAAATTAGCACCATGTTTTCCAAGGATATGGATAGTTTGGTGCATAATTGTTCTTATGTAACTGAGCAACGTAGCAATGCAGCGTCCGTCAAGCAGCCTTGCACTGATTACAGGTAGCAAATTGGCTCATTATTTTTGACAGAATGAGTTTTGGCATGCAGCGTCTCCTTACCCCGGTTGTCTGTAGATGTTGTCTAAACTCATCCATGGTGGTGTTGGAGATGCTCATATCCCGGAACATGCCCTCCAGTTTAGAGGTGAACTGACAGCCGCACTCAGTCTGAGCAACAAAGAGCAGGAGAAGGATCACATTTAGTTAATCAAAGCCGTTTAAGATAAATCAACACTCATATGGCGGTCAAGAAATCTTTGTCAATTTGATCCTGCTTACTGTATGTTTCCCATATCCTTTGTAATACACCTACACATTGTATAAAGCTTAGGTCCCTACCATAGGGGTTCAGATAGCCTATAGGCAAGATCACTAGATTTCTAAATTTCATAGTGATGTGAAAAATGTTAGCGTAAACGTTGGACGTAAAATAATAAAGCGCAGGAAAAAAACAATATTTCAATAAATCATTTGAACTAGATAGCCGGTTTTCATCTAGAGGCTGCAGGTTTTTCATTCATGCAAAATCTTGACAGTAATCTCATTATTTTACTCCATAGAACTTGTTAAGCCCACTCACCTTAAGCTTTGAGATCATGTTCTTCTCAGAGTCATCAGAGACACTCTTGTTGGTGAGCAGCCTGCGTGCAAGGTGCTGCTTGTAGTACCTCTCAAACACGTCCTTCTCCTGCATGAAACGGAAGAGCACCATGGCCTTGTCCAGTATGGACTCCACCTCCTGCTCTGTCAACTGGACAAAAAATAAAATAATGAACATAGGATGGTCATTAACAGAGTCAATAATCAGATAACCTTAGGTACACAGCAAGCTACTACAGCGAGTTACACATGACAAATGATATGGCTATTTCCTACCTCTAATAAATAATATGGCAATAATAGCATTGCTTGTTTGGCTAGTACATGGTATGGCATAAAACAAAAATGTTCATAGGTTGCATTGTGGTATCAAATCCGGAATGAGCAGGTCAGACACATCTGTGTTGTGTCCTAAAATAAGAGTATGTGTAAAGAAGTTAACCAGAGTGTGGCCAAAAATCTGTCAAGTGCGACTAAACATTTTCATTGGTTTTACTGTTGCGCCTGACATTTTGCAGGTCTGTCTGTCTGTGTGTGTGTGTGTGTGTGTGTGTGTGTGTGTGTGTGTGTGTGTGTGTGTGTGTGTGTGTGTGTGAAACCGCTCCATTTTCTCCTCCTCGAGCAATGTCACAACCTTGAAAGATATCAGTAATTCACGGGGGGCCCGAATGGCCCCTTCTTCAGGCGCTTTCTGACACAACAGCCTTGCGGATATAGCTTCATCTGACTCCAAAAAACCTCTACTTGAACCTTTTTCCGGTTTCAATCATTTAAGAAATTAACAATGTGCATGGTAGCTGACGAAAAATGTAACGCTTAAAATGTATTATTAAAAAGTTTAGGGGGAATCTAAATGGAAAAAGTGCGCCAGGGCAACTAATGTAAAACATAAGTCTGACGTCATGCATTGGAGGGCTTACCCCTTTTACACCTTTCTTTAGTTTGTCATCGATGAAGAGTGAGAGGTACTCAGGCGAACGAGAGTTGAGGTTAAGGAAGTACTCAAAGTCGCCTGCAATGGTTTGCTTGAAGAGCCGGTCATTATTGAAAGACTCCAGGAGGAAACGGTCGAAACGGGACTTCAGGTCCAGCAAACCCTGCAGGAAAAGAGACATGGACGATTAGGGATATTACAGCAGCTTGCAGTAGCTTAACACAGCAATTACAGCTCCAACAGTAGCTCCAGCAGTGGAAAGCCGGTCTCATCAAAAAAGAGTCAGGCTGCTGTGGGTTAGACGAGAGCCAGAACAGGTAGGACAGATTGAAACTGCAAACAACTGAGCCGGTTTCACACAGCAGCTTCAAACCACAGAGATGAAAATAACAAGACTTGAAAATAGAGGGCCTTCTCTCTAGTGGCCTGAATGACCTCACATGTTTTCCCGACTTTGCAACGACACAGTGTGGTTGAGGG
Organism: Anoplopoma fimbria; assembly: GCF_027596085.1. Lineage (NCBI taxonomy): Eukaryota > Metazoa > Chordata > Actinopteri > Perciformes > Anoplopomatidae > Anoplopoma > Anoplopoma fimbria. The sequence goes on from NC_072449.1 coordinate 10,632,588, forward strand.
CAGAGACCATCATCACGAAACGCAGGGATTCACAGCAGTTATCCTCTGCTTTGAGACTATGGAAGTACATTATGGTCAGAGCTCTGCACGCAATGGTGCGCTTTAGTGTGCAGAGCCAGTAGAAATGACTCCATGATCTCTAACTCATTCACCTAAAGTATACGCGGCAGAAGGTTATAATGAGCTTCAACAGAGCGCTTGTAACATCAGAAATGCCTCCTGCTCTTGCAGAAGCAAATTAATTGAAAACTTTACAACATATTCCTGCAGATTCACAAGACTGAGCAATAACACCCCTGCACTCTAATCTCCTGAGGCCACATCTTCTCACCTGGATGTAGTCCACGGGGTTCTTTCCCTCTCCCTCCTCCGACACGAGGGCCTTTCCTTGCTCCCGCAGGTATGAGCTCATACACTCACACATGGTCTTCAGCCCATTGGGAACCCTGCTGAACAGCTTGTACATGCACGCCAAATCTGTGATGGACACGCACGAATACACACACAAGCACACGTTAGAAATATATTTCTACTGACTGAAAAGGACTGGGTAGCTGACATCTGCTGAGAAGGAGGCTTGTTTGTGCAGAGTAAACTGAAATACCTCTGAGAGTACTGATGTGAAAATATTTTCTGAAGGCATCACTGAAGCTACAGCACTACAGTCCCAGTTTCATCTAAATGTAATACTTAAAATTACATTCCTCGTATTGTTTGTGACATGAGCAAAGGGAACATTGTGACAGCATTACTGTTTCAGGAAAATATACACCTCTTGAAAGTGACAGTAACAGTTTATTAAAGAGCTTTGGGGATTTTGGTTTCTCTTTTTTTGGAGAGAGGCATACAATTTAACTGTGATAAACGAAATCATTTTTTTAAAATAAATGACCAACTACAAATGCTAAAGGCGTGAAGCATAAGCAGCACAGGACTGCAGCACTCTTACCGTCTGTCTTTCCGTTTTTGAGCATGTGGACCAGGCCAGAGTTCTCCATCTCTACGATCGTCTTCATGTGTTTGGAGATGAGCTCTCGTTCCACCACCTTGACAATGGGCTCTTCAGTAGATTTATCCAGGCAGTGCATCACCCGCTCAATCTCCTCATTGATTCTGGCTTCGACCTTCTTTATGTACACACTGGCACTGTTTTCTGCAAGGAACTTTTGGCTCTCCATCTAAGTGTAAAAGACAAAATGTCTGTCCAATCTGTCCAACAGGATGTACAACGGTATATATAATCTATGTTGTTAATCCTTTAAAAGCTGTTCAGAGAATCATCTGCATTTACACTGCATTTCATTTATATGGACGCCAGAAAAAGGAAGATGCAGCCGAAATAATTGGGATCTCAATAAAAGATAAACAATAAATGAATGAAGGAATCTTTCAATGAAGGAATTATGTTCTGCCACAAACCTGGAAGAATTCTGCAGACATTTCTAAGAACGGTGCCTCAAAGTCTTCTTCATAAACTGATCTCCCTTCGAGGCCGAGGATCATCAACATTTGGCAGGCATTTCTGATCGCCCCCCTGGTGGAGAAGGAGAGGCAGACCAAAAGTTGAAGGCACAATTAGAAATGACAGATTAAATAAATGCAATGTTGAAGGTATAATATGCAGCAATTTCCCCCCCCAAAAAAAGAAAAGACTGATCATATGCCGTCATTAATTATGACCCACATGAAGTGTGTGGCAGTGTCTGAATCTAGAAATCCCCATGTCCTCTGCTTGCATTTTCTCTTTTCCACTTATTTCGCTGTGTTTGGGACATTTCTGGGTGTCAGCAAAGACGTGGGTATCAAACCCCAAACAAATAAAAGTGTGCAGGGTGTGCAGCCTGTTCAAATCCCCAGGTCGTCAAAAACCTCTGCTGTCACGCCCCTCAACGTCTAATATGGTATTTTACAACCAAAGGTTGTTACAGGGCTCTGTGTTTATATGTGCTTTTGGTGCTTTTTTCATGCTATTGGTTTGTCAGTTTCACCGAGCCACACACTTTGAGCAGAAAGTGATACAGTGTGTGTGTGTGTGTGTGTGTGTGTGTGTGTGTGTGTGTGTGTGTGTGTGTGTGTGTGTGTGTGTGTGTGTGTATGTATAGAAAAAACAACAAACAAATGAAACATTACTTGATGCTCATTATGGCTGCTAACGGCCCAGAGAAATCTATGTTCTATAATGCCGGAGGCTGTTTCAATGAAAAGTCATTTTAATTGTAGCAAAAGTACTTGATAGCTCTATTATTGATTATGCATTTTTTTATTATCTGAATAAATATTAAGGATGTGGATTCCAATATCACCCCAATTTATGTACAAAAAAAAATTAAAAAAAATAAACCTGTAAACATAACTAGCAAAAAGTCATGCAAGCAACCCTGTCTGTAATTCTTTGGCTACCTGTCCACCACCTCCCCTTTCCTCTCGCGTGCAATCATGTCCAGCAGGGTCTGTCGGAGGTGATCTCTGATGCAGCCATACCGAACCACTTGATCCCTAAAGATGATAAGACCCAGGTTGTAGACATTCTCTACATTGTTCTGCTGTACGTACACCCGGTCCTGTGAGACAAACATACAAAAAGGACAACCTTGACAACATTGAACAACGTTTAATGTGTTTCTGTGTCATCCATAAATGTTTGGGTGCAAGCTCAACTTTTAATGTAATATAAAGACTGGATACATACACTCCAGGTTCATTTTCAAATACGCTTTTGTGTTGATATGTAGGCAAACATATTTCCACACATTTCTGGCAATGACAACAATAACTCTACACAAAGTTTAGTCCTGCATAGACATGTTCTATGAAAGAGAAGAAAGCCTCTTCAGTTTGTGTGAACACAGGTTAATCATGTCACATGTTGTCATTTGTCATATTTGATTCGTTGTCTCCTAATCAGAAGCCATCAAGCCAATGTTACAGTTGCTGATACAATCACAAAAGTCTTATTTTACTATGGTTCTCACAATAGTTAAGAAGAACCAATAATTAAGTATTTTATAGAATAAAGGCAAATTGTATAGCATGTATTGTCGTTTTTAAAGTTGTATCTCAGCCAAATAAGTCTGTTCTACTACTTTACATTTACATGTGCACCTGAATCGGAACCACTGTGATTCTGATTCTTTCTTTAGTCAGAGCACACATTAATACGAAGTACCTGAGGCACAAGTTATGATCAGTATTCACTTTTGTAAGTCTGTTGTGTTCTCCTCACTGATGTGTGACATTATTAAGCTCTGTAAACATGTTCAATGACAATCCTGGGAAACATCAGCTGCTTACCATGTACATCAGGATGTCTCTGATCATCACCATAGCTGTTTGATGGTCATTCCAGGCCTGATTTAGGGTCTGAAGGAAGTTATTGTTTAGCGAGTTGAGGACATCTTCTCGTACCTTTGGGGGAAACAAACACACATGAATGATGAGGACACACTTCATGAAGTAATGCAGTGTTAGTGATGACACAATTTCTGACCAGGGGCAAAACAACTTGAAAACCCCTTGGTGAGAGAGAAAAAATGCTCTTGCATCAAGCTAACACTTAGTTTTTGATTTCTTGTTGATGCAGTCTTTAAATGTGCCTCTACTTTGCTGCCTCTTTAAAACTTTTTCTCCACTAGTCAGGCATACAACAGCTTGATAATAGTCAAACTGCAGCGTGACTCAGCATTCCAAAAGTCTCTGTGGAGAAAGATTCTTAAGGGCACGCCGACCTCCTTCAAGACAGATGATGAATTATCACCTCTGCTCTTACTAATACACATGATCAACCCTCACAGACTTACTTACTTCTTATTATTCACAGCCAGATCAAAGTTGAGTTGCAAGATGAAAGCAAGCCCATACATCTGAATATGCCTTTAAATATACTCATTATGGACACGCATGATTTACATATAAACTTATAATTATGAGGTCCGTTTTGTTGCTGATAAGCTCAACTGCTTCTGCCATCATATTATTCCATACCTATATTACAGCATACGTATATTCAGCTATTGTTTAATACATTTTATATAAATGTTGAACTTTAACATTAAATCTCCACAGCTGGCTCAATCCATTACATTGTCATACATCTTTTGGATTATTATCTCACTTCATAGCACATACACCAAAACACCAAGGCAAATATCTTGGATATGAAAACCTACCTGCCTGGCAAATTTGATTCTGATATTAAATATGACATGACATTTAGAAGGATGTGATGGACCACTGCAAATAGGCCCGAACTGAAGTTGAGCAGAAAGAAAGACTTGGGCAGGATAAAGCTCCTCCCATGCCTATATGAAATTATAGGAATTGTATCTGTCACCTTTTATGTTGGCTTCAAAATTCACCTGCTGTTCTGGCCGCCTGGTCTGCTCAGCAGCAATTTGAGAGAGTGGACACTCAAACAGTGTTCAAAGAAAAATTCTAATCTCTAAATCCTTCACTCAAGATCTCTTATTGCAATAATTAGGCCTAAGATAATATATTTAACCCAAACTCCAATTAGAGTGACTGTCGTATAGGAACAGTTTTACAGTGTATCTTGAAAAAATGTAAAAGAAAATCACTTAATTCGAGTTATTTCAATATTTCAGTTTGGTTGCAGTGTCTGAGATACATTTGTAGATTTTTAGTCTGCATTCAAACCATTACTACTGTTTTTCTTTGAAACTGATATCTGGATCATTATAACATAATAAAAACACACTCAGGAGTCGGCTCTCTCGTCTTTGAACTCCCGCGAGTTGACATTCCCTGACTGTTAATTTACTAAACCTGCCAAATTGAGAATGTAAATGTAATTAAGCTGTTAAACCACCTGGCTGCTATTCAACAGCAGGCTGCTGAAATATTGCTCATTGGGTATCTGCTCACTGTACGCTGCATAGAAACATTCAATACTAATATCACTGCCAAGCATAATTTGCTACTAATTATGTGCAACAAAAAAACAAATGGCAGCTTGGGAAAAACATTCACTGAAGGGGTCTCTAACTTATCACCAGGAATGAAAAAACATATTAATCTTAGTTACAGTATCGGCATTGGACTGCCATTCCTTGGATTATTATCCACTTGCATTCGTTTAATGGATTTTTCAGAGAAATCCATTAAACCACCATTTCACATGTCTAACATTTTACTAACAATAGATTTCTTCACAAGGCAAAACCAGTTTCATGAAAGGCTCGCAGACAGACGACCAGCCTTGTGCAGCTGAAAACCCGACGCAACATCACAACTCAAGGACCCTTTCCACAAAATCTGAGCACTTTCCATGCCAGTCACATAAACGTGGAATCTCCCATTACACAAGACAAGAGTAATAACCTCTGAAATTGAATTCCCCAACTTCCTCACAAGGCTGGTCGTGAAGGGTAACAGCTCATGTTTTCTGGTATTACCTTTGTTTTGCAAGGATGATGCGCATGCTAAGCAGTATTGTGAATCTTAATATGAAGATTATGACAGACTCTGTTTAGCAAAGGTAGGCTTCTAAAAAGAGGCTTTACTTTTAATTTCATATTTCAATAAAAACCTTTTTCTAAATCAAGATCTAGTCTATGATTTTCACAGCAGCATCTCATACTAAAGACAAGTATGTACCGATAATTATCTATTACACACTTGAGTGAAATGGCAGTCGCACATACTTTAAACTAAAGAGGGGGCATAGAGCATGTTTGACTTAATTTTGCAATCTATGTGTCATCACTTGACTTCAAGTATCTGACAAATTAACCAAGCTGAAGAGGTGCACCTCTCTGTGTGTTATGATTTCCTTGGAAAGCTTGAGTAAAGAAGCAAATTTGCTTCCTGAAGATAGCGATTCTAAAGGGAGTTTTAAGAACTGCCTATGCGTTTACAACATGAGTAATTACATTGTCTGTGTAGACTTAAAATCTAAATTATAATCTTGCCTGATGTTTTGCAAATGAATGCAATCTGTGTAGCTCTTACTTTGTTGATAAGGTGTTCCGTGACGACCTCCCGCAGACCCGTGTACAGTTTCTCTCCGTGTTTGTGAAGCACCATTGTGTAGGCATTCCTGTACAGTTCCTCGAAGCTCAGGCCGCTGTTGTTCTTCCTCTGAATCTCCTGGATGGCATTCTTCAGAAGGTCCCAGATATTGTTGACGTACTTCTCATCCATGGTCATCTGCAAAAAAGTAGACAGTAAAGAGGTTGAATAAGACGACTCATATGAGACAACCAACACATCGAACCAAGGATCTTGTTCCTACAAAAAGCCTCACAATGCAGATAGACTCCCAACCTGTTGTTGTTTTGTTTGAGATGCAACATGGAAGGGATATTTGCCAATATCAGTACACCATGAGAAGGCCCTTTCATTATATAGGTTAGACGGTTAGTATTAAATATTTCTTGACTGAGGTTCTGTATTAGCGTATCCACCAAATCCAAACATTTCTAGATATAGCATAAGGCTATACAGTTGTTATTTGCTACATATGTACACAGAAAGTTTTTTTTTAATTTTTTTTAATTGGGTTTAAAAGCTGGTATTTGCCCATGAATAAGAAATGCAGGAGCATGATTTCTAATTTGTCAGCCACTACGGACAGTGTGTAAAAAACTAATTATGCACAGTACTAAGCTGCGGTGCATCATTATAATTACAAATAAGCTTTAAACGTAAGAAGTTCTTGTGGTCTTCCCATAGTGTCTACCCAATAGCAAAGACATTAGACAAAGAAAAAATGAATATGGGCAACAGCTAGTGAGGAGGAACAATGCGTGCTCCTTCTCAGCAGACAAGCCCAAACACATGCATGTCAAGATGCTGCTCTACCAGCAAATCTGTCAGGACCGGGGCCACATTCAACAGGCTTCACATGGGTCCTCCAGGTCCTCTGTATTAAACACAAGTATCTATGTTACCACTGTCACTTGCACACAAATTGAAATCACTCAATAACTCATAGAGCAGTCTCACTCTGCAAGTCACACAGGGACTGACATTTCAATTTAAGCAGAATGAGGTCAGTTCATAGATGAGGTCTGTCAGTGACTTGCAGACAAAGGGAGTGCCAGGTGGACGAAGAGAGGAATCCTTAAATCACAAATTTGACAGTGAAATAACGACAGAAACAATATCCACTACTGATCCAGCCATGGATGCAATCCAAAGCTAACCCTGGGTAACCTGACTTGTTTTTCCAGCCTCCATGTAGTTGCTGTTTGTTCCTGCACACAGTTGGGAGTCTACCTGGTGAAAAGTCAGTCAAATGCAGAGCTCAGTGGCAAAGACGTCATGCATTTGATAAAGAAAGAAAAAAAACCCCCACAAAACAGTGAAAAACAACAAGTGTCAAGAGTCAGTGCTAAAGTTAGCATCGGCTATGTGGGTGGGCAGACCCAGCCTGCTAGCTGAGGTTCAGGTAGATGAGAGGTAGTTTAATATTAAAAGACGTGATTAATAAAACTTCACACTTTGCTGGTTAAATAACTCTAAAGCCACCTAACAAACCGACCAAGAATGGAGGCGACTCCACCATTTCACTGCTGCACTTTTGTTTACGGAAAGACACAGTCATATCTGCTGCTCAGCTGGTTAGCATGTAGCAGCCTGTTAGCATGTGGCTATCAGCGCAGACCACGGTGATCGCGTCCCCGCCTGCCGGGCGGTTCGAACGCCTACAGCGGACTGCACTTACAGGAAAGGCCCGTATCCTCATTTTGGTGTCCTTCTTGGTGCCGCTTTTGCTGAGATTGGACATGGTTGCCTCGTCCTTGGGGGCTCTGTATTCACATGAAAGTGTCTTTCCAGGGAGGGACGGGGGGGGGGGGGGCCGACTACTTGGTTTCACTCGACCTCGTAGCTCCGCGTCCCGGCACCGCAAGTTTATTGTTGACAGCCAAAACGCCAAAGCTGAGAGCAATGGCGATCACCTGCAGATCTCACTGCGCAGAAGTCACGCTCTCCAAATCCCGCGAGAAGAAGTAATGAATCGGAACATTTTCTTAGTTTTGCATGCACCTGTACTTGAGAATACATGGTCACATATGTGCAGTACCAGTCAAAAAAGTTTGGACACACCTTCTCATTCAATGGTTTTTCTTTATTTTTTCTACATTGTAGATTAATATTGAAGACATCCAAACTATGAAGGAACACATATGGAATTATGTGGTAAACAAACAAATGCTCAACAAACCAGAATATGTTTTATATTTTAGATTCTTCAAAGTAGTTGAATGAGAAGGTGTGTCCAAACTTTTGACTGGTACTGTATGGCAGACAGTTTAGCTGGGAATGTTGATAGTACATTTCCTAAATAGTTGTGTATCCTGTACTGCAATTCTACAATGGAAGAAGAGTCTACTGGAGGAGGGAATCATTCTGTTACTGCACTAATAAACATATTAAATACATAATAATAGCCTGATGAAATGGAAAACAACAAAGTATAAATACTTGAGTAGTTGTACTTTCTTTATTTCCTTGAAGTTTACTTGATTTCTTTCCATTTTAGGTACTTCTACTTCTACTCAACTACAGAGCTATCAAAAGGAAATATTGTAAGTGTAACTCTACATTACAACTCATACTGGTGCAGTACCAGTCAAAAGTTTGGACACACCTTCTCATTCAATGGTTTTTCTTTATTTTTATTTTTTTCGAAATTGTAGATTAATATTGAAGACATCCAAACTATGAAGGAACACATATGGAATTATGTGGTAAACAAACAAATGCTCAACAAACCAGAATATGTTTTATATTTTAGATTCTTCAAAGTAGTTGAATGAGAAGGTGTGTCCAAACTTTTGACTGGTACTGTATGCCTCCTTGTTCCTTTTCAAGTTAAGATTGAACAAGTGTATGAAAAGTTCACAAATTATGGTGCATTGTTGTGTACCATTTATTTGTGTATATTGTGCTTAAAATGACCTCCTCCCCCATCGACAACAGCATTAAATTGGCTGACTGCCTATATGTTAATTAATCAATAACAACTATCAGGGGCCATTCTGCATAGTGGGTACTTTTACTTTTGCCGCTATATTTAGGCTACATCTGTCACAAATACTTATCATTTACGTAACATTTTGAATGCAGGACTTTAAGTTATTCAACAGAATGTTTTTACAGAGGGATATTGCTTTTTTTACTCAAGTACATCATCTGAACACTTCCTCCAACACTGCAAAATACATCATTACAAGTCCTGCATTCAAACTCAAGTAGACAGAGTGATTTTAATTTGGTTGCCAAACTTAATAAAAATAACAAATTACAGGATTTATTCCTCAGTATAAGCATCATTTATACCTTTCAGATTTATTTGGGGTCTTATTTGTTGTAGAGTATCACATGTATTACCTAAATAACAAGGTTTTCTTTCATCTCCTCTTTCTAAAAGTCAAAGCTTGGGGTTGTTCAAAAATGGCATGAAAAGAGAACAGGATGTCAGTGTTATTTTTACTACATGTGCGTATTGTAAACTGAAACAGTTTCTGAAATTTCATTCTGTTCTATTCTATTAATCTACTGCGGTCAAATCATTTGCTGGTGTGAAGTCCACCACTGTGATTTACTTGTGTCTTTTGTTTTGAGTTTTATTAAGACTCTTTGGTTCTACTGTATGTGAGGGAATCCTTACTTTTAAGGGGATGTAGAGTGTAAGCTATTCTGCTTTTTGTATTTTTCTAATATAAAATGGTCCTAGCCAAATTCAGTTGTGTCTGCATTATTTAGTGTTATTGGTCTAATAGGCACTTATTATATTAGTATAACTCTGCATGCAACTATTTATATTATTTATGTTTATGTCCCTCCTCTAAAATTCATAAATCAAAATTACTCCCACAGATAATTAAAATATTCTCTAATAAACTTGAACACCTTCAATCAGATTTTAATTTGGTTGCCAAACTTAATGCTTTTAATTAAAATAACTTTGTTTTAAGCAATGTTTTTCACATTTCAACTGGTTTAATTTGATTATATACAGATGTGTGTGGAAATAGCCACCATTCTAGGCATAACACCAGTTTAAAGCTACCTTTGGTTAAAGTACCTTAATGTATTATATTATTGGCAAAATATGATGTGGGCATGTCTTCACTGGAGCTTCATCCTAAGAAAAGCTTTATATACAAGTTATGATCATTTTACTTTAACTACATGAACATGTGTCACATGCAAAATGTTGAGAGGAGATTTTGCTGTTAGCTGTATGGATGAGTGAGAGGTGGACTGTAGCAGATTTTTGTCCCAGGGCCCCCAGTGTGTTAATGTTGCCGGGCTGGTAAAGTATCAGTGTGTGGGATAGGCCAACAGGATCAACAGAGATGCCACTGTGATGACTAAATCAGTCTGCAGAATATGGTGACGTTACATTAAATGGTGTGTTGTGTGCACTTTTTAGAAACAGCAACCAAGAAGCCTTTCACCAGATTTATTCCAAGAAAGAAAGAAAAAATCTCAAAATTTCATCCATAATGTCCTTGTTCATTACATCTGAAGAAGAACAAGACCACCAGCACTCAGACTCAACAGAAAATAAAAATAACAAATTATAGGATTTATTCCTCAGTATAAGCATCATGTATACATTTCAGATTTATTTGGGGTCTTATTTGTTGTAGAGTATCACATGTATTACCTAAATAACAAGGTTTTCTTTCATCTCCTCTTTCTAAAATTCAAAGCTTGGGGTTGTTCAAAAATGGCATGAAAAGAGAACAGGATGCAACCACTTTAAATACATTACAGAATTGAAATACTTCCCATTGTGGTAATGACAGACAATCAAGTAACATTTCCATTTTTTAAAACTTTGATATTTACAGCAAATATAATTTTTGCCACTTTTAATGATTATGTCACAGATGATCTTTCTTTACATGACGTTACATCACAGGTTATAGTCCCGCTGTTCTGTGATGATGGGAAATAGATTGGATTCATACTTCCTGAATGAGCTGCAATTACAGACCAGTCATGATGTATCAGAAAATTTTTAATACGAACACAGCCCTCAACTTCCCTCCAACATTAGAGAACAAAACTAAAATAAAGGTATGTCTGTTTTTCACCTTGCAGCTTGGCCAGGAAGTAGACAGTGTTGCTTGGCACATTTAACCCTGACTCTCTTAAACAAACATAACAAACACTCAGTATAGACAACTGTCCTCGGTCTGGACTGTCAAGAGCAAGTTTAGATAAAAAATTGTCACATCCATTCAAATTTATTTTCCATGGAAACATTGTGATCTAACACTTAAATGCCTTTGGAAACTCAGACCTAATAATAATTTAACAAGAGGCATAGGTATTTACGTAACAGAGGCAGACACCTCATTTTGCACATGAAAAAGGCAGGTACATAATAAACAGCGGTTTAAAAATAATAGAAATGGGGAAACCACATGTGAGAGAAATAACTTGAGAAAGAGAGAGAGAGAGTATACAAACATATCTGTTTGCCCTTTAAGAAATTTATTGTAAAAAATAATCAGTCCATGAAGCAGACCAAGGCAGATCAAGCGCTGATGCATAACCCAATGTAAGTATCACACATACATCAAACCACTTTGCATCAAGGAGGAAGGTTATTTGGGTAGCACTCAGCCTCATGAGACCCTGTCGAGAACATTTGTATATTTAAATACTATGATTGCAATATTTTCATTATCGACTGAATAAATTCTAGCAAGATCACTTGAGGTTTGTGTCTGCATCATCACCTTCAACACCAGCTTTGTTAAGACTGGTTAGACTGAACATTCCCATCTTGATTTCAACTACCTCCAGCCCTTCCTTCCTCACTCTCTCTCTCTCTCTCTCTATTCTCACCCACTCATCCATCCACTCATTTGCTCACTCACTCTCCCCCCTCCACACAACGTGTAACTGTTCCTTGGTTACCTTAGCCAGCTTTGCAGCATTTCCTATAAGGTTAAACTGAACATGGCATATTGTAACACCCAGTCCCCCCCCCCTTATTTTTAATATGAGGCACAATCTGAGAACTTAACTTTAATTTGCTATTTCCTTTGGGGTGCAGCAATAGTGAACTGTCGATGTTATCAGGACTGAGTTGTTTCTATGATGGCTACATCTCTAGTTCCTTCCTTAAAACTACTTTCGATGCATTGAGAACTGAAAATAACGCTGTTGTGTCTGCCTAATGTCCACTGGTGGTTGTATATATAACTTAAAATATAAAGAAGTGAACATGACATCTGAGGTCTTCACACAGGTATTTCACAAATATACATCTTTTGAGCATTGTGATCATTCATTCAACACATTGATACCCAAACTATGTCTATAACAAATATACAACATACGTACTAAACAGACTCTTTATTTCAATTTTCATATATTAAAAGCTCTAAGAAAGGCAGCAAAGATGCGCAATAAGGCAGATCCATATGACACACTCAATGACACACTCCATATAACACGCTCTACTCTGGCACATTTACACTAACAGATGAGATGGATCTTTTAAAGGGCTTCGGTTGCTCTCTATCTAAAGTGGTTTATGAGTCAGTAAACTAAAAAGTAAAAGGAAGTTAGTAAGGTGCAAGGGAGTGGGAAGGATGGTAGAGAAAAATAACGTGGGATGCGTTTTAGGTTATGAGCAACCTTTGTTCGAGGTGTAGATCCAGTGACATGCAGCTTATATGCACCGGGTGTGTGTTTTTAATGTTTTATGCATGGAGTGGGGTATTATGGCCAGGAATCTGTGACTAATTGATCAATGATTGTCAATTTGTCCCTTAAACCTCCCCAAAAACAAGTGAATAAATACACACAAGGGTTATAAGGCTGTGTACGTAAATTAACAAAATCTCCCTTGTACAAGATTAATTAATCAAATATATTTTTGAGGAGCCAAATACAAAAATCTGTCATGATGGTATAAAAATGGACTGCATCGATTTGTTAGCCGTGGAGAAACTAACACTGACGGAGATAAAAGGAATAATACATGAGGTGTCCATATAGCATGCATTCATAAGCATCAGATGAGGGACTATGGCAGCTGCTTATGTGTGAACAAAGCTGAGCCATTAAAATCAATATAAGCCTTTATGGAACATTTTACAGAAAGTAAATAGCACTTTATCTCACTGTTACATGAAGTTGAAGAAGTCTTTTTCCATAAGGATTGTTTTTTTCTCTCTCTGTTGTGTGTGTCTAAACAGTATGTGCATGTACATTTGTGTGTCTGTGTGTGTGTGTGTTTTTACAATCGTAATCAGGATCAGTACTGTATGAATGAACTTGTAACTTGTGGTTAAAAACCTATTTTTCCAGTATATCTGCTGAAAAAGATAAAAGTCACTACCTTCTGCTTTCCTGAACCGGAGACACAAGCAACATGTGGCATCTAATCACTGAACCGGCTCAGATGGATCCACTTGTTTCAAATCACTTGTCAGATTCAGTTAGTTTGAAACTTTGTCCCGTCCATTCTGCATGGCCTGCTAAGCATCTAAGTGATTGACAGCAGAGAGATCCCTCCCTCTCAGGTCGCTAAAAAGGTATCATCAGCCTCTTATTGGACCACGGAAAACTTCCAAGAAACCGCCAGCAGCCCGCTGATGTCACTGACCCCTCCCTCCTTCTGCATCGTCAAGGCAACCATTGAGGCAGTGGTCGTCGCTCCCGAAAGCACCCTGGGACTGCAGCAGCTCATACTCCTGGTCCAGGAAGTCTAGGCTGTTGTTGCTAGGCAACCCACGGATGGTGAACTTGTGGGACACTTTGGTCCACTGCTCTCGATTTGCCGCCACTCTCTCGTACAGCTCAGTGGCCTCAGGAAACAGCTCAGATAAGAGCCTGAAAGGACAGACGGCAGTGGTGGCACGTGAGTTAAAAGTTATTGTGATACTTTATAAAGTTAGGGCTTCCACATGATTACTTTACATTAAGAGATCTTCAATGTGCCAGCTTGAGAATTTGCGCACATTTTAAAAGTCTCAAATAAAAAGGTCAAGTAAAAATTATTATTTAATTATATATTATTTTATCTTCATTTATTTTATTCATATGTCTTGCATGTTTTATCTTCAACAGAGTTTACAGCATTTATTTTTGTTAATCTGCAATAACTAATTTGTTGGAAGTGCAACAGGCTGCAAACACAATATTAACCTTAAAAAGTTAATATTGCAAACATGTTAAAAACTGTACATACCTAGCAGACATTGATGTTCATTTGGAGTAAAGTTTCTGGCCACCTGACTGAATGTCTGACCAATATTCACTATTATTTAAGCTCTATTTTGCTCCTGAGTTAAATATCTGGCTGCTAAATGCTCCACTATGTTCTAACTGTGTCTGTCTGCTGTTTGATACTGTTCGGGTGGCGTACAGTGAGTTTATCAGGGATTTTTTAGTTGCTAAAGACAGCAGCCTGCTGTAGCCAAAATGCAGCTAATGAGAGCCGAAAAACAGTAAAGTTGTGGGGTCATAAAGCCAACACAATGAGTGGAATATTGATTAGAGCAGCTTCAAATGATAAAAAACAAAATATACTAAATACAATCCAAGCTGTTAAAAATTATATATTTCTCTGGTGAGCATTGATAGGAGATTATTTTACAAATGTAATCTCTCTCCATGTGTTCAATACTTGCTATGTGGGGGCCAAGGTCAGTATTGACCCTAAGACAAAGTGATATGTGATGGTGGGGGGGGGGCTTTTTTTACGCACTTGTAAATGGGCATGGCGATATGTTCCATGAAGCTTATCTGTAGTTCGGGGATGTACGCTTTCTCTCTGTCCATCATCTCACTGGGTCTGTTCCCCATGGCTTTTTCCTGCACATACACACAGACACAGACATGAGTAATGAGCACTCTATCGTGTAAAAATGACACACACAGCTTAAATAATTTGACATTTAACAGCTGGTGTACAGTGACACATACCAGATCTCCTTGAGAGAAGAACTCTTTATAAATCAGCTCCTGTGGACACAAACAGGCAGACACATGTTATTGCTCACATGGTTTCATATTCACAGTGATATTGATTAAGTTCTCCTTAAAATACAGCTCACTGATTTATGTACTGTCACACAACAAAAATAAAATATAATGTGCAATATTCCTTAAGATTCTTTTTGGGACAAACCTGTTCAGATCTTTTGGATTTTCATATAACTAATTTAAAATGTAATAATACAATCTACTATCGAATACCATAATTCCATATTTGAAGCCAACCTGTTTTTAGTTTCTCATATTTGCAAATATTACTGTATTATGACAATGCTGGATCACAAGCATGATGTAATCTAAGATAAACCTAATTCCATTACATTTCCACATTTCAATATTTAGAGTGATTGCTGTTTTTCCATTAATCCTCAAGCATTTTTCTGACCAGTGAGAAAATAATCTACCAACTGAGACCAACATAAGCCGGGCCACGTATTACACAGAAATGTGTTTCCTGTTTTGGGAGAAAGGATTACTGTGCATTTGCTGTAGGTGTTTGGAGATTTAGGGTGAAGGATTTAGGACAAGGGTCAGGGTTTTCGTGTTGAAAAGGGGGCAGACCAAGATTTAACATAATCCTTAAATGCAGTGCAGTTTCACAGAATAAAATATAATAGAATATAGATTGAGAGTTTTTTTGCAACTGTACGGATAAGAACCCCGTCATCTTTATGGTCCGAAAAAGGGGTCACCTTTACTGTATAGTCATTGGTATAAATCTTTAGCAATGCACTGCTGAAAATATGAGCTGCTACAACACTCTGGAGAAACATCTTGCTGCTGCATGTCAACTAATAGAGAAAGTATATAAACTGTCTGAAACTGAAGTCCTTTCAATACCTCATATCAAATATTTTGTTTTTTGTTTTTACAAAGCTGTTTAAATGCAGTGTGCTAAAATAATTACTAAATGTTAATATTAATAATTTTTCACATTACTAGGGGTTATTATACTGCGAACACTGAGACACATTTACATGGTTGTACACAGTATACATGCCAAAGGGTGTTTCACAAACACCAAACAGGGCTAAATAAAAAAAGACCTAAATGTAAGTGTGCTGATTCATATATTGTTCATTATTCCCCAATTCTAAACTAAACACATTTAGCTTAAATACATATGTAAAGTTATAATGTAAAGTATAGATATTGGTGTAGACTATTAACTCACAGCTATCTTGCGTGTGGTTTTCCAGCCCTTGGTTTGGTCCGACAGGTCACACGATGTCATCAACAGGCACAGCAGCATGGAGCGATGGGTCCGGCTTTTTGGATTGAATCCGTCTGAAGCAAACACATGCAAAATATAATATTACTCTGTCTAAGCTTGAATTACACACATACTTTGGATAATATTCTCTTTTTTTCAAGAAACTAATTGCATTTTAGAGTCAATAGAATGAATATGTGATACTGGATATTGATGATTAGAAGCCACAGCTGTATGTCAGGTACAAACAGTTTGTGCAAGAATAAATTATGTCAAAATTCATCTTAACACTGTGAATGTCTATTCTCTGTTTGGTCAAATTTTTATCCATGATTGACAAGTTACAGACCCTGTGGTGCAACGCAATCACTAACTCATTTAAAAGCTTTTAATGTCCTTCAATTTCTGAAACAGCATACAACTGATTCCACTGAGGAGACATCCACTCAGGATAACCTATAATTGGTTGCATTCAGGCGAATCAAATCACGGGCCAGCAGGTTACAGCCAATTATTTTATATAAGAATAGAGAAAAGCAACAGTCTCTTACAAAGGGTTAAGAGTTCAATAAAGGTAGAGGATTACTAAGAATGTCAGTGATGAAAGCTGGAAATTTTACCTCAGATCTCTGAAATATAAGTCAGAAAATAATGAAAATGTAGAGTCAGTATGTGGCTTTTGTGTGGTGCGATGAAAAGGAGCCAGCAGGAGAAATGTACAGTCTGTATATTTGTCATTGATTATTTAACCCCAAAAAAGGACAGAAACTTACTTGCAAACTAACAAAATGCTTTCCAAGCCTCCCTCTGCTGTTTGGGGTTGTGAGTTTCAAGCAAAAGTAGAGACGTGGCTGTGCATACTGAACTACTGCTGCATACGTACCATCAGCCATCTTCTGCAGATCCTTGAAAATGCGAAGGTGGTGAGCCAGGTCCGTTGCCAGAATGATGTCTCTAATCAAATCCAGCATGCGCGTATAGTCCTAAAAAGACATCAAAAATAACTTTACCTTGTACATAAAGGGAAGGCAGAATGAAGTAAATGGAAATGAAAAATGAGAGACAATTCGTAATGTGTGAATGTCTTTCTATTTCCTACCTTCCTATTGAACTTCTCAAAGATGTTGCAGCCGTGAGTGTTCAGAATGGCGATGGCCTGGGCAAAGTGATGTCTCTGTCAGGGCAAATGAAGCGTAACGGGAAAATGAAAGAGTGCATTTGAAAATGCAGCTTCTAAGGGAATGTTGAGTCATGTTGTAATGCAACAAGCAAAGACAATTTATATATACATGTGTCCCATTGCCTCATCACTGAATTTAAGTTTGAATTTGGCCACTAGGTGTCGTACCAGCAAAAAAAACTACATTAGTAGATTACACATAATGAAGATTACCAAAAAGGAAGGAACAAATCAAATTAAGAAAATTATATTTTTCAGTCTACAAAGTTAAATTATACATGGTGCATATTATAATGCACTCTTTAGCATTGATGTCATAATTAGTGGTGGTGTAGACTGCATAATATTCAGAGGTGCTTCTAATATTCTGCCCCATTCAAGAAGTGGGGTTAGGTCAAAACATCAAAATCTTTAACTATGACCTCAGTAATAATAATTCAATAGTATAATTTATGGAACAGAACTACAGTGGAGTGTGTACATGAAATAAATATAAATATAGGAACAGATCCCTCATGTTGTTATAGCTCTGATAGATTTCCAGTCTGCTCTCCCACACCCCTACGATGTGATGCAGCTGGTTGCTAGTTTACCTCCATCACAGATCCCTCTGAGCTGTACAGAGCAGCCAGCACAGATTGCTGAAAATAGAAACAGAGAGACAATGAAACACAATCATTATTATGTACACATTATATTGATTCAAATTAAACAATATGCTTCAGTAAAATCCTCCTCTTGAACTGTACTTGTCAGCTTGAATATGGATCTGATTGAATATGAAATCGTATCAGAAGCTGACAAAACGATGACCTTTGTTGCATAACAAGAGTGGGAGTGTGCGTCATGTAGGTGCTGCAGGGTTATAGTGATTATAGATGATTATAGTGGAGCAGAGGAACATGCTTCTAATCAAAATGAAATCTGGTGTCTCACTGGGGCAAATTCACAGATGGGGAGGCTTTGACTTTGATATCACTATGAGCCCATCTTTTATTGATCTTCTCCATCTTGAGCATCTAAAGTCAATTTATAGTCTGCTTTTTAAAGTGCAGGTGCAGTGCTGCTCTACTACACTCTATTAGGGATGTTTATTCTCTCTAATAATGAATCAGTCTTCTTTGAAAATGATTCAGTATATCATGCTGCTTTACTATTTGTCTATGATTCGGGTTTCCATACACACCTTCGCAGTTTAAATGAGAAAGTTGTTTGTTGTCCTTATATAACTTTAGAATGGAATATTGGTACATTTTTCTTTATAATGCACAAGCTGCCTCCTTATCTATGTTCTTTACTGACACCAAAAACATATGGACAAATTATGATTAAGTTTTTGCACCATCTTGGTGTGAGCTACAGAGACACTTCAAACTAGATTAATTATAAAAATGAAAGATTTTAAAAACAGGATTGAGGACTTTTTGAACACTGAATATACTTGTTGCTGAATGACACTGCTATTTCATTGGTTGATGCAATTTGCTGTTTGTTTTAAGTCTGTTACTTGTCTCTTTTATGTGATATTTTTCATGTTGTTTTTAACTTTTTAATGTTGTTTTGTTTTTAAGTCTTGGCCAGGTGTTCATTGGACAAGAGATTTTAAATCTCAATGGGACTATCCTGTATAAATAAAGGTTAAAAAACATAAACATAAACATTATTTGTGCTCTTACTGAGTCGACTTGGAAAGAATTGTTGGTGCCACGGTGATCCAGGTCATGGCACATACAGGAAACAAAGAGAGCTAGAATCTCTATATCCCTAAAAAGAGAGGAAAGAAGGAGGATTAAGGTTAGAGACAACTAAACGTTTAGCTACTTGTGTCACTAGAGAGATAAGTGTTATATACGTACTCGAGGTAGTTGGACAGCCCTAGGTTTTTGTAGAGCAGGTAGCAGAAGTGTGAGACAGAGAAGGCGTGCATCCAGTTGTGGTAGGGAGGGTCCCTGTAGCCTTTCTTCACCATCAGACAGAACCTGACACCAAACAGTTTGATTATCATCTACAACACAGCATGCAACGAGTGGTGCTTAGAGCACGTAATTTAGTGATTTTCCAATGAATAATTGAGTGATTTCTTAATAAGCTATGCAGTGGGTTTGTTCTTGTTCTGTTTCTTTCTTTCAATAAAAAAAACCAAAACAGTCAACATAGGCACCATAAATTGTCTCTACCAACCCAACCATCCACAAGTTAAAAGAATAATTTTACATATTTGATTATTTGTTCCGCTCTGCTAATAATTTTTTACCAATATCTTGTCAGTTTTGTTACTAGAGACATTTACTCCAACACACTATAAAGCAGCTGACAAGAATGAGATCATGGTAAAGGATTCAAAAGAGTGATAAAGTAATTAAATCATAGGTAGTAAGAGTGAAAAATGAACAGCAAATCTGAAACTATTCATCAATGCAAACTACTTAAAGTAACCGGAGGACACATTCATACACACAGGCTCTTATATTCAGTACATGAATTGATGGATTTGTCAGACCTGGCGAGAGTGTGCAGGTCAATCTTGTATGTGTTGATGAAACCCATGTCTTCAAACATGCTGAGGACGCACTGCAGACACACACAACAGGATCAGTTACATTTCTTTTTTGTTTCTCTTTGGCCTCCTCAGTCTCTCTCATTCTCGCTTGTCTCTTACCAACGGCGTGTTGTCGTCAGGCAGGGAGCGAGGTGTGTACGTGAACTCGGCGAAGCAGGAGTGGATCTCAATCACGGGTTCAATCCCTGTGACCAGGATCTTAGATACCTCTTCCTCTGACACCTGAAACATACACATACTGAATCATATTGAGTAAATAATATGGACAGTGTCAGTAAATACAACGCGTCTGTGTGCGAGAGCGAGCGAGATGTACAAATGTGATGTTACCTTCATATGGTACATCATCATCTCGTTGGCCAGGTGGGACCTGAACTGAGCTTCATGGACTCTCTTGTAGAGCAGAGACTAGAGACACAAACATCATATTATAGTAACATTATACGGATTATTTATGGTCACATATAACTCACTATGTGATGTACAGTTCAGTTACAGCACCAGTAGTAGAGCAGTCTCCTTATTTCTTCTTCTTTTTCTATTTATTTGAAAAAGATAACTAAGTAGGCTGAGATGGTGTTCGATCTTTGGCATACAGAGCTTGATTTTAAGACAAGGACGAATAATTTGCAACAATATCCTGTGTTTATCACAGATCATCCTGCTGAACCCATTTTAATCCCAGTCGACAGCATACTGTACACCATGATACACTGTGAGCAGATAAATAATGCATGTTTTCCTGTTTAAATGATTAACGAGCTGCCTAGCAGGCAATTATTTTTCCAATCCAATATCTTTACAGTTTATTGATAAACTACCTATGGAGACCTGCAAGAGCTTTTAAGCAGCTGCAAGAGCTGCTTAAAAGGAAGGTGAATTGGAAATTATGCCTTAAATATCCCCAGAGCTGTACTTTGTGTATCAGCTCTTCTTTTCCTTCCTTCATTCCTAAATCTATGGTCTCTACTTGAACACCATCTCCATTACAGCGCCTTTCTTAAGGTATATTATGTCAAATCAATTGTAAATCCATCATATTACTCAATCGATTGCAAGACTGCTGGACGGTATTCTTAGAGACGGGATTAAAAAAGTCCAGTAAAATAAGTTTTTATCAATATTTCTACTACGTTCCTGTAAAGGTTAAGTGTTGCTGCAGTGATGATAAATATGACAAAGGTTGATCACATTGTTTTGCAGCAGTCATACTATGCTTTTGAACTACACCATAAAAGCCACTCAGATTGAATGTCTTTAAATTTCCCTTGAGGCTTGACTGAACATTATGCTCCCACTGAACGGATCCCATTTTGCCAGACAGGATCGATCTTTCTGACAGCACTAAAAAAAGATCTACCACACTGTTTTAAGAGACTAACGACTGTAACTCATGTTGTGAACTTTATTTCGTTCCTCTGGTGCAGTCAAACCTAATTAAGGATTATTCAGTGCATGGAACTTGCAGGGATTTTATTATTATACATTACATTTATATTGTGAGCTATGTTACAAAACGCAGAGTTAATGACATTACATTGTTTACAGTGAGTATGAAGATGAATGTATAGCTTAAAACTTGCTGCATTTATTCCATTATAATGTTTCACACTTTGTCATTGCTGCTAAAAAATAATAAGAGAAAGTGATGGAAGCCGTCTTCTATGGTAAAGTGAGGCGTTTAAGTTGTTAACTAATTTGCAACTGACAATGTTTATCTAGAAACTGTATAGTTTTTGTACTTAATGCTTAATGCTTATGCTTAATATGCTTGGTTTATAGCTCGGCTTATTTGTTTCTCTGTATACAAAACTAGTGCCGTTTTGACTCGTGTTGTGGCAGCATTCAATAAATATACTGCAAACAGTTCAATGACTTGTCCCTGACCAGCTGCCTGTGGCTATTCAATATACCAGAGTCAGAAAATGAAACTGTTATAGAGAGTCAGTTCTTTCAGCAGGTAGAGACTTACATGGGCGATGCTGATACCGCAGTAGATGGAGAAAGCCGTGGCCAGGTCCTCGTCAAAGCGGTTGAACCACGGCCCGTTCATTTTATTCACCAACTCAGCCACCCCGATCACCTCTGGAAGATGGAGGATTTAAAGAAAGGGGAAGAGGACAGAAGTAAAGATGCAGAGAGGAAAAGGAAGGTGAGACATGAGTGAGGCAATGAGTTGAAGAAAGAAAGGAGAGAAAATTGACGGTGAAGAATAATGGAGAGTGAAAGATTAGAGTTAAGGACGGAAGAAAAATGAGGCACAGAATGCAGCAGTCAGAGGTGCAGAACAGACGTTGAATCAAACAGGGCTGCTAACTTAAATTAATTTCACACTGAAGCTGAACCTAATTGCACGTAAAAAGATCAGAATTCAGCTCTTTATCTGACAGTTTTCTACATTAAGACAAATCACAGAACCGAAGGTTTTTCTGCTCGGATACAGCAAGAAGCCGGGAGCAGCATCAAAGTAATGCAATTTCTAAGTATGGAACACGGTGAGGACGGTTGCCTCTTCAATCTGCACTTGATGCACTTTAACATTTAGGAGAAAAAGGATGTCATGTGAAAGCTCTTTCATGCTATTCTGAGAGAGCACATGTGTAGAAGCAGCTTCGTTTTTTAAAAGGAAAGAGGAAGAGTAGGTACGTGCTGTACAGGATACGAGAGGAGCATCTAGCAATAGTGTAATGAAACCAAATCTGATTCCTTATTATATTATCGGTAGCCTCGTTATTGCGTTATCAGTGCATTACTAGACTCTACAGGGGCAGCTGGGCACCTCTCTTTACAGATAATAGATGTTGCCACATTGTATTTAAGTACAGCAAAAAAAAGTTTTATGCTCCCAGCTGCTGAAACAATCCGCCGAAAGCTGAATGTGTAATATCCTTAAACTTCATACCTTAACTAATTATATAATGGCCACAAAAAAAACTTAATTACAACCTACCTATATCTTTATATATTTTGCTTTTGTATTTTATCTATTTCATTGTTTGTATTTTCACTTTTATTGTTATTTCTGTGTGCATGAGTCTACACTGGTTAATATTTTATGTCACCTGTAAATTGCATTAACCTGCATGAAAGTTGCTATATGAACAAAGTTTGGTAAGAAAAAGAAAGTTGCAACTTTTTGTGTATGTTGAATGAAGGAAGTTGTGTGTGCATGTGTGTGTGTGTGTAAGTCTTTGCTGCTAGTACCATTGTTCTCGTCTTTGATGGGGAAGCAGAGGATGTTGCGAGTCTTGAAGCCCGTGCTGTCGTCCACACCGCGATAGAAGAGAGGATGGGAGTAGGCGTCTTTTATGTTCAAGATCTGACCGGTGGTCGCCACGTGACCTGCAATACCCTGATCTGCTGGAATACGAAACTCGTTCTGCACTCACACACACACACACACACACACACACACACACACACACACACACACACACACACACACACACACACACACACACACACACACACACACACAATTGCTTCTGTCATCTAGGGACACTATTATTCTTCTACAGTTGTTTTTAATTGATTGTTGACAGCAGAGTCAGACAGGATATGTGGGGCAAGAGCATAACGTATGCAACCGAGATGACGCTGATGATGTAATTACAACGTCCTAAATTGTAGTCTGGATGGAGACCTTTGTTGAATGTCAGTCTGTTTCTCTCCCCCATCAGTTCCTGCCTGTCTTTATTGTCAACTCTAAAGGCATGGAAATCGCTGCTCAAAAAGGTCACAGGAAAGACTCCAGACACATACATCTGTCTGTGTGTGTATGTGTGTGTTTGTAACTGAATGCTTGTTTGTCGTACCTCCTCATCACTAACCACGCCTCCGTCAAACACCTTTGCCACCAACTCATGACTGACACGATCCAGCAAGAACACTGAACAACTGGAGAATCAGAGAGAGAACGAGAGAGAGAAAGAGAGACCGAGTTAGTGGGCTGACGGGGAGGGAAGCAAAGCAAAGCAGAGAAAATGAGAATGTCTTTTATCTCATTTCATCCCAGGTCATTTTGCAACTTTAATTATAAGCGGCAAGTCGGTTAAGAACAAATTGCCAAGATAGCCTTTTCAAATGGAGATAAAGACATTCACACTGCACACACGCGCTGTTTCACACAGACACACACACACTGAAACATCCCTTTGAAGATGAATCAGAGGGCTTACATCTCTGCATCACTGAGGTTCCTGGCCTCCACTATAATTTCCTGTAACAGCACTGACACATCATCTGAAAGAATTAGAGAGAGAAGGAGAGGGAGAGAGAGGGAGGGGAGAATCAAAAAGAAAACAGAGGAAATTAAAGGAATAATAGCAAAGCCCGGATAGACAGAAACAGATATTATACAGTAAATTGCCGTGGATTAGCTCTACAAGCTGATAAGACTTTTTCATAATCAGCAGTTTGGTACAGTGAGAGGGCAATTTGCTCTACCAGTGGATCAATTCTTTGCACCTGCAATCACGATGAATCATCAATGACTTATTCTGCAGTTGGTGCTTACTGTTAGATTAGAATCTAAATGACTCAGTGTAATGAGAGGATAGAGAGGTGGAGCCATCACTTAATGCCCTTCTGATTTTACGGTTATGATCCTGGGTGTAATCACCTTCTCGGTAATAACTCATTCAATTACGTGCGCTATTTGTTTCGCTAGGCGATCAATTAAATATCGGCCATTAATGCAAATTGTACTACGACATTCTCTCTTCGCAGACAGGCAGAACTTACCCAAGTGGGTGAAGAGATTCTTGGCCACTTGTAAAAGCGCCTGTGTGAAAAAAACAGTGGACAAGAAAAGCTCTTTAACTTCAAGCATTATTTATGTTTGCATGCATGTGTGTATGTATGAGAGTGTGTTTATGAGTGAGTATGTGTGTGTGGGGGCATGTGCAGTATACCTGGCACTCCACTTTGAGTTTCTGTTCTTTCTGGAAGGCCAAAGTTGAGGTGAGGACCGTTGAAGTGTAGCAGAAACAGTGCTGGATCACATGCTCATCTGCCTCTGTGTGTCTGCAGCGGAGAAGGCACACACACAAGCACAGAGTAAACGGTAAATTAATTGCTTGTCTTGAATTGCCGTTAAATCAATCTGCAACTAATCTGATCTAAATGGATGAACAATTTTTCAAGCAAGTCATTCTTTGGGTCCAGCTTCTCAATAATGTAGATTTGCTGCATTTTCTGTTTTATATCATTGTAAACTGAAAATGTAAACTAAAATGATTCATCAGTGGTGGAGTGTAATAAGATGTCAAACATGATCAGTTTATGAATTATGCATTGTTATGATTAAACTAAACACCGGTATATGAAGCTGTTAACATTTAACATCTAAGAATTATACTATTCATGAGAAGTAATATTCCAATAAAACATATGTGATAAATGTCTCTCTGAAGCTATTTTGCATAATGGGTACTTTTACTCTTGACAGTAAAATAAGTTTTGCTGCCCTTTACTTTCAAAGTAATTTGAAGATCTCATTACTTCTTCTACCACTGCATTGTACAGTTCAAACAATAAATGGGTTAATTGGGAAATGATTGGTTTTAATTGATAATGAAAATAATGATTATTTGCAGCTCTAAGATAGAGGCAAGATGCATAGTTATTGACGAAAATCACATGAAAAAAGAACCACTTACAGCTGTGTAAGAATGTAGTCACTGTAATGTAATATGTCTAAATGGCTGAAAATAGAATCAAACTCTGGTTTCCTGCAGGTGGTGAATGTGAGTGTCATCCTCTTTGACAGCGTTAAGCAGGCAAATGAAGACTGACTAATGAAATGATCTAGGTGATGCTGCTAATTGCCTGCAGTTTCCTCTATGTGCCTACAGAGGGCAGTGGCATGTTATCGTGTTGATGTCCTCAGTGATGTGTAGCTCAAGGGCTTTATTTCCCTATCCTAGCAAGGGAGCCAGGATTTGACCCAAGCCTAGAACAAACCCTCAGAAGATCAATTTAAGAGCAATTAAGTTCAAAGTTTGAACACTTTTCCAACTAGTAAATCAGGCTGGAAAATCATTTTCTGTGGTACCAGCTAGTTGATTGGAGTCTAAATAGAAAAAAGTCTAAATGTCCACAGCTAAAATAAAAAACAGCAGGAATCCATTTTCAAAGACAAGAAGTCGGACACACACTGCAAAGCAAGCAGCAGAGAAACTGGTATTTATGAAAAAGACTGTTTGCAAGAATGTGTGTGATGCTGCAGTTTTTCAATATATATATATGCTTTTGGGGTACAGTTGTTTCATGGGATCATTCATTCTGTAGTTTTGTCACATCGTTTTCTAGTTTTCTTATCTGCTGCCTGGCACCAAAACTGAGTAATGGACCTGTTACTCGTCTCACAATATGTTATTATTTGACGGTGTTCTAGGGAAGAGGCTAATTTACACTTTCAGGAGACCAGGCAGAGAGAAGTTCCAAAAGAAACTCTGCTTATGAATATGCAATCTATATGATGAGGTAATGTCTCTTTGTGATATATGCCTCTACTAAAATCTGGATGATTGTGCTTGAAGCGAAGGATAAATTCATCACATTTTATGCACAGTTGCGACCCTGATCCTGCTGCTGTTACTATGGTAATGAGATGCCAGCTCTGTCATCAGTGCCACTGGCAGAGGGAGAAATTATGGGACATGATCCCCTATCATCTATCTTAGTCTTCAGAGAGAGAGAGAGAGAGAGAGAGAGAGAGAGAGAGAGAGAGAGAGAGAGAGAGAGAGAGAGCATGCAAAGGAGAGGGATTGTACTGTTTATGAGCGCAAGCCAACCAGTGAAGTGTGTTTTGGGGGAAAAAATATAAAAAAAATACATTAATGTCCCAGCACATTAACTTAAGTAGAGACATATGCTGCCTGACAAGTAAATGATAGATAGATAGATAGATAGATAGATAGATAGATAGATAGATAGATAGATAGATAGATAGATAGATAGATAGATAGATAGATAGATAGATAGATAGAAATTAAACAAAAAAACACACCTCACGCTACCAGATTGTTTCTTTAACAAACACACAAACAGACACAGCTGGAGCACGTTTTTACAGACTTCTGTATTCAGGAGAGATAGCATGCAGCATTGCTCCTGGCAGCATCACACACACATGCATGCACACACAAACACACACACACACACACACACACACACACACACACACACACACACATCACACACGCACACACACACACACACACACACACACACACACACACACACACACACACACACACACACACACACACACACACACACACACACAAAGACATGCCAAAACATGGTGCCAAACCAGGCAGCCAAGGCACCCGCTGTTAGACTCATGACCTGACTCTAGATCATCACATAGCCATCTGCATCGTCACACACAGACACACAGCCAGACTGTGATTTGACACAGGCTCCAAAGTGAAGGTATCCAATCCTGAGGGAGCATGCAGCACATTCTGCTGGTTTCAACAGCAGCAAACTCTCCACTGCCATAAAGTCAACAAATCTGAGCTGTTGAGCTCAACCAATCAGGCCTACCCATCCCAACATCACTGTAAGCCGCTGTCAGATAAATCTTTGTCTCTACCATAAGTCACTGCGTCAGGAATTAAGAAAAGCCAACTCATCTTCAGACTGACACCCCAGCATTTTTAAATATGCTTCAGCAGTAAGCCCTCAGTTCATAAGATACAATGATTTTAAAGATAAGCTAAGAGGTAAAAATCTGTTTTCTCGGTACCTCTACTCTACATGAAATGGTTCAGTGTGATCTTATGACCACAAAAATCAAAAAAGGTTCATGATAGCCATCAGTGTGAACACACTCTTTCACATACATACATACCTCTGCCCACCCTGCTTGTTGAAGGCGCACGCTAGCGCCACCACCTGACCGGTGGCCCTGCTGACCACTGGCACACAAAGCATGGAGGAAATCTCACAGCCCAACATGCTGGACAGCTGCCTACGCTCCTCCTGAGAGGAAGAGAGGCAGACAAATATCCTCAATATTATGGTCAAATAGATAGATGTTAGATAAGAAAGAAAATGTCTCCTTACAGCGCTGATGTCCTGAAGAGTAATTGACTTCTTCTTTTCGACAACTTGACCAAAGCGTCCAAACATCAGCTGAACGGTGGAGAGAAAAGGAGAGATTTAAAGAAAATATGTGTGATTACAGTGAGAGACAAGGAGAAACCAGAATTGTTGAGAGAGTCCCTGGAGATTCTTTTAGAGCTAAAATATATAGATAAAGGTTGTTTATTCAGAGAGAAGTCTATCACCTGGCTTGTTAAATTAGCTAAATCTAGGTTGTGTTTCTGTGACACTAACTACTCCAAAGATTTTACAAATAATTTGTCTTGGGGTACACGGTCTATTTGAACAATAATGGAAAGCCTGTTAAAAATGCTTTGTCCGCCCCACAACCACTCACAGGAGACTTAAAGAGAACGGAAAGAAAGTGATTACCTGCCCAAATTGAATTATTATGACCCCTGCCAAGATTACATGTTGGGTGTGTATTCTATTGTGTCAATCTAAGAGACCTACACGCTGGGTTACAACACTTGCATTAAAAGTATGCTTATTAAAATGGCAACAAACCCCCTTGTGTACCACCAAGTGTAAGAACCCCAAGTGAATGAATGAAGGTTGACTGAATGATGTAGTTAACAGGGAACAAAGAACACAAACAGACCGATAAATGCAAATTATGACAGAATAAATAAATGACTTTTCATAGGAATAAATTATTGTATTTGTCGGTCTCACCGGAAAGCTGATCTCCTCCTCCAGGACTTTGTCTCCAACTACCTAAAGGTCACAGAGTTCAAAGGTCACGGCTTATTTAATTGAGTCATTGCTAAAACGGCATTTCTTTGCGTCTGTTTGTATGTGTGGGTGTGTGTGTGTGTGTACCTGGCAGAAAAGCTGGTGGTTGTCCTCGGACACCAGTAGCAAACAGCAACACTGCGAGTGAGTCTGCTGCTGCAGCTGAAGGAGAACGCAAACACAAATCCAATCACAAAAAAAGTTATCTTTATCGGACTCAGTCAGATTGTTTTTAAAGCCTCAATCCAAGATGTTCTGGAGCCGAAGTCGAAGTGTGAAGATAAGATTAGAAATCAGTGGACGGCGGAAAATGACTGTGGGTTGGGCGAGAATTCAAGATTGTCCTCAATGTCCTGCAGCAGCATAAAATTGTGAATAAAGACTCATTTCTATTATTTACAGAAAGTACAAATTAAATGTCTCACACAATAACGTCTGGAATATATTTTAAGAGATGATTTATTTGCAGATGCAGTTTCTTATCTTTTATTCCCATTAATAATGCATTCTTTCACTCGTGGTCATCTCTTAATACGTGATCTAAACATATATACGGTGTCAAAAATACATTAACAGGCAGAGATTTAAGACAAGATTATTCTTTGAATACAAAAATCCCCTAAACACAGAGACACAGTCACATATAGGTGTCTTTTTGTGTCTAAAAGAAGGAGTGTGTATGAACTCTGTGTCTCTGCTGTGTGCTCCACACCTGCAGAGTTGCAACCAATTTCCTGCTGTTATCTGAGATGAGAAACATTCATTCATAGACTGAAATTCACTCAACACACAAACACACCTGTACATGCATAATGACACAAATACTGTATGTACGAGAGAATATACATGATCACACACCCACACACAGTCACAAGAGCTGTGTTTCCTCACACATCATTCTTCTCTGTAATCCACAGAGCTGGATAGAGAACAAGCAGGAAGGGGTATATACAACAGCTGATGCCAACACACTTGCCCCCCCCCCAGACACACACGTAAGCACTCTGCACAATCACACACGCACACAATCACAGACGCACACAATGCAAGTCGCTGCACCCACGCATAATAATAAACCCCTCCACCCCCTTTTCTCCCAAATACAGTTAATCCCATGAGAGCTGCCCCAAGCACTTCCCAACAAACTGACGATTCCTCAGCAGCAGCAATCTCCCGCTCCCTTGCCTCCCATCCTCTCCTCCCTCTCACCCCTTTTTACAACGGTAACAATAAACAGGCGAAACAAATCATGTCTGATTCAAAATACTTTTTAAAACCCCCTGCAGGCTTTTGAACCAGCACAACTTCTCCCTCTCCTTTCCTTCAGATGCAGGAAAAATACTACAAATTCGGTTTTAGAGGCGTTGAAGACTGAAGTTTTACATGCAGGGTGCACAACTGCTGCAGTGTTGTTCAACCCCATGGATCTAGTCCTGCAGAGTCAAGGTAGCAGGAAGGTCATGGAGGTGATAGATGTTTAGATTTGAACATTCTCACTGAAAAACACCCTGATATTTAAAAGGAGCAGATTGCTTTAAAGCAATTTTCATGAAGGAGTTTATGTCCCCATGCACCTAAAGGCATTTATGTTTTCTGCTGGAAGAGGACACAAATCCCTGCTGTTGACAGTGAATTATGTCCTTGCTAAAAGAACATGACAAGAAAAATGAAAAGAGGGTGAAAAAAAGCTTCTGATTAAGCACCAGAGCTCATTTAATTAGGCAATATTTCAAGATAAATGGTCAACATTTTTACTATATGTTTCAATATGATGAATTATAAAAAATCTAAGATCTTTTCTGTTGTTTTAATGATTAAAACAAACACTGAAAATGAAATATAAATTTTGAATATGTGAATCTCCTGAATTTTCCTGGACATTACATATATTAGTGCTGCAAGAAACAATAATTCTGCAGATTTTTCTGCTGATATTTTCTAGGTTAATCAATTAATCGTTTGATCTATCAAATGTAAGAAAAATAAAGTCAAAATGTCTGTAACAAGTCAAAGATATATATATTTCCGTTTGAACCAATGAAAGTTAAGTCCTTGAGTTTTGATGTGGAGACAAAAGTTTGACTTAACTTTCTTTGCTTTACCAAAAACTTGTTATAAAAAAATCAAAAGAAGTCCTTCATGCTCACTTAGTAGTATAAAAAATAATCGTAAGTATGTGCGTGCATCCATTAAGGTTCTCTGTAGCTGTTGGACTGAGACTTTGTCCCTTTGATGCAGTATAACCTTCAGATCTCTTTCCTCTTTCTTGCTTTATCCCTCTCTATCTCATATTTTCTTTATCAGTGAGCAATTCCATGCATTTA
Source organism: Anoplopoma fimbria (assembly GCF_027596085.1). Taxonomy (NCBI): domain Eukaryota; kingdom Metazoa; phylum Chordata; class Actinopteri; order Perciformes; family Anoplopomatidae; genus Anoplopoma; species Anoplopoma fimbria. The sequence goes on from NC_072449.1 coordinate 10,663,712, forward strand.
AAATTGTTGTCAGGTTTCTGCACATACTGTATAGCTGATAACTAGCTGATAACCCTCACTGCAATAAATCATAACACCTCTGCCTCTGCCTCCTTATTTTTTACAGGGAGCCTATCATAAAGATACTGTATATGGAGGGAGTATAGTATGGGGAGGCTTCTGTATGATAAGAAGCTTGTGGTAACGGTAATGACAGGAAGAGGGGGAAGGATTTCATGTTTGGCATGTACTGTACGTCTTTAACTCTCTATGTGTGCACGAGGGAGCATAGAAGACCTCAGCCACTTACATAATTGATGACTTTGAGCTGGAGAGAGGCTGCATCAAGGTCAAAGAGCTCACCTGAAAGAGAAAAGGGAGAGAGAGAGAGAGTGATGGGAGTAAAAACCAGAGAGGGGCAAGGGCAGATTGGCGCTAAGGAAGACGGGGAATGCAGAGCATGTACGCAAGTGGACATAAAGCAATCCAGGGAGGGATGCATGGAGACAGCGAGGTCGGGGAAGGGTGAACGGGAACCAGCCAACAGAGGGACTAATAATGAAGACAAGACAGTGGATGGAGGGCTGCTTGGACTGCAGATGAAGAAGAGCTGGACAGAGAAGCAGAAAGGTGACACTGGAAAAAAAAAACTGAGGACACTGAAGCCAACTCATATTTGCTTACAATTACCAGGGAGTAAACGATGATTGTGTATGTGCACAGGAACAGCATTAGCAAGTCCACTTTCATTATGCATGAGATTTTAAACAGTGTTTTCACACAGGGGCTGTCACACATTCCTTGTGCCACTGACGGAGTCCATCTAAATTCAAAGAGCTTTTTATCCAGATAGGCTTACTCCATTAACATACCTCACCTCAAATATACCAGTGTGGCTGTGTGTGTGTGTGTGTGATTGTGTTTGCCTCACAGTTTTGTGTTTGTATACACAAGGTGTAGGAAATGTAAAATGTATGAGAGGGGTGGAAAAGGTGGTTTATTTAATATGCCTTCATGAATGTTGTTACCATTTGTGTGTGCATACCACAGAGTTGCAGAATGTTGCGGTCCAGTTCGCAGTAGTCCTGGTCTGAGACGTTGAGGTGCAGCAGTGCATTGTGGGACTGTATGGGAGAGGGACTGAGAGGAGGCCTCTGGTAGGACGTCTGAAAAGCCTGGACTCGCGCACACGCCACTGAGGCCTGTGACGACATGCGCGTGTGCAGAAACACACACACGAGCACCAAAGTCAGTTGAGTTGAAAGTAAAATTTGGGAGAGAAAATCATCAGACTAAATAGTGTCTGATGATTTCATCTGGTCCTTCAGAGAACCGACAAAAGTGAATGGAAAGGCCATTGAAGTAAACATCACCCATCTTACACAGGATAATGAATGCAACACATGCATTATTGCTGAGATAAAACATTGATAAGGTCTTTCTAAGACTGATCTGGGTGTTGACATTCACATTGACTGACTGACAGAAACAGGCTTTCTGGATTTGCAATCTCAGAAATGTACAACTGGGGGGCAATATTTAGTTATTTAATAAAAGGGAGTTTTGTAGTTCTTGCACTGTAGCTTTAATTCTACCTTGTTTCTGTGATGACATTTTTGTGACTTTGTGGTAATTGTTGCAGTTTTTATATAACCTTTTGTTGTGTATTTGCTGTATGTTTCGTGAGTGCATCATCTTTTTAGAGTCTGGCCATCTATGTGTTAAGTTCTCATTGAATTGTCAACAAAAATGATGCCTTCTTGTAGAGTAAATACAGGCTGTGCTTTACCCCTTCTGATAAAAGGCCCTGTGCCAAAACCTGTTGGTTAACTACTGTTACCAAGTTGCTTTTTTACATTTTTGATCCTAACAGACAGAGGAAGATAGAGCTTACGTGTTTCTCCAGCATGTTAAGATGCAGTTCATCCTGATCAGATAGTGGATTACAGCCCACCTGTAAAAAAACAAAGACATTTTAGTCCAGTTCAGGTCATCAACTGTAAATATCTACCTTTTCATAAAGGAGCAAGTCATGACGTAGACTGCTTTTGTTACTTTGGTTTATTAAATTATTAATAAACCAAATAAACCTTGAATGCAAGGACTCACCAGTAAGACAGCGATGGCCTTCTCCCGCTCCTGGTCCAAGAGAGGAATGACAACAGCTAAATGAAAGAAAAAGAAAAAAAAAGAAAAGCTTTTATAACAATAATACATTTATTCAAACAAAACACACTCTTGGTCCATTATTTTCCCTCCTTTCATTAACTTTCCATGTCCTTGTCTCACTCTTAATCTTATTTGTTCTTTTCCATGTTCTAATACAAAAGAAAACTGTTCAGGAGAAATAAACATGGGAAAAAACAACCCCAATGTCCTTGAAAAACACTGCTTATTATTATTTTTTGATTTCTTTCATTTTTCATTCTCATTGGTTTAGTGCGGATAGCAACAGCAGATCTCAATGGAGATAATAAGTTTGATCTTGGAGGTAAGTGTTGCTACATGTTTTGACAGAAGACAAAAACTGCAAACAAAATTATGTGTTTGCCACATTGGTTAACTAACTCTTATTTATGCAACATCATTAAATATTCAGTGGTATTTATTGATCTACAGAGTGCAGAGCGGTCATGCATGTTGCTTAAGGATGTCTACATGACTACAGTACAGCCCTCCAGGTCCTTCTCACATTTCTGTTTTTAGATAAAAAAAAAGTAACTCTTCAAGTTCATTTGAAGAGGAATGCAGAGTCTATTCATTGCACTCGATTCAAGTTCTTGCATTTTTTCTCATCACAGACCCTCATTGCTCTTGTTCAACGCAGCTCCATACCTATCCTTCGGCAATCATCATCTCTTGTTCACTACTCCTCTCTCTACCTCCTTTCGTTAGTTTTTTTTTCTCCCACGCTCACACATCTCTTAGCTCCTCTGGATGCACAGGCGAAAGCTCACACATGCTCAAACAAGCACGCACGCACGCACGCACTCACACACACACACACACACACACACACACACACACACACACACACACACACACACACACACACACACACAAAAACTCAGATGTTGGTCTATTTGTCTGTCTGCCAGCATCATTCTAACTGTTGCTACACCCTTCAACATACACACATGTAGTAAAACCACACACACACCTCTTCTGTGTGCTGGTAACGGTGCTGCGAGGCAGATTCTGTATTTCTCTGGCAGTTCGGACGGAGGAAGGCCTACACACTGACATCGCCTCAGCTGGTCCACGATACTCCTATGACACAGAGACACAAGTTGAGTTCAACTCATGTGTGAGAGAGACAATTACCTCCAGCACATCAGTCAGAGTGAGAAATAGAGAGAGACAGTCAAGACAATGGGGAGACAAAGAGGAAGAGGGGATTTGGAAGACAATCGAAGCAAATGGAAAACCCATAACCAGCATTACAAAAACAGACACGTTGTGCTCATCGACACCAACCAAAACATATCTGAAGAGAAGTATTATTCATTCTGAAATTATATGAACTTAATACTGTCCTACTAATACAGAGGGCAGCTGTCTTATGAGACATTTGGTTATTGTAGACGGACTACTACCAAATGACACAAAGACGCATACATTTACACACACACTGACACACACACACACACACACACACACACACACACACACACACACACACACACACACACACACACACACACACACACACACACACACACACGTGTCGATTCACACTTAAGTAAGCAAACACAATCAGACACCCATGAATAAGGAAATGAAGGACAAAAAAGGAACATAGTTTCACTAATGCACACAGGTAAATTCACAATCTATGTGCTTTACATAATTATCTACTGTGCCCTCCAGCAGCTACACACACACATACACACACACAAACAAACAGAAACACACAAATCATAGCAGCAGTCCCTCCATTACATGCTCACAAAGTCTGAAATCCCCTCAAGCCATTGCTGCCAAATCCCTGCATGGTGCATTGATTTAAAAGTGTCCATTTGTTTCAGCTCACTGAGGTCCAGTCCACTTCAGTCACAAAACATTCTCATCGCAGTTTACTTTGGTGACAAATACCACTGACCTTTGTGTAATGTCTTTGTTCAAAGCAGCTTTTCTGCCCGACCATGAAGCCAATTTATAGCGGGGCATGGCAAAGAGCAAAAAACCCTCCCCGGGGCTCCATGAAAAACACTGTTATGTTTGACATACCTATTAGATAACATTTATCCTATCATGTCTGGTGTGTGGTGTATGGAGATATGGCAACAGTGTAAGGTCAACTAAAGCTTTACAAATGTGTTTGGAACAGTTAGCAGCAACAATAGATCCAACATACTATCATACAGGTCAAGGCTGGCGGGGTAGGCGTTGTGTTTATAGTGCAGTGGGGGCCAATGACAACAGTTAGCAGCAGCAGCAGGAGCCAAGACTTAGAGTGAGTGTAAAGAGGAAGGTTATGGAGGAAGATCTCAAGTATCAAGCACAACCTATTATTATTAAAGAGTACTATAATTCTCTGTCGTATTTACTGTAACTAAGCAACCAATCTACTTTCTGTTTACACTCTGTACGTGAATGGTCATGTGATAGTCGTTTTCAGGCATGCTAGTGTAGATGGAGATTGTTTTAATTTTAAAACCCCGTTTCGTATAAGTGTGGATGTAGCGTTAGAGATGGACATTTAAATAGGCCACTCAGATATAGTGAATGTGTGTGTGTAGGTGTGTATTTGGCTCTCGTTGTATTCAGCTGATGATTAATTAATCTGGATGATGCTAATGACTTCATGTTCCTGTTCATGTACCAACGCTATGAGCTCCATTTGCCGTAACTGCTTAACAATCATTAAGAAACACTAAAGCTCTAAACAGAGATTTTGCAGATGACAGAGAACAAGAACGACATGAGCAACAGTGCGTTAAATTATTCCTCTGTTTTTAGGAGCTCCACTGTAACAGTAATTAGTCTGTATGTTTGTACATATGTTTGTTCATTTGTGCATCTCTGAGGGGGAATGGCAGTAATTGTGTCTGAGGATTTGAATGTTGTCAAAACCATTATGGCACATAATGGCAAAAAAACATCAAAGTATGAATAATTTGCATATTAAGGGGTGGCCTGGTGGCGCAGTGGTAACAGTGTCACCTCACAGCAAGACAGGTTCTGAGTTTGAACCCGTTGGCTGGTTTGCATGTTCTCCCTCTGTCAGTGAGAATTTTCCGGGTTCCTCCTTCAGTCCAAATACATGCAGTTTAATTGTTGACTCTAAATTGTCTGCAGTTGTGAATGTGAACGTGAACGGTTGTCTGTCTCTATGTGTCAGCCCTGTGACAGTCTGGCAGCCTGCCCAAGGTTTACCTAGTCTCCCTCCAATGTCAGCTGGGATTGGCTCCAGTGGCCTGCGACCCTGAGGATAAACGGTTACAGATAATGGATGTATGGATGCATGGATGCAACTACCTTCAATTTAAAATGTTTATTCCAACAGTTGTGCAGCTGCATTGTGTAAACTTATCAGTGTATTCTATATATTTTTGAATTGGACTGTGAGTTTACTTTTAGCAGTCAAACAATAGCTTGTTTGGTTGTGAGGCTTCAGTTATCTTGTCCAGAACAAAAAGTTTAGAGGATGAACAATCATGGAAGCTGTATTGGTTTATTGCTGCATATTTGTGTGTGTGTGTTTGTGTCAAGGTCCAGTTAATGGGCTTGTATGTATTGGAAAGTGGGCTGGAATGAGGCTCAAACTAAGTGGCCTTCTGCCTCTCAGATGGGTTCATTGTGTGCGTGCTTGTGCCACGGTCTTGATAACAGGCTTATATAAGCAGGTGAATTGGCAGGAAAAAAGTGAACGAGTGCCCCTGTAGCTCTTTTAATATCCCCATTACCTCTAGCCTGCATGTGTGTGAGCACATTACATGTGTGTGTGTGTGTGTGTGTGTGCATACTAAAAGTAATAATGTGTATATGTCTGTGGGTTGTGCTTGTGTCCTTGCGTCCTTGTTTATGTCTGCATAAGCATGTTTGTGTGTGAGCCCGTGTTTGTGTGGCGATGGGGTGCTGGAAAAAAAAGGGTTCTTGTCTGACAAACAGAGACTTTCATCTATTATGTAGTGTTGGTTTTTGCCTGAGCCTGGACAACAGTCGCAGTAGCATGCAGGGTTGTAGAGCTTCAGAGAGCACTTAAGAGAGGAGAGGATCGCGGCGTCTCACTGAGGGACGCCGGGCGCTGTCACCGCAGCTATTAGCCTTGCGACGCTTCCGTGGGGAGAGGGATTGAAGGTGAGAAAGAAAGAGGAGCGCCGGGGAGGAGGAGGGGGAGGTACACAGCCGGCTTAGTGCTTCGTGGCTTGAGCAGGCTGAGGGGTAAAGAAAGGGTAATGACAGATTGATGCACTGAGGTGGAAAGGTGGAAAGGATAGCAGATGAAAAGAGATAAGATAGTTTGTAAGAGAGAAGGATGCGTAATAATCTGTAGGGGGGAAATAAAGGGAGCATTTTAATGAAAGAGCCATAGGAATTGAGGACAAGAAAAAAGTAAGAGGTGGTAAAAGTGAGAGGATAAGAGACACAGAGAAGGTCCTAGAGCGTCTTAATGATGAGACTCTTGTTTTACACCCCTGTCTCCGTGGTGATCGTGTGATTTGGGGCTGAGCGGCTCATAATCATTCAGGTAACACCTGCTTTCCACACAGAGAAAACAGCCGTCCCTGTTTTCCCCTCTTCATCCCTCCCCTTTCCGATTGTTTAACATCTGCGGCTTGCTGCATACACAATCACACACACACACACACACACACACACACACACACACACACACACACACACACACACACACACACACACACACACACACACACACACACACACACACACACGAAGAGTACACACCTGATCTTTCCCTCCTGTGGCAGTTCATGTGGCGGGTCGTCAGATAACAGCCTCGAGTATCCCTCCAGCAAGTAGACACACACACACTCCTGGAATAAAACACACACATGTACGTGCACATTCATTTGTTATCCCATTTTAATTAATTTCATGAGTGAGGAGCTTCATCCATTTGCAAAAAATGTTCCCTGGTCTAATGTCAAAACCAAGGCTTCTAGCTCCACCGCTCTGAATACCAACAGGAAGCTTCTAGTTTTCAGGTGATAAATCATGAAAATATCACTAATGTTTAGCTGTGTGTGCAACTGTACAGTTTGTGTGTGTCTGTGCCAATACCGTGCTGGGTAGCAGCTCCTGTATGGTGTCTCGGAGGGCCACTCGAAGCGAGCACGCGTCAACAACCGCCGCCAGCCGCAGCAAAGCATCCTGGGGAAGGAGACAAACAGATGCCCTGATGTCTGTTTGGTTGTTTGCTTACTCTCTCAAAGTGTGCCTCCATAAACCCGAGGCTTTGGCTATAGGTTTGTTCTTTTTGTTGGTACAAGTTTTATGTTACCACAGCTCTTCCCCAGATATTTAGCTTGGCAGGCTGCAAAGGCCTCTGATACAATATTTAAACTGTGTCACACTCTGTAACACGTAGCAATCTGCATGCTTGTTGGAGGCACAAGTGAGGTACTTTAAAAATGAACTGAACTCAAACATTGTCAGGAATTGCTGGAGTTTGTTTTGCTCTTCAGGACACTCAATGAATGCATTTGTTTAATTTTGGCACTGTGAAAACCAAGCACTCGACATGAAAAAATTATTCATGGTTTGAAATGGAAGCAAAAAGTCTCATGGTTCACAAATTACGTAACAGATATTTACTTTCCTCTCACTGTTGCGTTCTTTGAAGATTGGCCAGAAGCACTTTACTTGGAGGAGATAGGTGGTTATCTTAATTACAGCCTGCCTCTGATTAGTGTGATCAAATTTAACCCGATCTATTCTCTTTAATCTCTTTTGACTTTGATCAAATATGTCCCCTTGTCAAAATTCACTACACGCACAAATCCTAAAGACAGAAAAGCATGAAGGATTTCATCACAGCTGAAACAAACCAGAAAGACATGGCTCCTCTTCAAAGTAAAGGACAGAGTATGCTTGAAATAAACTAGTATGTGATAAGCGTTCTCCAACCACGTTAAGGCGTTTAAAAATAGTCTTTATAGCTGTTTCAAGTGGCCATTATGAAAGGCGGGGCCAAAAGCAGTTAGTCTCTGAGAGGGGCGAGACTCGATTAAACGTACAGATGCAGATAACGTAAAGTCATGATATTGGATGATGATGTTGTAAAAAGGCTTGAGCCAGAAGTTCAAAGTGTTCCTACTTTCTAGCCTCTGCACACCTGGCCGATTGCTGCATAGAGTGGCCTTGCTTGTCCAATTATCCGTTTCGGAAAGAGGAAAATTGACAAAAACAAAACAAAACAGCCTCCCAATCACAATGTCAGGAAGGCGTTTCAGATGCTCTGTGACCATCAGTCAAGCAAATTGTCTGGAGCATACTAACGCCTTAAAAGGGTCAACATAACTGCAAGGTGAGAGCAGTTTGTTTTTTCACTTTGGTCATTTCAAAGCAACTTTCTACTTTAATAAAGATGAGGTTTGGAAACAGGGAAGAGAAGCAGAGCAAAGGGAAAACAGGAGAGCTGATCTGAGATAACAGGGGAGCTTTATCCTTAAGGTCGTTCAAGATTGAGTTTGAGCTTCGAGGGTTTTTACGTTTTCACTTTCAACAAACATTAAAAACAGACATGCAGAGCCGCAGCGTCTCACAACCATAACTTTATCAGATGAGCGCTCGTAACATCCTATGTGACAGCTAGAAATTCATACTGTGAGAATATTTACACTCTGGGTGCAGTCTCCTTAAATCCCTACTAGTTCCAGTAATCAAACAGGATTATTATTACATATAACCAAAGTCTAAAGAGAGCACCTTAGCGGGACTTCAAAATCTGATCAAAGCGTAGAAAAACGCAGTAGAGGCTTTAAACAGCAGCTTTTCTAAAAAACTGTCTAGTGAATATAAATCGGAAAGAAGACCATAATGTTTTAAATGTTTTCTGTGACTGCTAGATCGTGCTATTTCAGTTGTTCTTACAAAGCTGTTAATAACACAGCCAAGCCGGAAGGAAGATCTTGTTCCTTCCTTAAGGAACTACAGAGGTTCTGTGAGCTGCATCTGCTTGGGGGGCTCGATGTCCTACTGAGGGTCTCCATATGTCACCCTCTTCTTTATTCTTAATGTGTGGCTGTTCTGACATCCTCCCTCTAACCCTTTCTCCTCTGTCTAGTGTTTGAGTGAGAGCAAACATGGAAGACAAGAGAATGGGTGGCAGAGGAGGAGTCGTTAGTGTGAGGCTGAGGAGGGTCAAGGAGTGAGTGAGGAAAAAGAGGGAGACGGGGAGTTCTGTCATGCCTGAGCACTCAGTGTTGGTTATTACATAGGATTGAATGTGATTAAATGCGATTAGCTTTGATCACTCAATCAGTCTGCCAGAGTGCTGTTGTAATGAAGCTGGAGATTAGAGTGAGAAATTATTTCAGAGTGGGCCGAATCTTAAGCTGCAGCTTTTGAAATGCTCATGTAAATCCCGATAAGTAATGTTTGATCAAAAGGACAGCTGAACAGCAGAGAAACAAAAAACTTTTCTGGCTCCATTCTCTGCTGTCAAGAACTCGCAGAGGATTGACGCTTGAAACTGCAATCCTTTGTGTGTGAGTGCGTGTTTGTGTGTCTGTGCACAATACTAGCGATAGGATGCATGCCTTGGTAAATGTCAAACTCTGTCTTCTGACCTTTCACAATCAACTCTTGCCATAAACCTCAAACCATCTGTTATATTAATTTACCTGCTTCCACACACACACACACACACACACACACACACACACACACACACACACACACACACACACACACACACACACACACACACACACACACACACACACACACACACACACACACACACATTTTATTTGTATTAGCTTCAAACGTAATTGCAGCTCTAGCTATTAATGGAACCTTTTTTTTGTATTTTTGCTTCATAAAATCACTTTAATTTGATTCATTTGATTTTATTTTCACCATTTTATTTTTGAATAAGTCACTTTCATTGTGTTGCTGTCACGTAATGCCTTTTGGTAACTGAAAAGGAAATTCTTGTTTTTTCATTGAACAAGGAACTTTAAGAGCTCATTTTAGGGGGATTTTAAGAGACAACAGTTTTTTTCTTCAATTGATGTGATTTTGGACAAAGCTTTTATCTTAATCAAGTTGAACATATCATAACAGAGAACATTTTTAAAACGGGAGACATCAAATCTCCCAATGACAAAGAGACAGAACTAAAAAAGAATGCATGACAGGACAATGTGAAGGGCCATTATGATAATGGTTTATACATATTATTTTTATTTAATTATATTTATTTAATTTAAAAAATACTCTCATAGATCCCATATCCATTCTACTCATTGCATTACTGTCATTCATTATTTGTAACAGCGATGCACTCATCGGAAGCAAGATGTATTGTCCTCCATTCTCTGAGTATGCAACAGTATGAACAATCCCAATTTATTATGTTTCTATGTTGTTATGTTTCTGTAAATGTCACACTAACACATACAGTGAATGATGTGCCTTTTAGGGATGGTAATATTTAACAGTTTAACCATTAACAATCATCATTTTGACTGATTACTGCTATCATTTAAACAGCTAAAAGAAATCCACAACAGATCTTCCACATTATGGGGCCCATTGCATCAGGGTTTTCTTTAACCCCGCCTCCTAGGCCTCGGTCCAGCCTCGTTCCCGGCTCATTCACATGAACGAAGGAAAACTCTGGATTCGGCTATCAGTGCATTCTACAACTTTTAGGACCTAATGATTTAAATTAATAAGTGTTCAAACTGGGAAGTTGATTTACCTAAAACAAAAATTCAAAGCCCAGCACTCCTCCTGGGGGCTCGGGTTGAAAGTGGCTGACAAGCAAGACACGGAAACTTGCCTTGAATCTTGAGGAGTTGCAGCATTTATGCCACGACAAATAAACTGAACACACACTACACTGCTACATTCACAGCTATAACATTACTGCTAACTTCATACTCATCATCACACATGATTTCTTTCTCGACCAGACACTCGCTAACATTACGCCTAGCTTGCAATCTTGCAAAATATATAAGAGTATACCAGGCAGACACACAACTGACAACCTCACAGCTTACTTGACTGATGCAGTGGAGACTCAAGGATAAATTATCTGCATGTTTCCACGACATTGAACGCCTCAGCGTGGATGCTAACTGCCCTTGACGGATGAACTTGGGACATCAGATGCCTGTTGTGTGCGCACATTGCAGCTGGCAATAAATGGATTTAACCTATTTGGGCATCATTGCAGTTGGGCAGCTTGTTAGGCACCAAAACCACAGCACCTCTGCACGATCAAAGGTTAATGATTGGTTAACGAGGGTCTGCTATTCAAAATTAGCATCCCAAGGACTTTGTTGTCTTCGTCTGTCTACCACTTTCACTCTTTTTTAACTCCCATTCACTCTCCTCCACACTTCTCTCATTTTCCTTCCTGCATCTTTCTACCTGGACTTTTAACCAATGCCCTTCTGTTCCTCTATGTTCAACTTTGCTGTTGTCTTTATCTGCAGCCTTTCTAATCATTGGAGCGCGCTGACATTTTGAAGGGCGCCTGTGATCAGCATAACTAAACCCTGATGCCTTTCTCTCTTTATCTTCATCAGACGCCCCCTCAGACACAAATGCAAACACACATTCCATAGGCTGCTCTGTTTACCATCTGACAGTTTGAGTCTCACAATGATTATATAAAACTGTAATCTTCATTCAATTTTTAAGTTATTGAGACTGTCTCCCTCCTACAACTTATTACTCACAAGTTGTCTTTGCCTGAATGTGTGAATCACCAAAATTGAATCATCATCGCTACCACTGGCCACTGACCTTATGAAGTCAACAAAATATCTAAGGTAATCATGATTCTATATCCCTACACCAATAAATATGGTTGCGCTACAGATTGGCCTATTACCCAAAACTGCAGCCCCAACAATACTCCAATATATACAACATAGATACCATAGACTTTCTGATAAATTATTTGATTGCTCAGCATGGTCTGGATATGACTGGTTTTTATTACCATTAAATTAAGCTTTCCAATTTGACTATACCAATGCCCATTTCATACATCTCCATCAGCTATGAACTGCTTCATCCGGGGCAACAGACACCTTCTGGTTTTACTCTATAGACCACCTGGCCCCGAATCCCAGATCATCTCTGTATTTTTAACCTGTGATACTGTCGCTCGTCTTGAATTTTTTTCTTAAATTGTGTTGGCCTCTAAACAAAGTACCTGCTTCCTCAATCCTCTACTAGCTAAACTTTTATTGCTGTCTGGCCATATCTGGGATTCACAATGCTGAATATTTGCTGGATTTCAATAGGGCTTTTCTATTCCTGACGACCACTCAATGTGCTCTACATAACGAGACAGCATTAACAAACACAATTTGGGGTTCAGTATCTTGCCCAAAGACATGTAGACTGCTTTTGACACCAGCTTGCATTGTATTGCATTGTATAGTCCTAGACTGACTGAAAAATCATTTGTTGTCTCTGGCTTGGCTTTCTGGAGTGAGTTAAGCCTTTCTTATCTTTTCACTTTAACTTTCAGTTGCTTTGATTACTTCAGGGCTTGTATCTGTTATCTGTACTATTATTGTTCTGGCAGGTTAGTCAGAGTCTCAATATATTGTTTTTATCCTCTATCATTCCTTCTACTCGTATTTGTACTTACTGCAGGTTTTCAATTGTAGACAAAAACACACATAGAGCTTGAAGTGTATACTCTTCTCCTACAAGAGCTACGTTCAATTTGCTCCTCAGAAGGGCACTTAAGCCCTAATCATCTGAGTGACGCTGCTCTGCAGACGGTGTTAAAAGCCAGGAACATATTGGTCAGCGCACAGGTATGATGGTATGGAAAGGAAGTTATAGAACAAGAAAATGCCAACCTTCTAAGAAAAAAAAATACAGCTTCAAACTTTACCCAATCATCCAATCTTTTCCCTGAACTACTGCAGTCATAAATCAGAGTTAATAGAGAGGGAGGCAGACATTTGAAGCAGACAACTCACTGAAAATCTTAATTAAGTCTGCATGGACAGAGCTGCTAGCAGAATGAAGCCAAATCAGCTCTGTATAATGTCGATATAATTTCCTACTGAGCAGAACTAGGCCTGATCCTATTTCTTCATTCTTTCTAAGGTTTATTTTAGCTGTTTTGGCTTCCTGGTGAGCAGCTTTTTAAATTTTTTCATTTACATATAAAATAATAATGTGCGTATTATATTGTTTAGAGCTGTACTTCTATATGACTGACAATTTACTTGTTACTGCCTGATTTGTACACATTTATATATGGTGTAAGATATCAAGCTGATTAAAACAGGATGATTTCCCACAGGTATTTGACCCAGCTCTGCTAGTACGCTCTAATGTAATTTTTGCTCTCTAATGGTGGAAGCATAATTACACAAATAATTATACAGTTGTATTTGGTGGTGCGGAATCTGCTTTCTGAGAGGCGCTTTGTATGAATCTAGTACTAGTTCAGCAGGAAGCATATTTAAGCCCCTGATGAGCACAACACAGGGATCCGGAATACAATAATATCAATAATATTAATAGAGTTATTTATATAGCACAATTCATGCATAAAATGCAACACAAAGTGCTTCACATAAATACAGATTATCATAAGATTAACGGTAGATTTATACAATTGAAGAAAGCAGGAAATGCTAAATGTGGGCAGTGTCAAGTGGGGTCAACGACCACACAGCAGTAACCAAAGTTGCATTGCCACTGGAAGCAAATTTATTATTTGCCCCTTTGCTCCCACCGACTGGAAGTGATTGGGAGGCGAATAATCGGCAGGGTTAATGAAAACAAAGCATCAGGTAAAAAAAGTGAGGAAAAAGCAATAGTAAAAACATGTGTGATCAGATTTGCCATTGCAGGTATTTTCCCTGATTCATAGGTCAAAAGCTGTTAAAACTGCTGCGCTTGTATCCGACTTTGTGGAGCTTACTTTGTCAGTTCATTAAACTGGATGGATGGAGTATGCTCAAGTCAAATCCCAACTTTGTCTCAGAAGGCTTCACAGTCTGAACGACATATGATACTTAAGATCCTCAGACCCTCGGCTTAGATAAAGGAAAAACTCAAAAAATCTTTAAAATAAAAAATGGAGGAAACCGAGTAACAGAGGGAAAGTTCCTCTCCTAGGGATAATAGATATGCTGTTTGGACAGAGCAGAGAGAAACAATATTAAAATCTCAATATGGAGAAAAAGAATGACAGCATTAGGTAAAGATTTCAGACATACCAAGAGTATGGATCTCAGTTGTCATGGAGTGGTTTGTTCCAAAACTGTTTCTTAGATAATTAATGAATCTTCAAGCTCATCATTTTAGAATTCTGATCTTGTCCCGTTTATTTGAGACCAGCTGTTATTTGATCATTTTGAAAGATGGCCTTGCCAGAAGGGGTAAGGGCCTGTAGTTTATCTGGATCAGAGGTTTCTCAGCCGATGTGAGATGCATTACTTACAGGCTGTATTCTTGGAAAACTAGCCATGACAAATGGAATTAAATCCAGCACAATTTATTTTTCTTGTGCACTCAAAACTGTAATCATCATCAAAGTCAATTGCATCTATTTATTTGTTCTTCTACTGACCGTCTCCCTCTGCCATCAATAAAAAGCAGCCTCTTTACCACAGCCACATTATTTTTCTTATTTATTAAAGGACACACAACCCCTTTGAAGTTTTCTATAACTGGAGTCCATATTACAGTATAAAAACTCATCTCTGTGAACACAATCAAAGTGTTCATACAAATTATATATGGTTGTATGGTTTCTGTCACATAAACATGAACTTGTTTTGGGATCATCTTTAACAGCTGATAAGAGATTCTAGCAGATGTAAGTATATTTCATTATTAATTAGTTTAGGAAGCACAGGATAAGAGTTATATTCCACATTATCACACAGCTTTATTGAATACTCCACTCTGATTGGTCAATTATGGCTTTCTACGGTCTGTTATTTCTTTATAGTAGAAACAATAACAGACTGTAAGTATGGATGCAATTCTGCACAATTTTTTAGCAGAACCAATAAAATCATTTTTAAATCAATATTTTGCATCTAATTATTACTGAACATCTTATCTCTCCTCAGGTCTGAACGGCTGAGTCACACTCAAATGAAGGTAAAACATGCAACAACACATTAAAACATTAATTCATTAAAACCTCTGCAGTAAGGCTTTTGTTTTCATTGCACTGACATGTTGCTCATTTGTGACTATTTTATAAAATATTCACAGTGCAAAACACCTTCACATTACTTTGTGCTTGAGTACACTCATAAACGTACACATGCATTTGAGAATCAGATTTTAGATTAGCCTGATAGCTGAATACTAATATTCTAAATTGGCCACATTAGATAAAGAGCAAGCTTAGCTAAAGACTTGACAAGGAGGATTAGTTTAAGGAGCTAATTGGAGCCTTTAGGGTAGCTCCGGTATTTCTTATCTGCTGCATTGTTCACAGAGTAGTCTGACTCTGTGAATCAAGACAATCTGCATTTCAATAGGTTTACTGCTCGACCTTGATCTAACAGCAGGAGGATGAAGGGTAAATGCTTCTTACTTGCCACACGATTAAAGGCGTCCTCCCTCAAGCCTATAGATCTTTATGTAAAACCAACTATTTACATGCTCTAACTCGCTCCTTGGTGTATTTCAGCAAATCACTCGCTTGCTCCGTCCCTCACCTGCTGTGTGTTTAAACGTGGATGTTAAAGTCGACTAGGGACGGCTCCTTAACATTTGAGTTAAATGAATTACTGATGCAGATTGATTTTTTTGTCAATTTGTCACTTGCTGAAGAGAGAGAGGAGTGAAAAAGGGCAAAGGTAAAGACTAAATGACTGTATCGCAATGTCTGCTTTAGAAAAAGACACACACACACACACACACACACACACACACACACACACACACACACACACACACACACACACACACACACACACACACACACACACACACACACACACACACACACACACACACACACACACACACACACACACACACACACACACACACACAGCATGGCCAGAAAGGGGCTGGTAGTGTTGCAGTGGGTCCTGGTTGTTATTCCAACAGAGCTGGGTCTCCAGTAGCATCACTAACATACTGGAGACACATGCACTGTAGAATACAGCCAAGCCATGATGACGGGCCCCGCCATGTACGTACACACACACACACACACACACACACACACACACACACACACACACACACACACACACACACACACACACACACACACACACACACACACACACACAAACATTCATGCTCATGATAATACACTCACACACAATGTCCCAATAAGGTTTCCAATACTAAAAATCTAAGTATGAAAAAATCGGAGACGGGGACATTGAATGCAAATTTTCATTGAGATAAAGTGAGGGATGACAATATAGAATATTCCATTTCTTTCTGACACACATGCACAACACACACACACACACACACACACACACACACACACACACACACACACACACACACACACACACACACACACACACACACACACACACAAAAAAGGAGTAGATGAAGGACAGCAGGTGTAAAACAATAAAGTGATGCTGCTTTGGCGCTAATAAGACTGGCCTAATGAAGAAAAGGAGAAACAGGTGCATCACGGTGCTGCAGCTTAATTAACCAAC
Organism: Anoplopoma fimbria; assembly: GCF_027596085.1. Lineage (NCBI taxonomy): Eukaryota > Metazoa > Chordata > Actinopteri > Perciformes > Anoplopomatidae > Anoplopoma > Anoplopoma fimbria. The sequence goes on from NC_072449.1 coordinate 10,680,532, forward strand.
CTGCCTATCTGTGTGTGTGTGTGTGTGTGTGTGTGTGTGTGTGTGTGTGTGTGTGTGTGTGTGTGGGTGGGTGTGTGTGTGTGTGTAGAAATAGAGATAGTGAGAGGAAGAGATATTATTCTAGAGTTTTGAGTCAAATCTATTGAACTGGGACCAGCCAACAGCCCATAATTCATAAATATTTCCTCAGCATGACTCCAGGGAAGTGGATGACAGACAGAAAGAATAAGAAACAGAAGCTCAGACCTGAGAGAACAAGTAGAAAGGCAGGAACTGACAGGCTAAACCAGGGACACCAGATCCCATAAAGACAGAAAACTGCTCACTGATGAAAATTCACACATCGTTTCAGAAGAGTGACAAGTGTTTAGAGAGGCCAAGAAACCCAGATACAAGAGTGAGGCGTCTCTGCTGTTTTTTTATCAGTTTAAATCCAATCTGTTCTTGTGTTTCCCAAATTTACAATCTAGGGACTCACTTTTAATCTATAAATCGTGAGAAGAGCGAATTTGTAAAGTACAAGTAAATATACATTTTGGAGTTAACAGACTTGTTTTTTCCTCTCATCAGTAAAACAAACTATCTAATAGCTTTTCACATTAGATCAAATGTTATTATTAGGCTACGATTATCAGAACAATACGAACATTCAGGATCAGGATCTCTCATGTGGCTCAAAGGTGAACTGCAGATATAAATGTTAAATAAAAGATAAGGAATTCTGCAATTTATTTGCCGACCCTAATAAAATCTCCTGCAACACATTTCTTGGTCCCAGTCTTTAAGAATGACTGATACTCAATCATTCATATCACACTTTTTGTTAGCCTCATGCATTTATTAAAGCCTGTGGCCAAATTTCACATGAGCTCATCTATAACCAATCCAACAACATTGATTCGATGCTATAAAACTTGACGGTAATATTCTGGCAGTAATGAATGCTGCCAATTCTCCTCTCAGTCTAAGGCTATTCTGGCATCTCCAGAGACAGCTGCTCTCATCTTGTCTCATCAGTCTCACATTTAATTAAAGAAGAAAAAGACAGAAAAAAATAAAAAAATGAGCACAGCAGATTTATTATAGTATTTAAGTGGAGTGTGTCTTTGCAAACTGGGTTCTTTCTATTATTGGTATTTTTGTAAAATACCAATGTATTGGGTTCTGTAATTTTCCTTTTATATGCAGGTTTATGTGGAAAATATGCAAATGTAATGCATGCACAAGGGATGTATGTTATGTAAAACAAACAAACTGGTTATCTACAGTAGTAGGTTTTTGCATCTTGACACCCTGCTTAGATTTATCTTTAGATTTCTACTTTATTCGCTTAAATCCTTTTAAATATATTGTCTTTTAATAAAGCTTTCTGTTTCTTCTATAACTTTTCTTGATGCATTTGTGTCTTATGTAAACACTTTAAATTGCCTTGTTGCTGAAAGGTACATTTGCATTGATTTGCCTTTGGTGATGCTTTGTTTTTGTTATTTTATTCAAATTCAGTTTTCTTTTTTACTTCTTGTTGCACAACAGAGGAGTGTTTTCAAGAATGAGCCCATGTCTTGCTCCTGTATAATGATACTAATGTACGTTGGTGACATGATACACTGTCCATCCTATTCCATTGCTGGCAGAAACATGAAAAATGCATTGATGGTGCAAAACAATGTATTATGTTAAGTTCTTTTTATTTATTTCTATTCATTATTCTTTTTTAAAGTTGGAATAATAACGGTCTAAGCTCCCATGATGCTTTAGTGGATCATACAGTGCTTTAGTGGATCATACACTAGCAGTGCCTGTTTGCACTGTAACCATGGAAACAGTCAATTATTACTGAAATGCTTATGATACTGAAAAAACCCCAACTCAACAAGAATAATAAGAGAGGTACTGATGTCCCTTTAAAGCGCAAGTCATGCTGGATTTAACAGTATGTGTTCAGATTTATACCATTGTTTTGATAACATATATAATATTATATTTATTTTTGAATAATATCTCAGTCTGGTCTCTGTTTGCTCCTGACACTTTGTAGGGATGCAGTAAAATGCTAAGCACATTGTCTAATTTTAATGGCTCTGATTGTCATCAGTTCTCAAAGCCTCCTCTTAAATGTCAACAATTGCCAATCAGAGCTGCTCTAAATATCATGGCCGCTCAAAAAAAACTACCTTGTGAGAACGCAACAGATGTGTCGTGTATAATGGATAACAAATGCACATTTGTCAGAGACAATGATACCAGAGCTCATCTACTTTCTCTCTTTCCAGCAGCACTGCTGTAAGGAGCTATTCAAAGGGCAGGAAAGAGAGTGATGGGAGAGCTCGGGAGAAAAACACCACTTCTTTGTCATTCACACAAGCTCTGGCTGGGAGGCCATAATAATAGTGTCCATTCTTCATCATCAGCTTCCTTTTTTCGTCACCCTTTTCCTCATCTGTAGCTGATTCATACTCTTCCTCTTTGTCACTTTGTTCTCTCTAATGTTTTGCAAAGTCTCACTATTCACATTTCCCACCCCCTCCCATTTCCCTCTGTCACTTTGTCACCTGCCTGTTTCTCCATTTGTCCTTCATATCTTATTATGCCCCCCTCCCTCGACCTCCCTTTCTCTCCACTGCAGGTGTTTGACAGTAATACTGTCGTCATAGGCTGTTGTTCTATTTTAATCCGACTCTTCTGTTCAGGAACAAACACCCACATGGGTCTCTTCTCTTGGCTCCATTTCACTTTCTATTCACTCTTTTTATCCACCAGTAGTTGTTGCTCATCTATCTATCTATCTATCTATCTATCTATCTATCTATCTATCTATCTATCTATCTATCTATCTATCTATCTATCTATCTATCTATCTATCTATCTATCTATCTATCTATCTATCATTATTCTGTCTGTATATATAATATTTCAGTTTGATTGATTTAAATCCTCATCTAGATACAGCTACACAGATGAAATTTGACCTCTGCATTTAACCGACCTGGAGCATTTTGGTGGGTTGAATGCAGAGGTCAAAGGGTCGGTGGCTGTCCGCCTTCGCATGTGGACATCCACCAACCTTGTGGTTAAAAGACGACCCGCTGTACCCAATGAGCAGAAAGGATTTTTCTAAAAATGATCAGACAAGTCAACAAGTGTTGCTGCCTAGGAAACTGCTTGCATACTAGACAACCAAATCGCCATGGATACAGATATTTCTGTTGCCATGCAGTTCAATTGCAGCACTTGATAATGGCTCTGGCTCCACTGGTAGTTTTACACAGAAATCACTTTGAAACGATGGAGCGGTAACACAGCTCTGTAATTTCCTAATCATTTCTTATATATTGCTGTGAATAAGAATACAATCAAATTAAAGAAATACACTTGACTTAAGTGTGTTGAATTCATGAGCAGTTAGCAATTTTTCAAAGGAACTTCATTGCAAGAACTGCTGCATTTACTGTAAAACCACGTTTACTCATCGTTTAATTTGAGACTGTCCTCTCGAGAACATTGACAGCTTATGTTGTCACGAGTGCCCCAAAAACGACCTAACAATGTTTTATGCTCAAGTAACAAACCCCCAAGCAGTTATGGTAATTTTCCCGTTTTTGTTGTTGCCATGACAACAAGCTACCCTAACCTTAACAAAGTACAAAGTTCTTCAAACTCAAACCATTGTCTTTCCCTAAACCTAAGCATGTTGTGTTTGTGCCTAAAACAAACCTTAACTACAGTGTTGACAACATAAATATTAATTTCCTATCAGTGATTTGTAACTGCTGAAGCGCTTCTGTATGTCATTCTAAAGAGCGTCAACAAACAACACATTTTGTCACTTAATTTGCAGGACTTGCTTTTTATCCTCTATATGGTGAATAGTGTGTCTGCCGTAGACAGATGTTATGTTCTGTTGACCTGCTGAGCCCGGGCTAACAGCCTCTATGCTAGCAATTAGTTATTATAATAATCTGAAAGTGTACCAATTGAACACTGTCTCCATTTCCCTGTAATTAGTAGCACATAATCAAGTCCTTACAGTTACATCGTTGTTTACTTCTTGTAAATCATATGATTGCACCTGAAAAGCAAAGTGGTGCAGATGTTGCTGTAGTTGGAAAAACTAATTTGCATGATTTTAGCTTTACATTTGGTGCTGCATACAACTTCAGCTTCCCAAATTCTTGCTGATGTTGTCTCTGCTTTTTGTGCTTTCTGCAGCTTGCACAAACCAGATCTGTTTAGCAACTGGTTGCTGAAATCAATCATGTCTGAAAATAGTTGTGGGGCCAGAAAGAGTGAAAGTTGTTGCAGACTGAATCTTATCTCACATCACTCACAGGGACAGGCAGAGCTTCCAAGCCAATAGAAGCCACCCATGGGATTCAGTTAGCAACAAGTCAAACTAGGCGCAGGCTACAGGAATTTCTAAATCCTAACCAACTATGGGAAAGATCTTTTTTTTTTTGGCCCAAGGACATCATGTGGCGGACTCATACTACAGTAGCTGTTTAGTGTTGAAGGCTAGAACGTTAACAGTTGCTTGGAAACACCATCAGCTTCTCCGGCTTGTCTCTCACATTTGCTATTATAGTCTTGCTTGGAAAGTAGTGACGTCATAATAAAATAAAAATAAGAGAAAGAAGCATTTGGTTTTGCGAAGACAAACTCCACTTAAATCAGATTATAAATCTGCTGTGCTTTTTCTTCTTTAATTAAATGTGAGACTGATGAGACCAGAGGAGAGCAGCTGTCTCCGGAGATATAGGAGAAATAGCCTTAGACTGAGAGGAGAATTAGTTTGAAATTATCGGGGCAGCCCTGATGAGTCTGCGAGTGGTTCAGGGTGAATCGGGGTAAAATCGGCCGATAATTCCTGTAGCCTGAGCCCGGCTTTAGACAGTCTCCTCTGAACCCTCCCTTAACTTTAAGATGGGATGACTAGAAGTAAAACAACTGCTATGAGTGGAGTCATAACCATGAGAGGTGATGTAACACTCAGAATTGAAAATAACTGACAATCCCTATGCTGCTATGGGGGATTGTTTAATCATATTTTTATCTGCCTTACCATAGATTTCCAGACACAAAGCCATCATCACTGTTGCTATTAATAAATATTAATCTGAGAGCCAGCCATTGTACGCAATAAAGGCTCAGTATGTTCACATTAACCTGCCAGCGACATCATAACTGGAACCAAAGAAGATTACTGTTCTCTGCACCGGGGGAGAAATCTAAAAACAAATCTACCGTATCAGACATCTATTGAACTATACTGTATTGAACTATACAGTCATTAACTCTGTCAACTTTATCTTGTGGGCCTGTCTATTGTCTTTATTTTTTATATTATTTACTCACAGCCAAATCTCCTGTAGCTCTCCATAATGGCTGCCAGGAGATTTAAGACAAATCTTTAAATGTTCCCTCCCTCTTTGTCTTTCATTTGCTCTTTTTAATTATCAAACACTGAGAGCTCAATTCAATTCAATTCAGTTTATTTTGTATAGCCCAGAATCACAAATTACAAATTTGCCTCAGAGGGCTTTACAATCTGTGCACATGCGACATCCTCTGTCCTTCCCTCACATCGGCACAGGAAAAACTCCCCTAAAAAACCCCTTTAACAGGGAGAAAAAAGGAAGAAACCTATGGGAGAACGACAGAGGAGGGATCCTTCTCCCAGGATGGACAGAATGCAATAGATGTCATGTGTACAGAATGAGCAGCATAACAGTTCAGCTCAGAGTGTTTCTTCTTTGGACACAAAACAGGAAGTCAGGAATACCTTAACACACATACACACAGAAAACACAGGAAGGAGAGAGGTGTATTCCCTACGCTCACATGTTCGCACATTTGTTATTTTAACCGTAGAGCCTTTCACCTGACTCCAGCCTCCTGTTTAACACGTCACTGTGTGAAAGGCTGTGTGTGCTCGTGTGTCTGAGATCCCACTTCAAAGTGTACACCTGGGCAGTTAATGCAGCAAATTAAACATGAAAATTAATTATATTGATTTATAAACACGGTGTGATTAGTTCAACCAAACACACACAAATAGAAATATGCACAGGTGCACGCTCACAAATACGGTTTTAATGATTGAATTACTAGCAAAACACAAAATATTAAATGAAAAGAACACAAACACACACAGAAGCAAGCACATACTGTCCAAGGTGATTTTATTTGAATGTTTTGTTGTACTGTATGACAGGCTTAATGACATACAGAAGCTTTGAGTGTGAGTGTGTGTGTGTGTGTGTGCAGTCTGTTCTTGTATGTGTGCACGGGTGCATTATGCCATTGTTTAGGGGTAGAATAAATTTCCTGTTAAAAATTCCAGGATGGACTCCCCTCTGGGAGCTTCCCTGTTTATCTGTTCAGGAACACACTCACTCACTCACTCTCACACACACACACACACACACACACACACACACACACACACACACACACACACACACACACACACACACACACACACACACACACACACACACACACACACACACACACACATTTACGCAGGGTAACACAATGCCTCAGTCTCCTGATGTTACCTCTAAGTCTCCTTGACATTTCACTCACCTCTCCTTTCCCCGTTTTCCTCCCTGACCCGCCTCTCCCTCTGTGCTTCCCTCTAAATCTTTTCTTTCTACTGGGTCATCTCATGTCCCTTTACTCGCTCCTCTCCTTTCCCATGACCTCTTTTCCTCTTCTGTGTCTTTTTGCCTTTAAAAAATCATAGGTCACCTTGAGCAGTGTGTGTGTGTGTGTGTGTGTGTGTGTGTGTGTGTGTGTGTGTGTGTGTGTGTGTGTGTGTGTGTGTGTGTGTGTGTGTGCGTGTTAATCTGTACTGGAAGCACACAGCTCCAAGCTATGGGAGGGAAACCTCAAGTCTCTTAAATAAAACTCCTCCTGTGATCCTCAAAAGTGTATACGTATATGTATGTATATACATATTTAAAATGTCTTACTGTTCTAGTTTCCAAACAGGGTTAGTCCCCCAATTTTTTGAATGCGATGCGGAAACTGTTATTGCATCCGAGGAAAACTGAAATAAGCAGCAGTGACATTTGATGAGATTTGATATGGGCAATATTAGATTTTGGTTAACTCATGAATACTGAAACCCACAAACCTTTAATATTATTGCCCATAACTGATGAGTGTGAAGGTGTGTTTGAGTTGTTGACGGGAAGTGTTCACAGGAAGGATGGGGGGGTCGAGGAGTTCTTTCCTGTTCATGAGTCATAAATCTATGCTACGCTCCTGTATGCTTGTGTGTGTGCTCTGCTGGATGAAAGTGTAGGCTGAAGAGAGAAACTGATAACAGAGTTGGTAAATTTAAGGTGTGAACATGTTAGAGGAGTGAGAATAGGTATGTAAACTGAGGTGTTGACACATTGACGATCATCGTCCTTACCAGGGGACAAAGTCATCACTTCACAGGTTGTCAACAACAACACCTAACTTTTAAGGATAAAAGAAAAGTTACAATCACTTCTGTAGCAACGATTTTCATGTCATTCTTTCCTTTAAACACCAATCCATTTTTTAAACTGCTTATCCTACTCAAAGCTGCATGCACTGGTTGAGAGGCAGCATAAAGGAAATTCAGTAGAGCTAAAACAGTTAGTCAATTAATCTATTAAAATTAATATGCTGCTATTTTGATCATAAATTAATCATTTAAAGTAGATGTCCTGAGTGATATATCTCTTAAGGTACTAAATGCTCCACTATGTTAACCAGCGAGCCACTTACTGTGTCAGTCTGCTGTTTGGTGTTTAGCAGTTGGAGTACTGTGGGTTTTGAGAGCTTTTTCAATGAAAACAGCTGCTTGCAGCGTTGGAAAACGTCACTATGAAAGCGGCAGTGAACTAAAACAAGGTGTGAACCGTACAGATAAACAATGAGCTGATAACTATAAAGCATTATAAAGCATAATTCTCTGAATATTCATTGCAATGAGCAACTTCTTTTACATTGTCACATTGTTTCAAAATTTGATACATGGTTTTAAAAATATCGATTATAGCCACTTTAGGTTTTGGTCTGTTGGTTTGACGAAACAAAAATGCAGTTAAATGTAAAGAAACTCATAATTTTGTTGTCCATCTATGCTTCCAAGTGACTATTGTTCTTTGTAAATTGTTCTGTAGGCTGTATTTTGCAGGTAACCTGGAACTCCTCCCTCCATCATCCCCTGATTTCTGGCTCCTGTTGGCTTCTAAAAACCCTGTCAAACTCTTGTTTTGAAAATTACAGTTGTTGTTTGACTCCTCTATGTTGCGTCCTTTGAGCCAGGGTTGTAACAGCATAGCTCATTTCACATCCCATACTAAAAATAGTAGCTTTTGAAATCCTAAAACAAAATGCAAATGTTATAAAGTAAATCCACCAATGCAAGAAAACACAAATGCTCATTATTCAACTGACGTGTACCCTTGAGTAGATGAAATACATGGTGCATTGTTTCAGTTGGCAAAGAGTATGATTCAGGACAATAATTGTAACCCCGAAAGCGTGAACATAATATGAAACAAGCCCAGAAACAGTAATCACAAGCTGGCAAGATGGGTCTATTAATGAAGTGAGCTAATTTGTTGCCTTTGGATAATTAAACAATGTGTGACATCTGAGAAGACACATGTTGCATAGAAAAAAAAATGTAACTGCCGAATTCTCAAGCAGGGTTATGTATCAGGTGTTATTGTGTCCTTTAAAACCCAGCATTGTTTCCAATGTTTATAGTTCTCACACTCATCTGGGTGAGTTATTTCAAGCAGATAATTATGAAATCAGCAGCGCGACAGCTCAATTAATATTTTGTGGATTTGTGTGCATTTTGCTTCCCTGGCAGAGTGTGAGACTTGCAGACGAGGTTAAATGGAAACTCTTATCTGACTTCAGGTGAGAATTTGTTCGTCTCTCTGTGTTTTCACCCTGCAGTGGTCTGGTGGTCTCTCCATGCTTTTATCTCATCATGTCAGGTCTTTGGTGTTGGCTTGTTCTCCTGCCTCAGTTGTCAACAATGACCTGGCTGCAGCTGCTGCAGAACGCTGCTGCCAGGATTTTGATAAACACCCCGTGACTCGTCCCCTTTTCATCAGGTCCCAGTGAAACACTGATTCGATTTCAAAATCTTTTGCATTTCACATGTATTAACACGGTCAGGCTCTGAGATTACATCTACCAAATTATAGAGTCTTAAATTGGCCCTATTATGCTTTTCCACTTTTTCCCTCTTCTTTAGTGTGTTAAATATATTTTTGTACATGTAAAAGGTTCGTAGAGTGTAAAACCTGAAGTCCACGCCTAAAAGGAGTTACCCTCCCCCTCAGAAGCTCCTGAGCTGCCTGAAACGGCTCGTTTGAATTCTCTCCTTCACTTCTGTAACATTATGAGGTCACAATGTTACGGAAGTGATGTAAAACTCCTTCCGGCTAGTTTGGCCCTCAAACAACAAAAGAGAGAGACGGAGCTGAAGCTCCAGAGGAAGAGCTTTTTGAAATGTGAAATGTTGACCAATCACAACAGAGCGGGCTAGCTGACCAATCAGAGCAGACTTCGTTTTCTGGAGGGAGGAGCAAGCGCTACAATGGAGCGTTTCAGAGAGAGGGTGAGAAGAGGTGCTGCAGGATAGCCAGGATGAGAAAACAAGGCGGATTATGAGCATTGACGCATGTAAACATGTTGTAACTGTAACTGGAGATAAAAATATGCACCCGGAAAATAGCATAATAGGGCCTGTTTAACAGGGCCTGATGAGTGAAGTCTTTAAAAGTAGTGACTGTATCTTCAAACTCAAAGAGTCAAAATCTGGACCATACATGCTGGATTTGCTTTTCATCATTTACATTTCTTTGTAGTTTTAGCTTGGAACCCTATTCCATTTTATGTATTTCTTATATTCTCGTTATGTTATTTTCATTTTATCTTGTACATCCAATTGTGCATCCATGTCTTTTCTTATAACATAAAGAGCATATTCTGATCTTGAAAGGTGTTACACAAATTGCTTTTCTTTCACTGAAGCTATTCAAATTGCAAAAAGGGACAATGACATATTCATCCTTCGTGTTATTGTGACATTTTTTGTGAAAATCCTTCACGAGCTGGTGAGAGATGATGTTAAATTGATTATTCACCAGCTGCTGTTTGAGGTGAAAAGATGGGCTGAAATAATTACACAAAACAGTATTTTGTTTCATTACATCGTTGTCCTTCCCGGCCCATTATGTTTTCCACATTGAGTGTAGTTGCCAAACCCATTACTACTGACAACAACGTTGACAATCTCCTTCTGCCCTCATCTTTCATGGAGTGGTGAAGAAGACGACAAGGAGGAGAGGAGGATGAGGATCATGGAGGGTGAAGGGGGTAAAGGAAGAAGATGTGATGAAGATTTGAAAGGGGGAAGAGGAAGGGGAGGGGACAGCAAGACCTATTTGTAATGAGGCTAACTTTGCGCTGACAACGGGGCACCAGACACTCAATCAATACTCGCCCCAGAGGTCAAACACGCACGCACGCACGCACGCACGCACGCACGCACACACACACACACACACACACACACACACACACAAACAGCATGAGAGTGTGCTGCTGTGCTGCCTGAGGCCATAATTCTGACTAAAGGATTCCTGCCAAAGACACACAGACAGAGCGGACCGGACAGGAAGCTTGCTGTGACGGAACATAAATTACTGATTAAACACTGGCTCACTCATGCACCCACACACACAAACAAACACACACACAAACAGAAGTCAGATTATATATAGAAGCAGCAACGTGAACGGTTTTGTGTGAAGACACTGCAGACGTTATGTCGCTACCAGCTTGAGGACTAATCTACTGTAGCTGAACCAGGCGTTTTGTTCAACCGAACAGAAGAATCGCATCTGCTTTGTTAAGGCCATCACACTTTTGCTTCAATTTGAGTAGAAAGCAGGAAACGCGTGACAAACTGTGAATCTGAGATTTAAATGAGTTCTGCTGACTAAACGAAAAAAGCTAAATATATTGAAATGGAAGTGAATTAAATGAGGCAGTCTAACACGTGCTTGCATGCATTTCAAACACTGACACACAACTCTCACAAAGTAGTACTTTACACACCCACATTCAGACACAAAATCCCTGGTGAGGTCCACTTAGCTGATTGGACCAGAGTGAGTGATGGGGAGTTTAGTGATGGATGGCAGCTACTTCACACGCAGACACACCCACACACATAACACACTCACACTGACGCAAAACCAGTGAAATAGTAATATCAACATTAATTATATATTTCTATTATATTAACAACGTTGTATCTTGCCCAAGGCTGCCTTATCAGGGACTTGCAGAAGTCTACTTTGAAATTCAAAATAAGTATATCTCCTGTGTATGTCTCTGTATGTGTGTATGTCGGTGTGTGTGTGTGTAGTAGTGACATTTTGTTAAATACAACTATAATTCAGAAGAGGAGTCACACTAAATTATTCCATGAGCCCGTCACAACTGAACAGTGTGCTGCAGACATCAGCACAAGCACACATTTCATTACATTAAAAACACCTGCACACACACGTGATGAGTACATTTCCAAACACATTTGACCTGGCAAACGCTGGAAAGCCGCATTTTTGTCCAAACTATTAGGCTGCTGAAATTGCATTTTCACATTTCGACAGAGGTAACAAAAGAAGGCACCACTTCTGCTCCTAGAAAACAAACATATCATCATCTATTTTTCAAAGCTGCTTTAGCAATAACAATTTAAAACTGAGCATACCTGCAACGGGCACAGTTGTGTTGCATTTTGACTGCATTATCAAAAATGGAACAGCAATGTGTGTGTGTGTGTGTGTGTGTGTGTGTGTGTGTGTGTGTGTGTGTGTGTGTGTGTGTGTGTGTGTGTGTGTGTGTGTGTGTGTGTGTGTGTGTGTGTGTGTCCTCTGAGTCTGCACAATCAAATACAGAGATTATAGTCAGGCCATTAAGTCTCTGTCACAAACATTCTCACACACACTCAAGGTCGACCATTTGTACCCTTTTATCATTGCCCCGATACTTAACTGTGTTAATACTAGTTTGATGTGTGTGTGTGTGTGTGTGTGTGTGTGTGTGTGTGTGTGTGTGTGTGTGTGTGTGTGTGTGTGTGTGTGTGTGTGTGTGTGTGCGCGCGTGTGTGTTACCCCAGTGTCTGAACTGCATTTATTGTCTGCAGTCACAGTGAGGTTAATGTGTTTGAAGAGGGACTGCACAGTCGATTACACATTTCTGTCAAAGGTGTGTATTATGTGTATTGGTGTGAATTCTCTTCATGCTACTATGCTCATTACACACAGATACTACCACACTACACACAAACACACGTGCACACACACACACACACACACACACACACACACACACACACACACACACACACACACACACACACACACACACACATAGTAAAAGTACATACATTATTTCAAACAACAACAAAAAGGGAGATAAGTGAAATAAAGCAATGTGTTAAATCTTTGTTTTAAGCCTCAAAGAAAAAGTTTGCAGCAATGCAGATAGTGCAAAGACACACATGCAGTATGCACAGGGATGTATACATACTAGCAAGGCAGGATGGGACAGGGTGACAACCGTCTCCTAACCCCATATTAATCTTAACCTCAACTGTAATCAATTCACCAATAATGGACTTATGTCAATAGTGTGGCAGAGAGCAGTGAGAGCAGATAGATT